>NW_027528624.1:2770539-2782100 GCF_008692635.1 Crocuta crocuta
CCCCCCCCCCCCCCCCAGCTTCTGAAACGTTTGAAGGCGAGTACTTGATTTCTATCTGTGCCACAGTTTGAACTTTAACCAGTGGCTTGGTAGTTGAAACAGGTTATGCATTTTGCTGTGGAAAAAAATTGAACTGCTTTCTCAAGGTTGACTAAAATGTTTTAACTCTTCATAGCAAATGAGGCGTGAAAGAAATTGTCAAAAGGATGGAGACAAAATTATTGCAGCACTGAATGTTTAACTGGCTGGTGATGTTCTCCCGAAGGTGTGAGCCGAGCAGATAAATGTGTAAACGGCACCTTTCTCCTTTTCTCCTACCCGATTTTTCACAGCTTGTCTTCACCGGAGCACCTAAATCTATGTCAGAAAAATCGCAGCCCTTCTGAAAGTGTTAGATTGTAGTGTTGCTATGAGGAATAATTAAGAAGTACTATAGGCAATGGATTAGGAGAAATAAACTTCCTGTTTGCAAACATTTTACTGCACATCACCATTAGATGAAGCAAAAATAAATTTTTAGTGTTTTTGGAAGCTTGGTTATGTGTAAAGTATGTCAGTGTTTTTTTATGCCCACATACTTCTCTGTTCATTTGCTGTGCGTCGTTCTACTCAGAATAATAACCTTTTTAGGATTTAGGATTTTAGGATTTAGTTGTTTGAATAATAACGCTTGAACTGAAAGATAATGAAGTGTTTAAATCATGGGCTTTTTACTTCTAAAATAGCAAATGTTAATTTAAGGACCAGCGAGAGAGATACTAGGTGGCACTTTATATTTTTGGCTCCTCCTCCTTCGCTTTCATTTTGAGGCTTTTCTTTAGGTTCTTAGCATTTAAGATACAGCAGATAGAAGGTTATAGCTTTCCCAGCCCACCAGGGCTTTTAATTTCAAGCATAGATCATAGAATGGGCAAAAAGGATGTTCTATAGAGAGTGTGAGGGGAGAAGTAGCAAATAAATAAAGAGAAGGATGATGCATTGGCCTTGGTTTTCTGTGGCCAAGTCTTTTTTTTATATTTTTAAGTATTTTTAGCATCTTATAAGCAAAGGGGTATATGAACATGTGTGCATGTATGTTTATGGATATGTGTCTTATGTGCATTTATGTGTATGCATGTTTAATATAACTGCAAGTATGGAAAACACAGAAAAGCACCGTCCTGTCCCACGAACACAGCTGGTATTCTCTTTGCATCTTTCTGCCTCCTTATTACTTCTAATGGGTGTATATGTTGTGATTAGGACCACTTCTTTCATCCTTTTTTACTTACTACTGTAGTGATAGGTAGATGTAGGTAGTGCAATAAATTGATTATACAGCTTCCAAGCAAACATGTTATTTTATTGGACCAACTCCAGTATGCAGAGATGATGAGTGTGTGTGTGTATGTATGTGTGTGGTTTTTGTGCATTTATTTAAGCCTTTCAATGAAGATTTAAGAGCTCGCATTTTATTTATGGAATGCAGACTACATTTATACATTTATGCAATAGAAACGCATATATATTTCCTGTGAGTTTTCATAGAGAGAGGTGATGGGTCTTGCAAAGACTGTATTAGATGCTTCTTGCCTTTGTAAGAGGGACTCAAAGTATTTTCCTTTCCCCTTCTTTCGATTGGCTCTGGTCTTTGAGCCATCTCTCCCATATCAGTCTTCCATTATCTGCCGTCTTTATCTCTCTGTGTGCATATATGACTCATACTTACCTACACTTTCCTCTTTTTTTTTGAATTTATATATGATCCCCCTCCCTCCTCCCCTTCAAGTGAATTCTTTTTTTGTTTTCATGGTGTAGTTTTTCTTGCTTCATTTCGTCTTTATATTCCTTTTCGTTTTCTTAGTCCAGCTCTTTCTGTCCCTCCTCAGCTGCTCACATTGAGTGGATCCGTTTATAGGCTTCAAATTCCATATCCTGCCCTTAGTGGGCATTCATGCAAAGTTTTTCTTGTGCGTCTTTGCTGCCTCTTGCCAATGTGTTTCAAAAATTTGACCTTTTTGACCTTTTTGATCTCTTCATGTCCCTGATGAGGTAGGATTACTAATTGCCAATGTTTGTAAAGAGACATGAAATTAGAGCAGAAGTTTAACAAATGCACACATCGTGCTAAAGTTCTGTCCTTTACTCACTGACCTTTGACTGTCTCACTAACACTTATTGTAAGTGTGCGTGTGCTTTGCTTATGTCACTCAGGCTGGAGGAAACCTCCTGCAGCTTACCCTGGGGGCAGCCCCTCTTACGTACACCCTTATTCTGGAGTATGGTCTTGGCTCTTTGGATTTGAATTGTAAGGCAGATTTAGCATCCACACTTTTACCTGCCTCTTGGTGGGCAGTGTGCTAAGTGAGGGAAAGAGTAGACAGAATAATCCAGTGAATAAGGCAGTTTGACTCCCCACCTCTGCCACTTCCTATTTGTGAAATGGCAATACTTAAAAGTACCAAAGTGCCAGGTTGTTTTGCAGATTAAATGAGATAGTATACATAAAGCACATAGAAAGTGTTTTCTGAGCATTGACTGTGTTATTGCCATTGCCGTTATTGAGGAAACAAGGTTTACACGTTATTCAAACACAGGTGGGTATTGGTTTGCCTAGAGGAATGCTCGGCTCTTCGAGCTCCTACTAGAAAAAAAAATTGTTTTCACTCAAAGACCAACTTTGCTTTTATTTTCTTTCTTTTCCATGTGTGCATGGAAGAAAAAAATAGGAAGAGGTACATACAGACTTCGAGACCTTGTGATGTGATTGTTTTCCAGTGAGAAAGCTCATTTCTAATTTATATTATGGCCACTTTGCCTCTATCACGTTCTCTAAATTAAGTTCAGTGCTGGGCCCAAATATCTTAACCGTAAACCTTGTTGAGTTTCTCCATCCTTACCAGTAAATTGGGGATTAAATGGACTGTCCTGAGGATATACTGCCTGGGTCTTCAATAAATGTTAAACGTACGTACAGTGCAGCTAAACAGACCTCAAAAGCATTAAAAAAACCAAACAGACATATTGTTTTCAAAAAGTGCTTTTAGTTTCTGAAGTTGGGACCGTGTGCCTTAATGTGTCACTCAGTTGAAGAATGGGGTTCTGGCTTGCCTTTCATAACATTAACAGCGCTGTCCCTACTCTCTAAAAACACATTTTACATAAAAATACATTTCACAGGCTTTTTTGCATCGCAGTTTCAACCTAAGTTTAAATGTGGATTGTTTGATTTTCCTTAGTGATAATAGCTTTGCAGATCATTTAATAATTTCCAAAGTGCTTTTCTTACCCAGTTCTCTCAATCTTTTGAGATTTGGTTAATGTCCCAGTTTTATACCCACAGAAGCTGAAGTGCGACTCCTTGGTTAAGGGCACGGCTTGGATTCAAATGGGTTTTGTGCAGGCTTGTGCTCAGGTGTGAGCGTTTACACTGCACACCGTCTCTCTGATGTGTTACGGTCATTCTTCAACTTATAGACATTATAATTTAAGCATTGAGGTCAGGGGTTGGCAGACTTTTCCTACGAAGGGGCAGATATCAGTAGTTTACCCTTGATGGCCATTGTCTTAGTTTCAAGATCCGAAGGCTGCTGGCGTGGCCTGGTAGGAGCTGTGGACAGCTTGTGAAGAGCCGGCAGGCGTGTGCGCCCGGAACACCGTGGGTTGCCAACATCTGAATTTCGTGTAATTTTATAGGTTGTGAAATACCTTCTTCTTTTGATTTTTTTTCCCTCTGACTGTTTAAAAATGTAAAAAGCATTTTCAGCACGCTGGTCCTCCGGAAACGGGCCAGTCCAGATCCAGCATGCGGGCCGTAGTTGGCCTCCCGCTGGCTTGGATCCCGACACAGGCAGTGCACACCTTTTTTGTTTCAGGTTCCTTCCACCTCTTTCTCCATCCCCCCAGTTAGCTGTCTTTGTTTACACAGCCCTGTTCTCTGGGGCCGTGGTCAAGCAGCAGCCCTTAGCCAGTGCGGAGCTGGGTGGACTCGGCCTTTCAGATTCCCCAGGGAGCGAATGGATCGCCCAAGGTTGGCCACCCCATTAGCAAGAGCCTGTGCGCATTGAAGTGGGCCCCTGATTCTTTCTGCTCAGTAATCTACTTTGTTTGAACTTTTACTGGCTATGATTTAATTGTGTTTTTTCAACTTCTGGGCACTCTGTCATTTCCTTATCTGTGCCCCCTCCCCAAGTTTTGAGTTTTATTCTGGAAAAAAAAAATTTTTTTTTTAATTACAGAAGTGTAGTGCGTGAATATATTCTTCTATAAAAAATGCAACCACTGGCCAAAACATGTATGTTGAATATTTAAATTCCTTTTACGGCTTCCACTTCCCAAAAGTATACACTCTGATGTTATATGTATTTTTTCTAACCTACTTTTCCTTTAAAAATACTGCATATGGGCGCTTGGGTGGCTTAGTTGGTTACGCATTTGACTTCGGCTCAGGTCATGATCTCGCGGTCTGTGAGTTCGAGCCCCGTATCAGGCTCTGTGCTGACAGCTCAGAGCCTGAAGCCTGCTTCAGATTCTGTGTCTCTCTCTCTCTGCCCCTCCCCTGCTCATGTGCTCTCTCTCCAAAATAAACATTAAAAAAAATTGCATATGAACGTCTATAATTACATGAACATAAATAATCCATGTGTAAGATCATATTATATACATTTAGTTGGACTTTTGCCCCCACTGAGGCCTCTTTGGGACATACCACATTGGTCCTGCCTTTTAACTTTGGGTACTTTTGTGTGTGTGGTGGCGGACAGGTTTCCTTATTATTATCTAAGCAGTCACTGAGCAATTGAAAACGCCCCACATTGTCATTTCTACTGTTGGAAATGACACCGCTGAATCACTGTTGGAATGTCATGGTCTCCTGAGGCGGTTGGTGAAGGGAGTTTGCTGGGAAGGATCATGAGCCCTGCATCACCCCTTTCTCTGACCCTCACGGGAGCGGTGCCAGGCCTCCTGTGTCATTGTTTACCTGTGCGCTGTTCGTGAAGTCTCTTACAAGGAGTGCATTGTAAAAAGGCTACTTCTTCTTTGGCACGATGTGTTACCTTCCATGCTTTAACCCTGTTGTATCCCAAAACTGAAGCAGAGGGAGACATTTCAAAGTAATTGAATTCAGTAATTGCAATTTCAGAAGTAATTGAGAGAAGATGAGAGCATTTCTTATTTGGAAGGCATCAGCTGGAGTTTTTTTCCTTAAGTTATTTTCATTGTATGTAGTGAGCCTCAGAAATAAGAATGAAGAGAACAGAAAGGAGAACATGCAGTGGGATAATGTTGATTTTTAAATACTTCAGAATTCTCTGGGGCGCCTGGGCAGCTCAGTTGGTTAAGTGTCCGACTTCAGCTCCAGTCATAATCTCACGGTTTGTGAGTTTGATCCCTGCATCAGGCTCTCTGCCGAGAGCTCAGAGCCTGGAGCCTGCTTTGGATGCTGTGTCTCCCTCTCTCTCTCTCTCGCTCTCTCTTGCACTCTGTCTTTCTCTCAAAAATAAAGAATAAAAAAAATTAAATATTTCAAAATTCTCATTCCTTTTTAGGTATAGTACTAAATAGATATCCTTGTCCGAGAGAGGCCATAACTTTGTAATTACAATCCCTTGAGAAAAATGGAACCTTCATCCTGCCTTTTGGCAGTCTGTCATGTGGTGGTCTTGTGAGTGTGGGCTCTAGCCAAAATTGACCTTGAACCAGAGTGGCCCTGGTGCTGAAGTCAATCATCGTAGTTCTCATAGTCCCCAGGCTACAGAGTTTCTTAATAGTCATTATCCTTTTCCCTTTTATTCTCTTTCATACCTGTGTTTCTTTTTCAGTTCAGCAGAAAATTAAAAAAAAAAAATGCTTTAAGTACACCAGATGTTCATAGTTAAAGAACTTTTTCTAATCTCTGCAAATATAGAAATTGACAATAACAACATCTGTATTATTGTTAAGAAGGCTTTGTTCATTAGTTGGGCAAATTCTTTATTTACTGATCTGGTTTTAAAATGTCAGTGATGATCCTGCTCTTTTGCCCCTGTTTTTGTTCGATGAAAGAAACTTAAAAAAAAAAAATTATGAGGCACGAAAGTCTTTGATTAAAAGCTGTTAAGTGGGCGCCTGGGTGGCTTGGTGGGTTAAGCCTCTGACTTCAGCTCAGGTGGGGATCTCTTGGTTGGGGACTTGGAGCCTGCATCAGGCTCTGCATGGTCAGTGCTTGGGATTCTCTCCCTCCCTCCGCCCCTGCCCTGCGCGTGTACACACTCTCTCTCTCTTTCTCTCAAAATAAATAAACGAACTTCCAAATTTTTTTTGGAAAAAAAAAAAAAAGGAGGGGGCTTAAGGATTTTTGTTTCATTCAACTTTGTGGAGAAATATCTCGAAGTGTTGTTCATAGGAGTTTTGTTTCATCTGTATGACTCTGAAGTTAGTCAAAATCACTTGGCTGAGCTCTTCTCTGAACTATGACTTTCTGGAGATTTTTATTAATTGTGTCTGATTTACTCAGTTGATATGCTGTTCTTCTATTAAAAGTAAAACAGCAGTAACCTGATCTAATAAAGCATTAGCTGTCTTATCTTTGGCCTCCTTGACATCGCGTATTCTGCGTATCAGGTTTGCCCCTGGCGGCTCAGTGTGTTTTGGGGCTCTGGACTGGACAGGGACGTGCTCTGACCTCCTGATGTAAAGAAATGAGCACATGAGACCCGCAGTGAGCCTCTGGTCTTTCTTTGCCCCGGATGCTTTGTGAAGGACGTGGTGGTTTTACACCCAGGGTGTTACGGTGGGATATTGACATTTTACTGTGTGTAAGCAACTGTGTGTAAATTCAGCTGCCTTTTCTTTTTCAAAAGAAACTTTACAGTTTTAATTTTGAAATCTAGATGAAACATAATCCCAGGAGCACTCTTTCACTGTTGCCGTATAATCTTTTCATATGCTACCTGATTTAGTTGGAAACAAATTAGTAACTATGCATGCTTAAAGGAAGCAATTTAATAAACAGGATTTTAGAGAAACCTAATCAGAATCGTAAGATAATACTAGCGAATCAATTGCATCCTACAGAATTACCAGGTTAAATGTAGCTTTTAGAGCAGTGTGAGCAAACCGGGGGCTTCTGCACCACCATTTTCAAGAGCATTTAAAAATTTGCTTTTCTCCCTCCCTCTCTCTCCCTCCCCTGCTCACGCTCTGTCTCTGTCTGTCTCTCAAAAGTGAATAAACATTAAAAAAAAAAATTCTTCTTCTCTCGGGGTGCCTAGGTGGCTCAGTCGGTTAAGTGTTCAACTTTGACTCAGTTCATGATCTCACTGTTCGTGGGTTCGAGCCCCGCATCGGGCTCTGTGCTGACAGCTCAGAGCCTGGAGCCTGTTTCCTATTCTGTGTCTCCCTCTCTCTGCTCCTCCCCCCTCTCATGCTCTGACGCTCTCAAAAAAAAAAACAAAAAACTTTTCTTGCTAAAAAAAAACTGGGGAGGGAAACTCCCCTTTTCCCTTCAGTATATCGGTTCGTTCACAAATACTGAACAAACAGTCTTCTCCCCTTGCCTGGGCCGAAGCCAGCCAGCCGGGGAGCTGGCTGCAGCTGGGACGCCGTCTCCGGCGGGGGTCGCGTGCTGGGCGAGGCCAGCTGTTTGGAGATGGGCATGTGATCAGGTGGCACGAAAAGGGCAAATGGCTGCGGCCCCACACTTGAGGGTTTGGGGGGGGGGGTCTTCCAGGAACCCCGTGTGGATGGCAGCCGAGGAACGGGCGTGAGGAGTGTGGGGGAGGCCGCCGCGTGACCCAGGCCCTGCCCCGCAGACCTTTGCTGCCCTTCACGTACAAGGTGTAGTCACCGAGAAGTAAACAACTTTTAAATAACTTTTAAATATCCTGTGTCAGCATATGTGTCCTATGAAAAATAGTGGCCATTGATTTTGGTCACTGATTTTTGCTTCATAATTTTGTGCCCATTTTCTTGTACTGGTATCATCACTAGCCTTCTTTTTCCTTTTTGTGAGTTACACTTCAGGTTGACCTGATGAGCAGATTTTAATTGTCGTATTTATGCAGTGCACGTGCACGTGTACCGTGCTGGTTCTGGGTATGGAAGACGGTTGCCAGACAGGTGAGGGGACCGGGACTTGGGGAAGTTGAGAACTTGCCTCCTCTCCGGCCCTCTGGCTGGTGAGCTACACTTGGACTCCTGCTCCTGTTCTGTGTGTGTGGTGATGTGAGGGGTGTTCTCCTTTATCTTTGTATACATCTTGCCGTTTACCTTGGCCTTTGCCCCTAAGGAGACAAACAGAAAGTTGCTACCAGACCGCCTAAATATTAAGAGTTTTCCTCAAAGTCTCTGAGATCACAGAAGAGATGGGTTTTATTCTGCCTGGGCTTTGCAAGTCCAACGTGACGGGGAAGATGATCCTTGAAGGGTGAGTAGGACTTTGCCCAGAAATGGGAAAAGTAGAGAGCCCCCAGTAACTTCTGGGACTGGATGTTTTAAGGTTTCCCGTCAGGGAAAATATCAGAGCACCAACACCAGTATATTTGAGCAGTAGTGGGTCCTGTGTGGGAGTAAGGAGGAGCCATGTGGAAAGTATTCTTTTTACTAAGTTGTGGATTTGTTTTGTTTGTTTGCTTTTGCTGCATAACAACTTGAGTGGCTTAAAACAACACACATTCATTATCTCAAGAGTTTCTGTGGGTCAGGAGTCTACGGACGACTTGCGGGACACTTTCTGTTCAGGGTGTCAGGAGGCTGTGATTAAGGAATCAGTGGGCTGCATTCTCAGCTGGAGGCTTGACTGGGGAAGGCACCCTCAGACTGTTGGCAGAATTCACTTCCTTGTGGCTGTAGCTTCATAGCAGCTTGCTTCTTTAGTGCCACGAACAGAGAGAGAGTCTCTAATTTCTGGAGAGGCTGGACTTGAGAGTCCCCATGATTACGTCGGGCCCATCCAGGATATGCTGTTTTCATTAACTCAAAGTCAACTGATTAGAGACTTCAGTTACATTTGTAAAATCCCTTCACCTTCGCTATATTTTCTGGGTTAGGTGTAAGTCACAGTTCTCGCCCAGACTCAGGAGAGGATTGCACAAAGGTGTGGATACCAGGAGACAAGGCTCCAGGGAGCCCTCTTAGAACTCAGGTTGCCTGTTACAAATCAGTAAAAATACAAGTGGTGGGTCTCAGGATGTCCTAGTAAAATACTGTAGACTCTGGGGTGGCTTCTTGCAGTTCTGGAGTTCTGACAAAATTCTAGCAAGGTAGGTTTCATTCTGAGGTCTCTTCCCTTGGCTTGCACACCTTGATGTGTGCTTACATGACCTCTTTGTGTGTGCATGGAGTGGGGAGGAGAGGGGGAGGGAGAGAAAGAATGAGAATGTCCTGGTCACTCATCTTATTACAAGGTTACCCGTCCTTTGAGATGACCTATGACCCAATTTAACCTTTATTACGTGTGTATGGACCCTGTCTCCAGATACACTCACACTGGGGTCAGTGCTTCAACATACAAATTTTGAGGGGACACAATTCAGGTCTATAGGTTTTTCATATCATGGGTTATTTATCTTTAATTTTTTTTTAAAGTTTATTTATTTTCAGAGAGACAGAGACCGCATGAGCAGGGGAGGAACAGAGAGGGAGGGAGAAAGAGAGAGAATCCCAAGAAGACTACACACTGCCAGAACAGAGCCCGATGTGGTGCTTGAACTCACAAATCATGAGATTATGACCTGAGCCAAAATCAAAAGTCGAACGCTTAACCGACTGAGCCACCCAGGTGCTGTCTGTATCATGGGTTATTATTATTTTTTTTACTGTTTATTTTAATTTCTGAGAGAGAGAGAGAGAAGGAGAGGGAGAGAGGAAATGAGCAGGGGAGGGGCAGAGAGAGAGAAGGAGACACAGAATGTGAAGCAGGCTCCAGGCTTTGAGCTGCCAGCACAGAGCCCAATGCAGGGCTTGAACTCATGAACCGCAAGATCATGACCTGAGCCAAAGTTGGTCGCTTAACCAACTGAGCCACCCAGGTGCCCCCATATCATGGATTATTAATTGGAGTTGCTTGGGGGGGGGTGGGGGTTGTCTAATGGCTGTTAGAGACTTTTTCTCCAGAGAGCACTGGCCAGACTTGGGAAAATCCTGATTGCATCCTGTTGTGTGACTTTGGGCAGGTTGCCTAAACCTAGGAGATGATTTCCTTCAACTAAAAATAGTGGTTTGTAATATTAAGTACTTTGCAGGATTTTTGTTAGAAATCGTCATGTCATTTGTAAAACACCTAGCATAGGGCTTGGCTCACATGGGCACTCATTAAATGGTGGCTGCCTTGATATTTCTGTATATCTTTTTCATCTTTTAGTTTACTCCTTAAATGATATAAATTCCTCATTAATTGTTGCATTTCTTGCAGCTAGAAGTTATTGCCTACCCTTAGCTGAACACTCATGGGACTCTATTTTCTCTGTCCTGTGGCATTTACAAGCTTATTTATAACTTGTATTATTTATATACATGTCTTATTTTCTCTGTTACCGTGTATGCTCCTTGAAATCAAGGGCCATCTTCTACATCTAATATTTTTTATGGTGCTTTGCACATTGATATTTCAGTTTATCATTAAAAATATTTTTAATTAAATTTTTTAAATGTTTATTTTTTAGAGAGGGAGAAAGAGAGAGAGAGAGAGCACAAGCAGGGAACGGGCAGAGACAGAGAGAGGAGACACAGAGTCTGAAGCAGGCTCCAGGCTCTAGCTGTCAGCACCGAGTCTGACATGGGGCTCGAACCCACAAACCACGAGATCATGACCTGAGCCAAAGTCAGACGCTTAACCAACTGAGCCACCCAGACGCCCCTGAATCTTTGTTTCTTAACTGTTTCTAACTCATCCCTCCTTTTGATGAACATAAATTTCTTCATACCTCTTCCCCAGCCTTCAGATATATTCTCCCAAAAGACTAGGTCCTTACTTCCTCACCCGCCTTGAGAAGACAGAAGCTAAATTTTGTCTTTAAATCTTCAACAATTGGTAGTATTTTATCAAGCTACTTTACATGGGATGTTATAAATCAATACTTCCCCCCCTTTTCCCAAATAGAAAATTATAACCCAGAATATCCATTTTCAGCTGCACCCCCATGCCTGCCCCCATTCCTGTTTCTATAGAATTCGTCCATTTTCACTTTTTGAAATTCCTGCCCTGAGCGGTTGCTGCCATACTTGAGTCTGTCCTAGGTGGCGGAGATGCAGGCGTTCAGTGTTTGCGTAAAATCTTCACTCCCCTTGCACCTGGAGAAGAGAGTTCTCTGTGTTCCCTTTATTTGGTTCTTTTGTAATGAAAGTTGTTAAATTGACACACGTTTGAATTAGGGAACCCTCTTTTCTGAAACAATTGTGTGTGTAGCTTAAGAAGTGATTCCAGGCATCTATTATGTTTTTATAAAGACCCCCTCCCCGAACTTAAAGCACTTTGTAGACATTACCTTATCAACACTTAGCACATCCCTGTGAGCCAAGTAAAAATTAGACCGTTGCTCTTACACTGCAGGGGAGTAAAATGTGGCTGAGAAGTCCAGGAGGGGCCTGCCTTCTAAGACCCC
>NW_027528624.1:2782166-2875030 GCF_008692635.1 Crocuta crocuta
TGCAAAGACTTCACCTTTCTGTTCTCTAACCATGAATTTGTCATGTTAGCCTGCATTGGGGGAGCGGGGGAGTAGGTACGGTGTCCCAATTAGCTCTCTTTTCCAAGCCAGCAAACAAAACACCTTTGGTCACAAGATAACAGAGCAAATTTATGAAGTGATCTTCTTTTTAAAGGAAATCCGTGGCCGTACATAGGAATCAAAATTCAGTGTACTGAAAGGAAGGTAAATTACATCTAGTCTCCCGAGGAGACTTCTCTTTTAAATTCAGAGTGACCCATTTAAAGAGGCCGCATTTGGAATTGGATAGCATTGCATGGGGATTGTTTTAAATGAGCCCCCTCTATACTGTGGAAGTTATTTTGCGCATTTGAAAGCAACTTGGCTTTGTGTGGTCTACCTTGCCTTTTTGGTATGTTAAGATCATGGGAAATGCAGCTGTGAGCTGGGAGGAGGCAAGATTTAGGGGCTTTTGTAGAATTGGGTGTAAGGCAAATTAATGGTAAAGAAATATCGAATCTTTGGCAGGCTTGATGCTTTTGCAGGTTCTTTCCAAAATGTGATATAGGTAATGTGATCTTACTTTTAATGATATTCAATAACTTAAAAAAAAATTCCCTTTCCTCCCTGTTCAGTACTCATCTTACCCTTTTAACATGAAAAGTAATTTTTAGCCTAATTTTTATTGATTATGATGACCGATTTTTAGGTGAAGACCCATCAGTTACCAAAAGACTGTTAAATAGTGAGCGATAAGCTATTAAAAGTGTATGTCTAACAGTAATAGATACAGATGTTTTGGGAAGCCTGAGTGAACGTGTGCTTCTGTGTGATTTGGCCTTTTTTTTTTTTTTTAATGTTTATTTATTTTTGAGAGAGAGTGAGACACAGAGTGAGCAGGGGAGGGGCAGAATCCAAAGCAGGCTCCAGGCTCTGAGCTGTCAGCACAGAACCCGAGGTGGGGCTTGAACTCATGAACCATGAGATCATGACCGGAGCCGATGGTGGTCGCTTAACCAACTGAACCACCCAGGCGTCCCTGTACTTCCTTAAAATGAATGTGTTGTGATAATTCCTCATAAGGTAAAATTTCTGGTCACACCTTTTTTTTTTTTAATTGGGAAGTGTAGGAAAGGCAGAGTGTTTGTATACCGAGATATATATTTTGTAACACAGGTTAGACTTCCACTCTGATAATTTTACGTTCTAGTTATTATTTTCAGGTATAAAAATCTTCTATGTCCTGAACCCTAGATTTGTACAGTAGTTAATTTAGCAGATAGCTGTTGGTATAGAGCATAATTATCATGAAACACTTCCAAGTCTCTCTCAGGCTGAAGGGGGTCATGTGACTTCTTTGGTTCTTCCTTTATCCCTTCCTCCCCTCACCCATTTTTAAAATAGCAGTGCTTTTCATAGTCAGAATTTCATGTTGTGACACCCTACTCAGAAGTTATGACAGCAACTGCCTCCAGAGAATCAATCAGGCAATTAATTTTGTAAATGAAATGCTGATTATACAAAGCTTCACATGAGAGGCCCAGTGATTAAAATCAATTTAACAAATTGTTTCAGGTGGGACTTGATTAATAATTTGCCATAAATGCTGAGGCTGTATGACCAGCATACCTTGGTGTTACTCTCGCTCTCCAGCTATGTATAAAAATACCTTGTTGTCGCTCTTCCTACCCAGCTCTCTCTACATGTCCTCAGGTAAGCTAAGCACTGTGTCATCCTGTCACACTGACGGGGATAGAAGCCATATGCACGCACGCGTGCGCGCGCACACATTTACTCTTTGCGTGTTTGTCTACCTAGATAGACCTAGCTAACAATGAAGATGGAATGCGGTATTGCCATTCTGGTTTGTGTTCTCCTTAAAAATCGAAAACTTGCCTGGACAGGTTTGGGAACCACGAAGTTAAACAGGTCTTTTTTCTATGTAGGACGTTTTAGACATATATTCTGAATCTTAAAGGCTGGCATCTGCTTTATAGACATTTTCCATTCTTCTTCTATTTTTTTTTTATAATAGTCATGAAACTTTAGGCTCCTAACAACATAGCTTCAAAGTATATAAAGCAAAACTGATTAAATAAAAAAAAAAGGAAAAAAATAGCAAACCCACAATCAAAGTAGATTTTATATACCTCTATCAGAAATGAATAGAATGGGGCGCCTGGCTGGCTCTGTTACTAGAGCTTGTGACTCGATTTCAGGGTTGTGAGTTTGAGCCCCAGGCTGGGCATAGAGACTACTTTGCCCCCACTAGGCTGCTGTGTCCCTGGAGGTGGGGGTCCTGGGTCAGGCCCATCTCTGATTCCCAGCAGCCTAGACACGTTCAATTCTTAATTACAGTAACAACTATAAATGTAGTTTGGGAAGTGATGCAAGAATATTAGAAATGGTAACATTAGAGGCTGCAAATAAAAAATGCCTGTATTGGGGGCATTATAATCTGAATCCAGGAGAAGTCACACTAGAATCAGAGACACAGCTTGTCACATTCATACAGTAAACATTCATCAAGTGCCTGTTTTAAGCCAGACCTGAGATCAGGTGTCATAGGTTTCATTACTTATCGCTGACACTTGTCGAAGGCAGTACAATATTATTTAGGAGAAGGTAGCTCAGGGAGGGAAGGGTTAAGGTGCACTTGAGTTTCTTTAGTTTCAGTTTTCTATTAATGAAGTAATAGGAACAATAATTGTTCACTGTGTGTGAGAAGTTGGGGCTATGAGGAGAGCTGGGATGAGGAAGACCCCGTTTCTGCTTCTGAGATGCTCGCTGGTGAGAGGCCCCATAAGCAAAGAGTTGCAAGTGGTTGTGATAGTGGTTTAGTATCTGTTAAATGAGATAGTGGCAGCATATGGTGGGAGCCCTGAGAATACAGAACACTTTATCTGGTCATGCTTCTGGGGGTTAGGAAGAGTTTCTACAGTTTACAGCTGCCAGAGGTGTGTGGGGTGCAAGAACATTCTGGAAAAGGGTGTGCCTTAGTGCCTTAGCACAGAGGTGTGCAGAAGGGCTCATTGTTGAGTGAAGGTTCCTTGAAGGCTCAGTGCAGGTTTGTAGTTGAACAGCTGGCAGATGGCCGGTGTGACACCTTAAGGTGAGCCTTGATTATTTGGGTGTTGAACTTCTGGGTTTTGAGTTCTTTAGATCTCTTTGTAGCTCTTTCCCTGCCTTTTGACTTTTAGGGCAGTTTATTGATAAGATTTCTAGTCAATGAATGAGGCAGAAAGGAGAAATATGTCTAAATTGTCCACATTCCTTTTGATCCTTACCATGGCACTCAGAAGTTCTGGCAGGACAGAGGGATGATTCTAGAATTACAGAATGCTAGAACTGGAAGGGGCTGTAAGGGCTCATCTCGCAATCCCTCACTTCACATGAGGAGTTGTGGGGCTCACAGGAGTGAAATTGCCCAGGGGTGACAAGCTCTCACACTTAATTGAGCAGTTAGTATGTGCCAGGCACTGTGTTTTGTATCTGCTCTGTTCTTTCATACTTTAAACCCTACTACAAGGTGGCTACTATTACACAAGCTTTTCAGAGAGGGAAGCTTAAGTGCAGAGAGTTTGCACAGTTTGCCTGAGATCACACAGTAAATGGTGACCCACCACGCAGGCCAGTCTGTGTACTTGACCCCACTCTGCTGTACCAAAGAAGGCCTGAGAGCTGCAGAGTTAGGCCCCACCTGCCTCAGCAGGCACTTGACCTGTTAATTAGTTGGCTGTCTCCGAGCAATCTCCCTCTTTCAATGGGAGTTTGTCAACCGCAGTTTTGGGATAATTCAATTTTGGTGTGTGTTCTGAGATTTAAAAATACCGACTGTGTTTTTGTTTGGATAGTTGCTTTCCTTACTTTAAACGAGACAATGTGACAGAGGCCCCTGCCCTAGGAGGCACTGCTAGAGGACCAGGTCTGTTGACATCCTTTGCAGGGAAGAGGGGGAGCAGGGTCCCCTGGGATAGGTCGGGTCTGATGAAGCACTTTTTGAAAGTTACAGAAACAAGCAAGGGAGGTTAAGGATGGTACACTGGTTTGAGATCTTTTAAAAAGCATAGTAAGAAACCCGAGGGAGCAGAGGCCTTGAAGGTTGAGGCTGACAACTTGAAACCGTGATTTGTGGGGAAGGGTCTCTAGCAGAGCAGTGTTTTAACTTGGAAGCTCTTTCTTTTTTTTTAATTAAAAGAAAAAAAATTTTTTTGGTGTATGTGGAAGCTTCCTAGGATTATTTTTTTTTAAAAGAACTTACTTTAAAAAAAAAAAACCTTTATTATTTTCTTAGTAATCATTGCATCGCACGTGGGGCTTGAGCTTAACTACTGCAGGATCAAGAGTGGAATGCTCTTCCGACAGAGCCAGCCAGGCGCTCCTTCCTAGGATTAATTTTTCACAAGTATTTAAAATATATATAGTCAGGGGGCATCTTGGTGGCCCAGTCGGTTAAGCATCTGCCTCTTGATCTCAGCTCATGTCTTGATCTTGGGGTCGTGAGTTTGGCCCTGCGTCATGCTCCGTGCTGGGTATGAAGCTTACGTTAAAAGAAAGTTAAGATATAGATGTTTAGTATGTGTTTTGCTGGCTTTAGTGCATTTAGGAAAAGTAGCCCCATCCTCCTTCCCAATTATATCTCCTCACATACCCGTCTTTTTTCCATGTGCGCGCTTCTGGGGTTTTGACTCTTGTGATTCTCTGTGTTTCTTTTCCCCCGACTTTTCTCCTCACAGGGTCCCCTCCCTAGTGGTGCCAGAGGCCCCAGTAATACTGTGTGCTCTTTGGGGGCCCTCCTTGCAGACAAAAGATACAGTGATTATTCTGGTTTTTTAGTTTCTTTTTGCCCCCTTCTTTTAGCTTTTAGTTTGAAATAATTTCAGGGACTGTAGGTGGCTCAGTCCATTAAGTGTCTGACTTCAGCTCAGGTCACGATCTCATGGTTGTGGGTTCGAGCCCCACGTCGGGCTCTGTGCTGACAGCTCAGAGCCTGGAGCCTGCTTCAGATTCTGTGTCTCCCTCTCTCTCTCTGCCCCTCCCCTACTTGTGCTCTGTCTCTAAAATAAATAAACATTAAAAAAATTAAAGTAATTTCAAATTTACAGGACAGTCTCAAGAATAGTGCAGATATATCCCATATACTTTTTACTTTGATACATCAGTTTTGCTACATTTACTTTACCCACTTACACTTTTGCCCACCTACAGATCTATTGACAATGTATTTTCTCAGGAGAGTAGGTTGCATATATCCCTCCCTTTACTCCTTAATAGTGCCAGTGTATTTCCTGGAGTGTATTTCCTGGGATGAAGTTGTTCTTTTACTTACCTCAGTGCCGTTAGCACTGTTGGGATATTTAACTTGGGTGCAGGACTTGAACTACCGTCCATATTCTAATTTTGTCCACTGTCCTAATAGCATCTGTATAGCAGTCTTCTTTCCTTCAGTGCAGGATCTTGCCTAGGAAGTATATATGCATTTAATTGCTCCTTTTCAGTGTATACTGAACAAGGGTCCATTTGTACTATTTTCTTTATAAATGCAGTACAGTACTGTAAGTATATTTTTTCTCAAGATTTTTTCTTTTTTTAAGTTTATTTATTTTGAGAAAGAGAGTGAGAGAAAGCGAGAGAGAGAGAGAGAGAGCGTGAGTGGGGATGGGGTTTGGGGAGAGGGAGAGAAAGAATACCAAGCAGAAGTCTGAAGCAGGGCCTGATCTACAAGCCATGAGATCATGACCTGAGCCAAAATGAAGAGTCAGATGTTCAACTGAGTGACCCTTCCCCAGGGGCCCCTCCTTATTATTTTCTTTATAACGTTTTCTTTGGTTTACTTTATTGTAAGAATATAGTGTATATACATAGAACGTAGAACATACAATACATGTAACATACAAATATGTGTTAATAGACTAAGGTATTGGCAAGGCTTCTGGTCCACGGTAGGCTAAAAGTAGTTAAGTTTTTGGAAAGTCAAAAGTTCCATGTGAATTTTTGACTCTGTGGGGTCAGGGCCTAAACCCCGATGATGTTCAGGGGTCAACTATGTATTAGTCATATTAACTTTTATTTTCTTTGAACAATCACATTACACTACCATCAGCATATGCTTTCACTTCATCACGGCTCTGATAAAGTGGGTCTTTCGTGGGCTCGTGCTCGGAAAGCATGTTTACACGGGGGCTGGCGGTCTGTGTATCAAGCAGGCACTCTTTGTCTAGGGATTGGTAAGTCAGTTGTTAGCCTTCAAATATTTTTATTGGTAGTTTCTTTAATGCAATTTTAAAGTTGTTAATTTTCAAAAGTTAATGAAATAGTTTCAAAGAGGCCTGATGGCCACCATGGCGATGGCTGGGGAACTAGGACCTTCTCAGACTGTCTTTAGGTGCCGGTCTGGCATGTCTTTGGAATTATTTGTCAATGCAGATCACATGCCAGATGTCTTTAGAATGGTTGTCTTTTTGAGGGAGGTATTATCTTCACTTGAAAGATGGGAAAACTGTGACTTAGAGCGCTGAAAGAACTTACCCGACATTTCGTGTGGTGAGTCAGCAGCAGAAGAGGATTATGAACCCAGGTCTACCCAGTGTCAAACTTTATGCTTTTCCCGTTGTCGTAGACACAGCATGTTAGTTTCTGCTTGTTTGCAGAATCTGATAATTGGTAGTGGCTTCCTGCAGCTGTGCAGGGTGAAAGATTCTGAGGCTTACTGGACTTCGGGAAGATGAATACTAGGATTGATTAGCAACTCTCTCTTCTCTGCACATTAGTAGAGGGGTGGAGGGTATCTGGGCCTCTTGGTGATTATTCTGAGGTTATGCTTCCACATAATAATGATGATAATAAAATCTGTCCCTATTAAAAGCCTGTTTTGTGCCAAGAACGTAACTATAGTAGCTCCAATTCTGTAACAACTCTATAGTGATAGTGGCAGCGTTCTTGGTGTTTATCTAGATGCATTAACTGAGATGCAGAGAGGTTAAGTGGTGACTTTCTTTAGCATTACATAGCTAAAAGTGATGTTGAAATTTAACGTATTCTCATAAAACCTTCCTTTCTTGATTTAAAACTGTATTTATATGGGAAATATACTATATGATTTCTCTTTCTTAAATAAGCCTGCTACTAAGTTGTCAGCAGTGACACAATGAATATGAATGATAGTGCATACTTAGAAATGTAAATTTTAGAAATTGTCAAAGCCATAGTAGTAGTTGTAGAGTTTTTTTTGGGGGGTGCTGAGAATAACAAATCTGCAGGAAAATAGAAATATATACCATTCCTATTTTGATATTCCCTTTAGATCTAATCTAATCTTGAAATAAAAAATATATATACTTGGGTTTGTTCATACAATTATTACATTTGCTAAATTAAATGTAAAAGTATGGTATAGTCAGAGAGTAATTTACTCACTAAATTGACGTTACAAGTTGCTGAACTTGGGGGATTAGGCAAATAATAGGTTTTCCCAGTTTATAAAAATCAGCCCCAAACTGAGGAATCAAAACAGTCTTAGTTTCTGGACTTAATTCTGCGGAATCTAGATGAAAGCTGTAAATGGGTATATTATTTGTCTTCTCACTTCATCATTCCTGTCCCTGTGGGACAGTCTGTTGGGGAGACAGACTATCAAATAGTCACTCAAATACATGTTCTTGCAGGGTTTCCTGAGAGCCAGGAAGGAAGAGCACCGTGTTTTCTGAGGGGGTCCTGCCTCACTCTGCTGTTCAGGGAGGGTTTCTCTGAGGACAGGACTGTAGCGCTGAGCTCTGCAGGCTCCTGTCTGGAGGGGACAGTGCAGTCAAAGGCCCAGGGGTGGGAAAGTATATGGATTTTTAGAGCCCCATGGAGGCCAGTCTGGTTGGAGGGGGGCTTTCGTTTGGCAGCAGTGGTGGGTCCAGCTGACTGGACTTGGTGAGGGATGTCTGTGGTGGGAGAGGAAGGAGTCAGGGTGCATCCTGGGATTCTAACTAGTGCATCTGATTGGGGAGTGTCTTTCCCTGAGATCAGAAACAGGTGGGAAGGGTACTAGGCATCCGGGCAGGAATGTCGGGTGGCAGTTGGGTATAGAACTCCGGGGCTCAGGGAATCAGCCAAGAGACACATGTTTGGGGGACACAGACATGAGGAGGTAATGGAAGTTGTGGCTTTATATGAACTTGTGAAAAGCAAAGCTTTGTGTGCAATGATGCATGACTCTTTACCTCTTGCGCTATTGACCATCAAGAAGCCTACATTCCAGTTGGAGTCCTATTTAACTGACGATGTGTTGAGAAAGTCATTGCTTCTTCTCTTTAACACATGTTAACTATCCCCAGCATTGTGCTAAGTGCTAGGTATGCAAAGATGAAAAAGACAAAATTTTTGCCTTTTAATTAATGGTATGTTGGGAGACAAGACCATAAATAACTTAAATGATTGAGTGATTTCACTCTGACTTCAATTTGCTAATTTGTTAAGAGGAAAAGAAAAAAGATTTAGGAAGCTATTACTGTGTGATAAATCCTGTGGTACTTCATTTGATCCCCCAGCGTCACAAGAGGTGAACATGACTGTACTGTTAGACATGAGCCTAGGTTACATGGCTGGCAAGTTGTATAGGCAGGATTCGCACACCAGGTCTGTCTGATCTAAACTCCCTGCCATTACCTTACACCTTTTTCATCTAGAATTCTAAGTGTGTGTGTGTGTGTGTGTGTGTGTGTGTTTGTGAAACTGTGGACTGTTTATTTCATATGAAAAAGATGGAGGGATTCGAGGCAGGGAAGAGGTCATCCAAGGCAGATGCTTGTGCTTTCAGGGGAAGCATGGGAAGTGAGTCAGCAGAGCGCTATGCATCAGTGCAAAGGATCTTCCTAAGGTTTCTAATGAAGACCTTCCTCCAGGAATGGTGATGCCTGGATTTATGTCACTCTTTAAAAATGGCACTGGTGGTTAGCCGAAGGCGCTGTCTGCTTCCTTGACCTCTTCAATATTTTTGTCAGTGACTGTGGCAAAGACATGAATGAAATGGCATGCTGATTTAATTGGTGGTTGATGTCATGATAGGAAATACAGTTAATATGTTAGATGTCAGGCTAGAATGGTGACCAGAAATAAGCAGAATGAAAGTAAGCAGAGGTACAGACAGACTTATACCACTAAAGTCAATTAACCAACTGTATAATAGAAGAAGGAGGAGGTGGGGTTTCATTACATCGAATGGGATGCATCATGAGTGTAATGGGGGGCACCCGAGTGGCTCAGTTGGTTAAGCATCCAACTCTTGATTTCGATCAGGTCATGATCTCGCCTTCATGAGATCAAGCCCTGAGTCGGTTCCATGCTGGGCGTGGAGCCTGTTTACGATTCTCTCCCTCCCTCCCTCTCTGCCCTGTTCCTCTTCCCTCTCTCTCAAGAAAATTAAAAAGAAAACAAAAACAAAAACAAAAAAACGTGTGATGGGGTGGCCAAACAAGCACAGAGATCTGAGGCCACATTAGTACCAGGCTAGGCTCTGCGAAGAAGGAGCAAGCCCCTCCCCAGAATACCTTTTTGAATGTTATTTTTATTGGTGGTTTATGGAAATTATGTTATATATACGTAACAACATATTACTATTTGATGGCTAATCTTAATTCTGGAAAATGAAAATTCAGTGGTATTTTAAATTTAGAATATAATTAGGAAAAAATATTGTGTCTTCTACTCTTGTCCTGCTTAATGATAATGTATATGTGATAAACTTCTTTATTTAAAATTATACATCAAAACATGTTTCTTTCAGCTAAAAACTGCACAAATAAAAATTTCCTACAGCCCCATTTTTACAATTTTTCCTACCTCATCCCCTTACCCTCCCTCTTTCAGATTTCATTCTGTGGTTCCACAAATATATGTGTTCTATGTAACTTGCCTGAAGGAAACTCACACCAAAAATACTGACCGTGCCCATCTTTCCAAGTCTGTAGATGAGTATTTTCTTCCATCCCTGCCTCCCTTCCCACACTGCAGATGGCACCATGGTTACAGGGCACCATGGTTCTTAGACCCAACAACACAGCCTCTTCTTTTTCTTTTTTAAGTTTGTTTATTTTGAGAGAGAGAGAGAGAGAGAGGAGAGAGAGAGAGAGAGAGGAGAGAGAGAATCCCAAGCAGGTTCCACACTGTCCGCGCACAGCCTGATGCGGGACTTGAACCCTTAAACTGTGAGATCATGACCTGAGCCAAAATCAGATCAGACGCCTGACTGCCTGAGCCACCCAGGGGTTCCCCAACAGCCTTTTCTGCCATGACTAATGTCTTAGAGTCCCACTGCTTGGTCCTTCCCATACCATTGTAGAACGTAGCAAATACTCCTGTATTGTCGTCAGTGTGTCGATATTCAGATTTGGAGTTCCAGGGTTAGTTCAGGTCTTCACCCGCAGGCCCTGTCTAGTCATTATTAGTATGAGGAAAACCACTATGGTTGCAGATGCTGGGGTGCATTTCCCTGCCTCAGTCTCATGACCTTACGTAGATGCGGGCTGCAGTCGAGGGGACTGTGGACCTGAGTGAGGACCCTTGTGTTCTGGTCTGCGCTCTGCACGAGTCCCCAGCCCCAGGCAGGTCCCCACAACCCCCAGCCTCCGTGATGTCATCTGGGATGAGAGAGTTTTCTGGGCAGTTGGATTCTGTGGTAGTGGTGATGGTGGTAACTGAGAATCTTGGTGTTTTCTGGCTTGAAGAGGAATATGTACATAAATATGTGTATTTATGAGGTGAAGGAAAGTCTTTCATGCCTTGCTCCGTTTTTGATTTAAACTCATTTTCATGCCATTAGAAGAGCTTGACCAAGACTGTTGTTGCATTGTATATTATCATTGGCTTTTGACGTGTGTCTTCTGCTTATATGTACAGAATCAAAGTAGAAATTGATCAGGGAGTTTTTTACACTTTATTTTCGAGAACATTTTACTTTATGCGATCAGCCCTCATGCCCATGGAGCTCCTGAGTCAGCACGATCTAAGTCATGTGAGACTTCTGTGAGACCCAGGTGTGCTAAGTGAGACCCACGTACAGGGTGCGGAGCAGGGACATTGCCATTCTAGGCTACTTGGGAGGTAAGGAGGAACACCTGAAAAATGAAAAACTAGTACATGAGTTCATTAGCAACACGAGGCAACTCAGAAGTCAGTCACAGGCAGCACAGGAGAGGTTTGGGGTCATTCCATAGATAGTGTTTCTGGGGCGTGGTGAAGGGGGACGCTCCGCTGTCCTTGGACCAGGACTTGAGTGAGCCTGGGGCTACACAGGGAGGGGAGCAGGGGCATCCCCAGAATGGGGACGAGCAGCCGTTCCCTGCTGGTGGGTGCTGTGAATGGGAGTGCGCGTGCTGGGACGGGGGGCGGGCGAATACGGGACAGCTGGGTCTCCCCTCCACCCCCACCGTAGTCACGTTTGCAGCACGCCTGGGGAAAAAACAGGCATTTTAGAGTTATATTTAGACATTATCACAAAAAAGTAAGCACAGATTGCTTTATGATATGGCAGCCACTACTTACAGGTCACCGTGGCTGGCTCCGATCCTTATCAGCCGAGTTTTCACATGGCTGTAATTCATGCACATCGCTCTTAAACATTTGACATTGTTTTATATGTCCTTTTCCGTGTCTCTGTTCCACTGTGCTCGTGTGTTGTGGCTCGTTCACACATCCTGTGATCGCTGTTCTAGTTTTCTTCTTTGGACAATTGGTGTTAAGTGGTTCTGAGAGCTGTTACCGGTCTCACGGATTCGACTTTCACATTAATTGTGAGCTGGGTGTTATTTCTTCCATTTAGTGAATGAGAAGACTAAGCAATAGGCCGATATTCAGGGTTGCACAGCGGTGGTAACTGGGGGACTAGGGTGGGCGTCCACTCCACAGCTAGGCCCACGCTTTCTTCCCTGGACCATGCTGTCCCCCGTCAGTATGAGGAGTCTTGTAGCCGGGACGGATTTGGATACATAGCACCCGGCCCCATGTGACAGAGAGTATTCGAGTCAGAGCAAGACACAGCTTTGAAAGCTTTTGGTTAAAGCATATTGTCACATGACCTCTCAGAAAGAGTAGTGGTAAGAAAGCTGTTAGTAGGTATAAAACCTACCAGTACAAACACTCATTTACTCAAATTGGGTTTCATTATTTTTGTCACTTTATAGATAATGGAATGTTACTTTGAAGTTTTCTTTAGCTGCTGGTAATTTAGAACATTTTTCCAAATAATGGTTCAAATGGGAAGAGTTTCTTTCTCTGAGCTCTTATTTAATCCAGATATATAGATACCATTATAGATCCAAAAAATGCGCATAGGTCTTTTGGTGGATTTTGTAGTGCCTTTCTTCAATTTGTGAAATATTCAGAAAGAAACTACTAATAAATCATCTCCCTAACTTGATATCCAGTAGTAAATACAATTACATAGAAATCTTTATTGTAAGTACATACATAGGCATACTCTGGAAGAGTAGTAATGAAGGAGTAAGTGTAAAAAGCACCAAGTGTATCTAAAGTATACTAAAGGTATAGAAGTGAGTTGCTCTTTAACTTGGGTAATCTTTTTAAAATTTTTTTAATGTTTTATTTATTTCTAAGAGAGAGAGAGAGAGAGAGACATCGTGAGCAGGGGAGGGGTCAGAGAGAGAGGGAGACACAGAATCTGAAGCAGCCTCCAGGCTCTGAGCTAGCTGTCAGCACAGAGCCCGACGTGGGGCTCGAACCCACGAAACGTGAGATTGTGACCTGAGCTGACGTCCGACGCTTAGCTGACTGAGACACCCAGGTGCCCCTGAACTTGGGTAATCTTTATAAGGGTAGTTGGATTCTTAGGTCGGCCTCTGCAAACCTCTGTAGCCTAGAATACAGCCTAACTGTGCCACCTGGATTGTCTAGAATTTATATCAAATATATATTTAAAAAGTATACACTGTACTCTCATTTAGTCGTCCTAGGAATGGAGAACCTTGTGAGGATTTTGGAGGATGTAGGTAGTTGTGGCAGCTTCCCAAAAGATTTAGTGTGTGTGCACATGCGTGCATGTGTGTGTGGTGTATAATTCATACATACGGATATATACAAAAGCTTATTTGAACAAAAGAGAGGTTATGAGAAAGTTTTATCAAGAAACAAAATTGCATGAGACGTTGTGTTACCCAATCTACACTAGGTGTGTCGAGCTCCTTGAAAATGGGTGGTACTTAACCTTGGCCTTCAAAGCTCTTAATTTACAGAATTGAAGCTTGGGATACAACAGTTGTGGAATGGTATCTGGAGAGCGAAAACATGTTTAGAAAAGTATTTGAGGACTTTTAAAATGTGGACAATGTCTCTGATACAGCACACTTTTTGTATGAGAAATGAAAATACTGATACTCTGGAATAGATCATCTGAAGTATAGATGATAAAAATAAAAATTGTTTTGGGTTAGATGTGAATATGAGAAGTGACCTGGCCTTTATGTTTTTTTTTGGAAAAGACTAAGATTTGATTTGGTTTCTTTAAGAAGATAGTAGTAAAAAGCAGGGGTTGAGACCCGTACTCATTTAATGTTAAAAATAGCAAGAGTACACAGCAGGATGAATTTGGGGTGTGGATGTGTATTTAACACAAGGGCATAAGGAGAGAAGGTTAAAATTAAATAATTTGCACTGTGTAAGTATCTGTTTTCATATCTGAAGTCTCACTGAAAGGTATTAGATGCATATTGAGAGGTAAGGATAATCTGTATATTTCATGCTTTAGACTTTCAGAAATCTCGGGGTTAAGCTAACATTTTTGACATGGGTGCAAATTAACTGAATTTTAAGTAGGACCATGAGAGTTTATGGCAGCGATGAGACAGATATTACAGAACAGTTTTAGTCACTGATAAGGTGAATTTGCTGCACTATTATCTATAGCATTAAAATATAGACATTCCAATCTATTTTCCATTTTAAATTTCTGCTTTAATTAAGGCAGTTTTGGTCGTGCACTATTTAAAGTGAAATAAGTAGACCTTTCCTCTGCCCTGGCTAATCCAGATTGAATGTGAAGATAGGGCTGCCTCAGGGCCCCGTATTAGAAATGTAGCCTGAAATCTGATTTACTCAGCCTCTCTGTTGGCCATTCATTCACTGTGCGGATTCTGAAATCACCAGCTCAGCCTTGATTTTCACACTCCCACAGAAAGTTTTATTTTATCTTTTGAAGGAAAGTGTGGAAAATAATTACAGTTTGCTTTTTTTAGGCACACATTTTAATTTATATGATTCTGGGAAAACTTAATTCTCAATACTCGATTTTAGTTTTATTTCAGTATATCAACATACGTGTTTGTGTGTTGAATTGTGAAGTCAGCCCAGGTGGTGTAACATCAGTATATCGTTTGAGAAACTTCTGTCATTGTAAAGCACATTTCCTTGACGGGTGAAAGTAACACATTTAAAAGTCCATGAAATTGTGAATTTCGAGTCGAACTGTTTGGCTTGCCCATATTTTCATTCAGGTGAGATCAGTTCCCGGCAGATTGCTACGAATCCCTCAGAACCAAGCTTCCGCATGGGAAGGAGCTGTGATAGCCCATCACATACCCACTGAGCTGCCCCCTCTGCACGGTCCACTTAGGATGTCCACGGCGGGCATTGTCGTCTCCGTTCAGCCTGTCTCCTTCAGCGAGTCACTCGTTTCTCCAGGACACTGATGCATGTTCATTTTTTTCCGGTGCCTGACATGCTGCCCACAGCGGACATGCAGGAAGGCGGGCAAGGACTGCATGTGGCCTTGGGCTGGGGGGTAGGTGGGAGGGAAGACCGGCCGTTCAGGGAGCCTCCCCAAGCTGGGTGTGTGCTCCTGGCTCCCCCTCTCACCTCCCATTCCTGTCTTAGCTCCTTGTCTTTTGGTCACTGCCCTCACCTCTGTGATGAGGCTGCTCCTGGCCAGACTCAGCAGTTACCTTCTGAGTCGCCTGCGGAAAAGGTTTCTGCCCTCACCTGTTGGACACCGGGCTGCGTTGGCATGCCTGGTTTGTTTCTACGCACGACTCCCTTCTTGTCCATGACTCCATACTCTCTAGAGTCTATGCTTCCCAACCCTTCTTTTGGCTTTTTTGTGGGCTCCTTCTTTCCCTTTTCCCTTAAATGGTGATACTCTCTAGAATCGTGCCCTCTACGCATTGTTGTTTTTTCATCTATTCTTCCTGGATAAAGTTCTTGAGGTTTTATATGCTTCCTGTTGATTAACTCATCCAGTGTTTGGTGAACATTTTGCTGTGCGCCAGGTGTGCTGTTTGACTTGCATCGTGGGGACACAGTAGTGAGTACAACAGAAAGATCACCGCCTTTGCAGGAGCACATATCCTGTGTATGCGGACCTTTCCCTGTTTATTATTGTAGCTCAGCCCTTACTCCCCAAGCTACAGACGTATTGGGCCCCTTCCTTCTGGATGTTTTCAGCTGGGTTTCCAGTAGGAACCTCAGACTGCATATGTAGTATACTGAAGGCTCCCCCTGCATCCAGGGGAGGGGGTCCATCTGCTTCTACCTCTGTGTATTCTATGTCAGGTGGTGTCTGATCATCTATTTAGCCACCCTGGACCTGTCCTCTCCCTCACTCGCTCCATCTCCACGTTGTGCTGCGTCTCCATCCTGTCGCTGGAGTCTGGGCTTGCTCTCTCCCACCACTGCTTCCAGTTCAGGCCCTCAGCTCACCTGCCTGCGGTGGCAGCCCTCCCCGGTTCCAGCCAGCCGCCTGGGAGCAGTCCTTCCGGAAGCTGGATCCCGTTAGAGTTCTCTCTGTTGAAACCAGGGGTTCATCCCCAGGATGCGGTCTGAAGCCCTTAAGATGACATCCAAGGCTCCCCCACGTGCTGGCTGCCACCTGCTTCAGCTTCTTTGCAAATTCTTGCTTCATCTGGATCTGAACTGCTTATGTGTCCTTGACCCCCCCCAGGAAGCCCAGCTCCGAGGAGCCTCTACTTTCTGCGGCTGCTTCTGCTGCGTGGTCCTCTATGCCCTCTCCCTCCCCACCTTGAGCCTGGCGCTTGTCCCTTCATTTATTCTGCTCATCTTTGAGCTTTCTGGAGAATCCTCACATATATTACATAGAGCCTGGCATACAGTAGGAGTCAGTGTATGGTTCTGGAAGGCAGGAAGGCAGGCAGGCAGTATCTGTGGGATGAATGCTGCAGGCCTTTTTAGCCCCGTGGGGAGGGACTTCCCCCACCATCGCACTGCTCCTTTGAAGCACCCAGGACACGAAAGTCCCATCTGAGGCTCTAGTTCTGGCTCCGCTGAATGGCCTTGGCCCTGAGGCTCATGGGCTGACTCACTAAACCAAAAATAAAACTCAGAGTCTAGTTTTGAACTAGTTCTGTTTGGTAAGATACTGACATGGGGACGGTGGCTTGTGACTCATAGTCTGGGAGCCTATTCATGCGCACTGGTGATCTTCGAAACTTTTCACCCTAGACGTTCTGTATTATCTAAAATCTACCCTTTCACTTTCTAATGAGCACTCAGATTCATTACTGCTTGATCAGGAGTTCCAGACTTGGGTCCAAAATAAAGTCGTTGTTCTAAGAATACTTTGAAGTCAGCAAGCCTTGCTAACCACTCCGTATACTTTGTCTTAAAGTTAACAGGAGCTGGGTGACATTAATCATGCTCATTTCCTATATGTATAGCAGATTTTAGATGCAAATGTTTTCTTTCTGAAAACTCTTTCCTTCTCTGGTTTACACTGGATCCCTCTTTAATTGTTAAAGCCTCCCTAAAAGTAAAAAATAAACGTCTTGTAGCTATCTAGGTGTTTTTCTTAAGTGTTCTTCTGGGTTTTTATTTGCAAGGTTATTATTATTTTTTAATGCAGTAATTGACTTCCAGCGTATTCGTTTCAGGTGTAATGATTTGATATTTGTATATATTGTCTGTTTTTAATATTTTCAAAAGTGAGGATAGTTGTGTTTTTAACATCTGTGTGAGTATAACAAAGTCTGGCTTTGTAATAAATAACAACTTAATGTGTGTCTTTGTTTATGTTTTCACAGGGCAGCCCCATGGATCCTATGGTGATGAAGAGGCCTCAGTTGTATGGAATGGGCAGTAACCCTCATTCTCAGCCTCAGCAAAGCAGCCCTTACCCAGGAGGCTCTTACGGCCCCCCGGGGCCACAGCGCTATCCAATCAGCATCCAGGGTCGGACCCCAGGGGCCATGGGAGGCATGCAGTACCCACAGCAGCAGGTCTGTGCTAGTTTTTACCCCAGCTCTCTGCAAATTGGTGATCCTCTGGTCTTTGGGTTTTACTATCTACCTAATATTGGTACTGAGAGAATTGGGGGCATTTCACCGATGTTCTGCTTTCTTTTAATTATCATAGTTTCTTCAAGGAATCGTAGGTGCAGTTTCTTTTTCTTTTCAAGAAGGAAAAGTGAGCTTCTTAGACAAAGCGGAGAAAATAGCCGTTTGGTAGAGGGCTGTTACTGTGTTACTGGCTGTATCTGGGAGATAGGCAGTATTCTCATTTTGCAGCAAATTATATAGATCTGACCCCTCTAGTGAACTTGGCTTTCTAACGTTTCTGATGGCAGACTGGCAGATTTGAACTGTGAATAGATTTTTAAAGGTGAAGTTTTAACTTAAAGAATAAATAACTGTGAAAATGGCATCATTTTTGAGAAAAGTTTTGTATTCTCCCCAAAAGTTTTTTTGCATTTATTCATTACCTGTTAATTTCATATAAGAGTATTTGGTATATATCTGTTTTTTTAGATTTTGATGGATTTGTGTTTTTACTTAAAACAAAAAAGACTTCCCTTCCTTTTAAAACCCAGTATTTTTCTGTAGAATCAAATAGTCAGAGTTACCTTAAATGCCCATCTACCTTCCAGAAGAGTAAACCTACAGTCTCTTGGATACTGAGTGTATATCCTTATAATGTTGGCCTAAGGAAGCATGATATTAGGAAAAGACTAAATTCAGACTTATTAGGGCATTTAGTTACTAGACACACCAGAGAGCCTTATTTATAAATTCCCACACCACGTCTTTAATCTGGAGTTTGAGGGGTGCATTGGCGTATCCACGTGCATTTTACTGAATTCCCACACCCTGTCTTTAATCTGGGGTGGGGGAGGGTGCATTGCGCGGACGGTGTGCATTTTACTGCCCCTCCAGGTAGGTGACCCCACAGTGTTTCGTATACCTCCTCTATACAGATTCTTCCCAATGTTTAACCAAAAATCATCTGTAGAGGGAAAAATGGATCAGACTTTTGGTCTCTGTAAAGTGGATGTGGAGGACGATACCCTTTGACGGGCTCCAGAGCTGTGTCTGTTAAGTTGCATGTGAGCTTTTTCCTCTGTAGACTGAATATTGGTTTCCCTCTTTATCTCTGCCCCTCCTTCGATGATAGTTTTATTTTAAGGTGGTTGGAGGGAAAGCTTAGAAGTATCAGCCTTTGAGTCCTAGCTGTTGGTTTCTTAAACAGCCTTTGTTACTGTCACTAGTTCTCACTGTCCTTTATTAAATTGGCTGCCCGGAACTCTCTCTGTCACTTGCACACTTAATTGCTCTGTTAATTTATTTTCAACATGACTTCCTTCTTCCAGCAATATTTTGCTGCCTAGAGTAAAACATCTTTAGGCGAGGTTGCTAATGGTGAGAGGGAAATAATTTGTACACAATTGAAAAGTTAAGATGTGATTTTTCTCTTCCTCCTTTGAATTTTAATCTAATTTGCCTTTGGTTGGGGGCAAGAAGGCCCAGGCAGCGAGCTGCCAAAAATTCTAATTCTCCTTTGTAGCTGACTTCACAGTGGGGGCCGATAGGGGTGTGGGATGAGTCTGGCCACAGGGCGAGAATAGAGGCAGAAGGGGAGGAGTGGCCGACCTGGTGGTATAAAACAGAAACGATGCCTTGTTTTTCTGCATCTTTTTCTTTTTCTTTCTTTCTTTCTTTTCTTTTCTTTTCTTTTTTTTTCTTTTCTTTTTTTTTTTTTTTTTTTAAGTGTTTTTAAGTTTATTTATTCACTCTGAGAGAGAGAGTACAAGTCAGGGAGGGGCAGAGAGAGAGAGGGAGAGAGAGAGAGAATCCCAAGCAGGATCTGCACTGTCAGCACAAAGCCCGATGGTGGGGCTTGAACTCATGAACCATGAGATCATGACCCGAGCTTAACCTACTGAGCCACCCAGGCTAAGCATCTTTCTACCGTATTTTCCTCATGTCAGATTGGAAAGTCATTTCGAAGAGTGGTGTTCATGGCAAGCTCCTGGATGCTCCTTTATCTCATTCTCTGAATGAGTTCAAATCTTAGCACAGGTTTTCAACATTAGCATAATTTGCAATCTGAAAGTGGAAATCCCAACAAATGGAAAGGGCATGTAAAGAATGATTACCTATGAATTTTTTTCCATTATTTTCTAACCACACATGTGTAAGGCTAGAAGCAGGCTATGTACGTTAAATACATAAGAGTAACTTTACTTTTCTCAGCTTTTTGTTTTTTTTTTTAAATCCCTGTGGCTTTTCTTTACCTAGATTTGAAATCCAGTAACTCTTGGATTTATTTGAAGGGACAAGTAGATGAAGATAACTCACCAAGTATTTCAGCAAATTTTTAATTAAGATTTTTAGATTAGGTATTTTTACTGCAGACTAGAAGAAACGTCTAATTCTAATTAAGGACAGATCTTCCTGATAATGAAAGGAAAATAGTGTATCTGGTAAGAAACTGAATGCCCTGGCTGTAAAATGTCAAACTTTCATATTGCGTTTGTCATCATGGAAGGTTCTAAGAAATTTGTATTGTTTTTCATCCTTTCATTTAGTTATAATATAGTCTTGAAATATAGTTATCTTGTGTGATAACTGGAAGGCTAAAAATAGCTGTGAATGCGTTTTTGAATGTGTGTAACATTTAAAATTTTTTTTTTTTAATGTTTTTTTAATTTATTTCTAGGAGAGAGAGAGAGACAGCATGAGCAGGGGAGGGTCAGAGAGAGAGGGAGTCACAGACTGAAACAGGCTCCAGGCTCTGAGCTGGCAGTCAGCACAGAGCCCGACGCGGGGCTCGAACCCACGAACCGCGAGATCATGACCTAAGCGAAAGTCGGACGCTTAACCGACTAAGCCACCCAGGCGCCCCTGAATGTGTGTAACATTTTAAAGGAGACAACAGCTTCTTAATACCAAGTTCAAGTGATCAGTTAGGTATAAGCTAATTAATAGCTTTGAAATGGAAAAAAAAAAGAGGGTATTGGGTAAAGGTTATCAGAGCACAATTATTTTGTTAGCTTTAGCGTTGTTCTTTGGTGAAGAATTCTCATTGGGTTGCTTTGTGAATTTTGGGTAATTACAAATTTGTCCACCGACAAGGTCCTGGCACCGTGATCGGCTGCTGGTGCTGTTTTCTCTGAGTATTAATGTGATTGGCTCAGCATTTTTGTAGTCATGGCTGCTCATGTTTTTCAGGGAAAAAGTTGAAAGATAATGATGACATTGAGTTTTTATTGAGTGGACATCACCACCTAGGCATGACTTTGCTTTGGACAGCCTCCAAAGCTTTCTGTGTTTGGTTTGTGAACCTCTAATGAGCTGAATCCAGTTCATTTAATATTGCTCATATATTTCTGCAAAGGATTAAAATGCAGGAATTCAAGTTTGTAAATTGAGTTGCCCACTTCCCAGCTGAGTGGTAAGTTGTCTTTGGCTCAGGGGTCACAGTGTGATTCCTGGCTAGCATTCCACTCCTGTGATAGGAATTTTAAGTGAGTATTCCACTAGAAAGAACTGCCATGCTTATATGAAATTTAACATGAGTAGTATCACTGCTTGCTTTTTGTTTCTGAGATTATGGAGGAACTGGCCACTGAGTGTTTGATATTAGTATTAACCTGCTGATTCTTGATTTGTATGGTGAGACGTTTATTTTTGAAATATACTCACGACTAGGTCTTTGAGCATGACATGATAATAGTACATCATTCTGGTATTTATTAACTGGAACTAGATGTGTGGTCTTTCACGTGCTGATTCTCCCACATCATCAGGCAAATACATAGCTAAACAGATTAGTTTTGCACAGTGCCCTAAAAACTAGTCTGCTTGAGTTTTTATTGAACTGAGAGGGGAAATGAATTTTCTATGCCTCTGTGGAGAATGTTCTGCCTCTAGGCTCCTGGAATTCAAACCTGGAGATGGTTAACAAAAGTATACTGGTTGATTTCATGTAACACAGAGCTACATACAGAGAAAGTGTAATCTTTAAAGTTACCAGAGTCTGATTCTGGGTTTTTCAGATTTTTTTGGTAAAAAAGACTTCGATACTTATGTACCTTTTCTTGGATCAGGGTTGTGGGTGAGCAAATGTTTTGTTTTATTTCTCTTGTCCTTTATGATCATAAATGTTTACATAGTTCTGTGCCAACTTGCTTTAAAAAAGATTTTCATATAAAAGAAATGGCACCTAGGGGAAATAGGCCACAGTAGTAACGATATATTTATTTGTGTCAAGCACATTTCAATTACTGCATGTAGCCCGAGATTTTTCCTGAGTTATCAAAGGTTAGTGGGTTGATATTTTAACTGTATCTTGTTGCAAAAAAGTTTGTATAATCTAATGCCGATTAGCGGTATAAAACCAGGAAAAGGGAAAGAGGGCAAAGTGAGAGATTTATGCATTGAGTGCTTTTATAATGGAAAAACACAGCTTCTTTAGTTTTAAAAACACATCTGTGTTGCGCAAACCTTTGCGACAGTAAGAACGTGAAATATAATCATCTTGAAAGATATTCTGGCAAAATTAAATAGAAATTAGTTATTTCTGTTAAAGTGATCCATCTGAACTTATCACTTTAAATCTAAATTAATACCTAATTAAAACAGGTTCTTTTGAAAAAAGACGCTTGAAATCAATAGTTATTCTCATTTGTGCCTTCAGTTTATCTTCTGCACTCTTTGGATGTCTATTGTGCTGTGTGTTTTTTGAGTAAAATATTTATTTCAGAACATAAGCATTTTATTTGGTACCATCTTAACAGCCAAAACACTTCTTCCAATGCAAATGTTTATCTTGGCAGCAGATGTTTTAAAAGGAGACAAACATTACAATTGTTTGGCTAAAATAAATGTTTTCTTTGGGGTTATTGAGGCAGCCAGGCAAGTTCTAGGATTCCCACCTGGGTTAGTTACTACGTTATATTGTCAGTTTATTCTGGTAAAAAAGATTTACTTTTAAAAATACAGTTAAAATTATGTTTTGAGGGGCACTTTGGTGGCTCAGTCGGTTGAGCATCCATCCGACTCTTGACTTCAGCTCAGGTCATGATCTTGTGGTTTGTGAGTTTGAGCCCCACGTCAGGCTCTGTGCTGACTGCGTGGAGCCTGCTTGGGATTCTCTCTCTCCCTCTCTCTCTTCCCCTACCCTGGTTGGGTATGTGTCCCCCCCCCATAAATAAAATTTTTTTTAAATTATGTATTGATCCAGTTTGAACAATGTCTCTGAAAAGTCAGGATTAGTGGGAGTGGGGGGGGGGTGTTAATTAAAGACTTAACAATTCCAGAGGTTTTTTTTTTGACATGAAATGTTTGCTTGGACTCGGTCTCTGAATCCTAAATGTGAATCCAATAATCAGGACTTAATTTTGGGTTTGCCTATGAAGAGCTTAGAGTTCCTATTTTTAAGGAGCATGATGGGGGGTGATAGGATGAGAAAGGAAGGCTTGACTTAACATAGTGGAGAAGAATGGGTCCTAGTGTCTGTTTTACATTCAGACTCTTACTTTTTTGATAGTTTACACTCACCCAGACACCCCCATCTGCACCTGCGTGTGTATGGGCTTGCTTGCACACACACAGAACACCTGTGTGACAGTGAGTGGTACGTGAGCGCAACAAAATGTATCTGTATATCATATATATCAAACCTGTATTTTATGTGCATGTAGATGTATGTACATATATAAACAAATAGGTGAGTAATGTGAAGGTAAGCATTTTGGCCACTAGAACAGTGAATGCGGAGAGTTCCTTGCACTGTGTGCTTTACAGCGTTTGTGTATAGGCGTGCTCTGTACTGAAAGACCGGGAGCCAAGCTGCATTGCTCGTACACGTGAAATGTGTGCAGTCCTTTCAGCAGATTGCAGATTTGTATAAATAATGGCCTTTTGTTGGCCACATTCTGTCTAGATTAACTCAGTTGTTCTTCATCAGTGAACATGAAGGTATTTAAGGTTTACCAACAAAATGCATTCACACCTCCTATTTCTGCTTTCACGTCGATAGCAGATGCTACTATCTTTGATGCCAAAGTTCCCCGTAGATGGATTTTTGTACCAAGAGAATATTTTTGAAAAGATTTGTAGATACGATAATTTTTATTTGCTTAATCTTTAAAACGTAAATTTCCGGGATACTTAAGTGGTTTTATTTACTTTTTATATTGTACTTGAATTTATGCATATTTTGAAGCATTCAGTGTGACATTCTTAATAGGGGAGGATTAGAAGAGATCACATTTCAAGTTAAATCAAAATTTTTAAATTATTCGCCTTTTCCCTCAAAATGAGCAGAGACCAGCTTTTATACTTGAATGTTTAATGAGAAAATATGAGATGATTTCTCTTTTAGTTAGGATAGCTACTTTTATATTAGAAAGTCTATACAGACATGTTTTTTTTTAAATCTGAACATTTACATTGTTCTAGATATTCTAAAGATTATATGTGATGTATAGTCCCTGCTCTCTGCTTGTAGCTTATGCTGTTTTCTCACTCACATCTGAATTCTACGTATTTTACGTTCATGGACTTTCAAAAAAATATCTCTTAAGCTTCTCTGTTATGTTTTTGTTTTTGAGATGTGAATGTTAAGCATATGTTTAGGTAGCATTAGAATTGCTTGAGTATATTTTAAATAAATTTGGTTTATATGTTTTTACCAAAGAAACATTAAATGTGAGGGGCACCTGGGAGGCTCAGTCAGTACAGCATCTGACTCTTGATTTTGGCTCAGGTCATGATCTCATGGTTTGTGGGATTGAGCCCCACATCGGGCACCTTGCTGAGCCTGGAGCCTACTTGGGATTCTCTCTTCTTCTCTCTCTGCCCCTTCCTTGCTTGTGCTCGCTCATTCTCTCTCTCTCTCAAAACAAATACATGTTAAAAAAATGAAACAAAACCACTCCAGGTTTGGAGGCTTATAGCAAGAACTTCCAAGTGTTCAGGCCTCCCTCTGTCTTCTTTGAGCTCCGCAGGTGACTCCCTCCTGCAGCTGGCTTCACAGTCAGGTGTCAGAGATAGACGGGTAAGTGAGGACCCCAGAGCAGGTTTGGGGCCAGTGGCATTGCCCCCCTTTGGGAGCTTCTCGGGTGCTGCCCAGTGAGTCAGGAGCTTACCGCTGCCATAAAGGGATGAAATGTGCCCGGATTCAGGAGCTGGGACAGTGTAGTCCTTTCTGGTTCACGCTTCATCTGTGTGCCATGTGGGAAAACCTCGCTGTGCTCATACTGAACAAGGGATTTTGATGGCAAGGTCTCCCAGCTTGGATATTCCTTTTAAAATAATAGTAACTTAATGTCTTTTCATTTTAGTTTTAGATTTGAGAGTCTTGTCATTTCGAATACAGTCTTCTGAAATTTATGGTTTTTCTAATACAACTACTAACCCTCTTTAAAATCCTTTCTAGGGGTGCCTGGGTGGCTTAGTCAGTTAAGCATCCAACTTCTGCTCAGGTCATGATCTCACAGTTAGTGGGTTCGAGCCCCGCATTGGGCTGTGTGCTGACAGCTCAGAGCCTGGAGCCTGCTTCAGATTCTGTATCTCCCTTTCTCTCTGACCCTCCCCTGCTCATGCTATCTCTCTCTATCTCAGAAATAAATAAAAACATTAAAAAAAATTAAAACAAAAATAAAATCCTTTCTAGAGAGGAAAGAGCTGTTTCTTCCTCAGAGGTTAGCAGATTGTTGTAATCAGTGCCATAGGTATTTTCTTTAAATTTTGTTTTCAAATGAAAATTTTCTCAGATAACTTCTCTCTTCTGGACACTAGTTGTGTACTGGGTATGTAGAATGTTGTCTGTCCTTTATAATATGTAGAAAATCTTAAGGTTGAGTTGCTAACTTTATTTGGAGTCACAAAAAGAAGCAAAGAGAGACCCAGTAATTACTCCTTTAACACATTATTACTTTCTAAGTAGTTCTGAAAATAAGCATATACTGGACACAATTAGGATAAACTGTGTACAATGAATTCAGAATAGAAATTACAACTTTTAACACATTCTGTTCTGTGCTATTGCTTTCACTCTTCTCTAACCCCCATGAAAAGCGATTAGGTGGCTATCTTTTTCTATCTTAAAATGGTTTTTTTTTCCAAGGGTAAAAAGAGGTTTTTTCTTTCATGTTAGCTAAAAGTTCAATTTATAAAAATTTTTAAAAAATTTTTAATAAATGTTTATTTTTGAGAGAGAGAGAGAGAGAGAAAGAGAGAGAGAGAGAGACAGACAGAGGGTGAGGAGGGGCAGAGATAGAGGGAGACACAGAATATGAAGCAGGCTGCAGGCCTTGAGCTGTCAACACAAAGCTTGACATGGGGCTCAAACTCAGAAGCTGTGAGATCATGACCTGAGCTGAAGTCGGACACTTAATTGACTGAGCCAGTCAGGCACCCTAAATCATTTTTTAGTGTTTATTTATTTTTGAGAAAGAGAGAGACAAGAGAACAGAGAGTGAATGTGGAAGGGGCAGAGGTAGGGAGAGAGATACAGAATCCAAAGCAGGCTCCAGGCTCTGAGCTGTCAGCACAGAGCCTGATGCGGGGCTGGAATTCATGAACCGTGAGATCATGACCGGAGCCAAAGTCAGATGCTCCACTGACTGAGACACCCAGGCGCCCCTAAAAGTTCAATTCTTTATGTAAAAAGTTCTTTATGACAGTCTGGTCATTTTTGTATGCATTAAATTTATGAAGGTCATTTGCAGATTTCATTTTGGAAAATAACTTTAAAAGTTAAATCTGTAGTTGTGAATGGAATTAGAAGAAACACTTTGGCAGAGAAGGAGAAGAGACAAAGGATGAGAGAGAGCGTGAAGGAAAGAAGGCAATTATGGGGTGAGAAACAGGAAGAAGGCAGCAGCCTGGCTTCTCCCAGAGTGGCTGTGTGGACACCTCCCTAGTGCCGGGGAGCTTGCTCAGTCCAGGTGTCGCAGCCTCAGGAGAGACTCACCATGTGGGATCAGGTGTTAGAAATTTCCTGGAAGTTCTGGAGCTGAGACCTGCCTGTGGTCAGAGTGTATGTATGAGGCAAATATCCCTGCCCTGCTGACATAGTCCCAGACCAAATCTTAGCAACTGTCTGTGACAGCAGGAGGTAGCCAGCTTCCCATTTCTTGTGAAGAAGCATGTTTAATAGAGAAAACAGACTGTATTCCAAAGAAATCTCCAAATTAGTTTCTCTTTATTGGTATTGAATCGTTAAGAGCCTACTGTAAAAAAAATTTTTTTTAAATGTTTATTTTTGAGAGAGAGAGAGAGAGACAGAGAGTACAACTGGGGAAAGGGCAGAGAGAGAGAGAGAGAAGGAGACACAGAATCCGAAGCAGGCTGCAGGCTCCGAGCTGTCAGCACAGAGCCCGACGCGGGGCTTGAACTCACAAACTGTGAGATCATGACCTGAGCTGAAGTCAGACGCTTAACTGACGGAGCCACCCAGGAGCCCCCCTTTTCCCCCTTTTTTAATAATGACCTAACACACCAGTGAAATTGGCTCTTCAGGGTTAGTCAAAGGCACGGATCCCGGTCAAGTTCTATAAAACATCAAACATTCAGGAACAAAGAGTAAAGCTACTATAAATAGCAAAAACTGAAAGTATTGAGTTAAGATGCACAAAGACCATTACATTTCACTTATGGACTTGAGATGGAGAAAAACTGGCTCTGCCCAGGTGGTCGTAGATGGGCCCACGGAGGGCTAGGGAGAAGTGTCGGATGGGAAGGTAACTCCAGTCTGAGGTGAACCACAGAAAAAACAGCCAAGCAGGGACAGTTTCCCAATATGGCACATAAGGATTATGTATCCCTTTATAATTGATGTCGTCCTTGCAGAAAAAGCTGGGGAAAAGGAAAGTGTCAGAATAATTGTTGGCTGATGGGCTCTATGACCCCAGAATACTTCTTTAAAAGGGTCAGCCAGAAAAGGAGACTTCCTTCCATTTAATTAGTATATTACCTTGAAATTTCTAAGATTTTTGTGATAGCCCAATAATCTAGATATTTTATGCGTTTTACATCCTTGCAGGTTTTCCTCAGTGTTTTGGGCTTCTAGAGAAGGAAAATCTTCTCTCCTTCCTACTTGTAAGTCCTCTGCCCTTTATCAGAGGTCTTGGGGATGAGAAGATCTTTTTTCTTTTTTTTTTTTTTTTTAATATTTTTAATTTATTTCTAGGGGAGAGAGAGAGAAAGATAGCATGAGCAGGGGAGGGTCAGAGAGAAAGGGAGACACAGAATCCGAAACAGGCTCCAGGCTCTGAGCTGGCAGTCAGCACAGAGCCCGACGCGGGGCTCGAACCCACGAACCGCAAGATCATGACCTAAGCGAAAGTTGGACGCTTAACCGACTAAGCCACCCAGGCGCCCCAAGAGAATCTTTTTTCCAGGTAGTTGGCCAAATTTTGATACCTGGGAGAAGAGAAAAGACCAGAATTCCTTTCAAGCCCCCTGGGCTGCTGAGGAGTGCTCTCTTCCTTCTCCATTGGTTTCCCTGGCTGAGCTTCTCCCTATTCTCCCTTGGTGGTTTCAAAAATAAAGGGCAGAAAGAGTGATGACCTGGTGACACGATTGGCCCTCAGTCCTCATGACGTCAGGTGTGCCCCAGCAAACTTGGAGCCAGCCCCAGGAGGACACGTACGCACGAGGTCAGGAGAACCATACAGTGCAGAGCAGAGAATGAGGCAGAGGGCTGCAGGAACGACTCCAGTGCCCACCGGAAGTTGGCATTAAGCAACGTGCAGCGTGCTGACTTCAAAATCAGAGTCAGCTCTGGTTGGTCTGACTGGTAGAAAGAATTGTCATCATCTGACTGTGTTTAGGCTGCACGGAAGCTACGAATTTGAGTTCTGAATTCTCAATTGTGGGAAGCAGAGTATTTTGGGTACCAGGTCTTTGTAGAGAACACAGAGCTACTCCTGAAAGAGTTTCTCTTGGGTAAAACTCTCCCTCCTCAGTCTTCCTGATTCAGTCAATGGCAGCTCTCTCCTTCTGCTTGCCGAGGCCAGCACCTCCTCCTTCTCAGTCTTTCAGTCTGTTCAAGAATCCCAGTGGCGCCTGGGTGGCTCAGTCGGTTAAGCGTCTGACTTCGGCTCAGGTCATGATCTCACGGTTTGTGGGTTCGAGCCCCACGTCGGGCTCTGTGCTGACAGCTCGGAGCCTGGAGCCTGTTTCAGATTCTGTGTCTCCCTCTCTCTCTGACCCTCCCCGTTCATGCTGTCTCTCTCTCTCAGAAATAAATAAAACATAAAGAATCCCATTGCTTCTTCCTTCACAATAGATCGGAAACGGCATACTTCTCACCACCTCAATGGCTACTACCCTGGGCTTAAGCCTCACCATTTCCCATGAGGATTACCTTGACTCCTGACGCTTGCTGCCCCACAGTCGTTCTCAGCAGAGCCACCAGAATGGTCCTTTTGTTTTTTATTCTTTTTTAATTTTTTAAATGTTTATTTATGTTTGAGAGAGAGAGGCAGGCAGAGAGACAGAGAGGGAGACAGAATCTGAAGCAGGCTCCAGGCTCTGAGCGGTCAGCACAGAGCCCGACACAGGGCTTGAACTCCCCAACCATGAGATCATGACCCAAGCTGAAGTTGGTGCTTCACTGACTGAGCCACCCAGAGCCCTAGAGTGGTCCTTTTAGATGGTATGAGTCAAACTGTGGCACTGCCCCTGTGACTCCTCACTTTCCTCAGACTCCCCGAGGCTCCCCTCAGGCCCGCTCCTTCCTCTGCGCCTTTGTATTTGCTCTTCCTTCTGCCTGGAAGGCTCTTGGCCAGGTCTTTGCAGGCCTTGCCGTCTTACTACTTTTAGGTTTCTGTTCAGATGTTTATTTGACTTGCTGAGACTGTAAAATTGCACACTCCTCCCGCCCCTTGCGCCGCCGTCTCACTTCCTTCATGGAAGGAAGGTGTGTTGTTGGTGTGCTGTGGTTCCAGTCAGGCCGGAGGCCGGAGGCTGCAGGGAGGGGTCTTGCCCTGCCGCGGCCCCTCATCTGGAACAGTACAGGGCACCGCACAGCAGGCGGGGGAGAGAATTGCCGAGTTGTAGACTCCAGCCAGGGAAAGCTGCGAAGCCCGACGCGGAGAGGTCCGGACGTGTTCGTGCTGTGTCAGGCACCGGCTGAGGGCTCGCTCTCCCTCCGTGGCTTGCTGTGTCGGGCTGAGCTCGTTGTGCCCGGCTCCGTGCCCATCTGGGCGGGAGCCTGCTGACGGCACTGGGCTTACTCGTAGCCCTACTGTCAGGCCCTGAGGAGGTGGTGTGGCGCGGTGGTTCTCTGGCGTTGTGCGTTTCAGTGTGTGTGGCGTTAGGGGCCCGTAGTCCTCGCTACGACTCTAACCCTGCTGGGTAAATTGGAGCCAGCTGCTCCTTTACGTCATTGCTGGTAATGTTCTTCTGAGTTCTCTTGTATGGAGTGTAATTCTTAGTAGTGGCGGGGAGGCGAACAAAGATTTCTAGATCGTAGCTGAATCGGATTTGGCATAAGTGCGATACAGGCTCAGATCTTTGTCCTAACGCTGGTCATCTGACAGTGCTTATGGAGGAAAAGCCCCCAAATAGTTAGGATGCCGTTTATGGAAAACAGACATTCTTCCAGCAGGGATTTACTGCCGGAGGAGGGGAATTCCTTCACAGGGGAGTCAGAGCTGTGCCATAATGGTGGGAGTGTGGAGGCGGTGTACGGGGCTTAAAGCCATCCGTGGTGGGGCAACAGTTTACATCCAAGCTTATCCTGGAATTGCATAAAAATCAGTAATTTATGGGGAAAAGACTTTAAATGTGATGTTGCAGTTCTCCGTAAGTGTCACTGGTAAGTTGAACCCACAACTCTTAGCAGACATTGTTTTCATGTGCTTGATGGAGTCCGAGCACTTCTGTAAAGCTCAGCTTTTAGAAAAGCTATGTTATACAAAAATAAATTCAAAATGGATGAGAGACCTCAGTGTGAGACAGGAAACCATCAAAATCCTAGAGGACAACACAGGCAGCAACCTCTTTGACCTCGCCAGAGCAACTTCTTACTAGACATGTCGCCGGAGGCAAGGGAAACAAAAGCAAACATGAACTGTTCGGACCTCATCAGGATAAAAAGCTTCTGCACAGTGAAGGAAACAGTCACCAAACCAAAAGGCAGCCTATGGTATGGGAGGAGATATTTACAAATGACATATCTGATAAAGGGTTCGTATCCAAAATCTATAAAGAACCCGTAAAACTCTCAACACCTCAAAACCAAACATTCCAGTTAAGAAATGGGCAGACGGTCTGACTAGATATTTTTCCAAAGAAGACATCCAGATGGCTAACAGGCACATGAAAAGATGCTCAACATTGCTCGTCATCAGGGAAATACAGATCAAAACCACGATGAGATACCACCTCACAGCTGTCATAATGGCTAACATGAACAACCCAGGAAACAACTGATGTTGGCGAGGATGCGGGGAAAGGGGAACCCTTTTGCACTGCTGGTGATTCCCACCACCAGACAGCCACTCTGGAAAACAGTGTGGAGGTTCCTCAAAAAATTACAAATAGAGCTACCCGATGACCCAGCAATTGCACTACTAGGTATTTACCCAAAGGATACAAAAATATAGATTCTGGGTGCAGTACCAGCACCTCGATGTTTATAGCAGCATTATCAACAATAGTCAAACGATGTGGTATATATATAAAATGGAGTATTACTCAGCTATCAAAAAGAATGAAATCTTGCCATTTGCAACAATATGGATGGAGCTAAGCAAAATAAGTCAGTCAAGAGAAAGACAAATACCATATGACTTCTCATGTGGAATTTAAGAAACACAACAGATGAATATATGGGAATGGGGAAAAAAGAAAGAGAGAGGGGAAACAAACCATAAGAGACTCTTAACTATAGAGAACAAACGGAAGGTTGATAGAGGGGCCTGGGGGCAGGAGATGGGCTAAATGGATGATGGGGATTAAGGAGGGCACTTGTGATGAGCACTGGGTCTTGTCTGTAAGTGTTGGATTACTAAATTCTACTCCTGCAACCATTATTACACTACATGTTAACTAACTAGAATATAAATAAAGATTTCAAAAGAAGAAAAAAAGACAAAAGGTGTGTTATAGACCAAGATTTCAAGATTTGGAACTGTTGCCCTTCCGCCTGCCTACACTGCACTTTTGCTTGTTTCCAGAAGCAGAGGTCACGGCCTAGAATGAAAGTTACACCTAGCAGTAAAGAAATGTAATTTAGATTGAAATCTTAAAATTTATCTCCGTGTGCTTTATTTCAATTGACGATGCAGGATAGATTCACTGTTAAGAAAGTACAGGGATTTAGTGCCTCAGGATAGATATGGTCTCCTTGTCCCCTTCCTCCTCCTCATGATCATCATTATCTTCCTGGGCCCAGTTTTCTATTTGTAAAATATGAGGGATTGTCACCAGATGCCGAGAATGACAGCAGTCGCCATGTCTGGGAACCACACTAGGTGTTTTTCCGTGGGTGCCCGCATGTCATTCCTGCCGTGTTTATCTCCACTTTATGAATAATAATGAGAGCTAACGTTTATCAAGGGCTTACTCTGTCGGGCACTGTTACACTGCTTTACATGGATTAACATAGTCCTCATCATGGCCTCCTGGGGCAGGTGTTAGAATCTTCAATTTATAGATGAGGAAACTGAGGCAAGGGAGGTTAATTAGGTTGTTCAGATTTGTGTGCTAAGTGGCAAAGCAAGAACATCAGATCCTTGACAATTTTGGGCCACACTAGCATAAATTTCACGGTTCTGGTAAAACTGGAATGCTTCTCATCACTGAGACTAGAATCCATTTGGATTTTTGAATAGTACGATGGATTGTAGTGAAGGTAGCCTAATTTCGACATCAAATATTAGTTTCTTGGAAAGTCTTTGTGACTTTTACCAGGTTGAAAGTGGAATGTTACCTACTATGTCTATCAGACTTAGAGTCAGGATTGTTTTATTTTTTAATTAAAAAAAATTTTTTTTAATGTTTTATTTATTTTTGAGAGAGACAGAAACAGCGTGAGCAGGGGAGGGTCAGAGAGAGAGGGAGACACAGAATCTGAAGCAGCCTCCAGGCTCTGAGCTGTCAGCACAGAGCCCTACTCAGGGCTCGAACCCATGAACCGTGAGATCATGACCTGAGCCGAAGTTGGACGCTCAACTGACTGAGCCACCCAGGCGCCCCTAGTTTTTAATTTTTTTAAAGTAGGTTTCATGCCCAGCACAGAGCCCAGCACTGGGCTTGGACTTAGACTGTGAGATCAAGACCTTAGCTGACATCGAAAGTCAGATGCTTAACCAACTGAGCCACTCCGGTGCCCCAGGAATTTTTTTTTATCGAGGTGAAATTCATATAACAAGAAGTTAACCATTTTAATGTGTTCAGTTCATTGACATTTAGTACAATTCACAGTATTGTGCAACCACCATCTTTATCTAGGTTTTAACACATTGTCTTTACCCCCCAGATGACACTCTGGTTCCTATTAAATGCTCACTTCCTATTTCTTTCTCCTTCAACCCCTGCCAACAGCCGCTGGTTTGCTTTGTGTCTCTGTGTATTTACTTATTTTTGATATTTCATATAAACTGAATCCTATGATACGTGACCTTTTGTGTCCAGCTTCTTTTACTGCCTCTCTGTGGTAGCATATATCAGTGCCTCGTTCCTTTTTATGACTGTACATTATTCCATTGTATGGATATAGCGTATTTTATTTCTCCATCTCTTGATGGACATGTGGGTTTCCACTTATTAGCTACTGTGAATAGTGCTATTTCCTTTTTTTTTTTAAAGTTTATTTATTTTGAGACAGAGAGAGAGAGCGAGAGAGCGAGCATGAGCCAAAGAGAGACAGCACATGGGGGAAGGGGCAGAGAGAAGGAGAGACAGAATCCCAAGCAGGCTCTGCACCATCAGCGCAGAGCCTGACACGGGGCTCAAAACCACCAACATGAGCTGAGCTGAGATCAAGAGTCAGATGCTTAACCTACTGAACCACCCAGGTGACCCTGAATAGTGCTACTTTCCACATTTGTGAACAAGTATGTATTTGAATACCCTTTTTAACTTCTTTTGAGTGCATTCCAGGAAGTAGGATTGCTAAATTGTATGGTAATTCTGTGTTTAACTCTTTAAGGAACTGCCCAAGTGTAGTGGCTGTACCATCGTATGTTAGAACAATAGGGTTTTTTCATTGGTCTGGTGTTTATCGGGACTGTCCTACATGCCAGGGCATCTTACTAAATAAACCCTTTGCATATATCACTTCATTGAATCCTTACCAAAGCTGTTAGGTAGGTGACTGCTTTGCCAGTGTGGAGACCCAGCGCATGGGTAGCTCGCCTGAGGTCGTAGTGCTGCTGTAAAGACCATTGAGCCCAGTGCTTTTCAGTGTGTGCTGCATGTTCCGCTGATGTGAGGCAAGATCATTTTGGGGGGCACCTAGACCCAGAATTACATAGCACTGAGTCATCTGGTAGAAAAGGCATTTTCTTTCTTTTTTTTTTTAGAAAAGGCATTTTCTTATATATTTTCTTTCTTATGAATGGAAGCCTCCTCTGATACCATTCCAGCACTTCATACCCCTCCTACCATCTTCTCATTTTCTCGGGAACAGGCCTCAGTCTGAGTGCCTTAGGCAGGCTTCAGCATCCTGTTAGAATGTGATCATAGTGGGGTGTCTGGGTGGCTCAATCGGTTGGGCGTCCGACTTTGGCTCAGGTCATGATCTCACAGTTCATGGGTTCGAGCCCTGCTTCGGGCTCTGTGCTGACTGCCAGCTCAGAGTCTGAAGCCTGTTTCAGATTCTGTATCTCCCTCTCTCTCTGACCCTCCCTTGCTCACGCTGTCTCTCTCTCTCTAAGAAATAAATAAAATATTAAAAAAAAAAAAGAATGTGATCATAGTGTGTTATCTGCATAGCATGCATTTTGTCGTTATCTTCCATTTGTGGCAGGTACGACTGGTTTTCTGTTTGTGGTAGTACATTTGAAAGTTTTCTTTAAAATGAAATTATTTGAATTTAAGAAAGCGATTCACTGCAAAGAAAAACGGCGACTTGCTTCCACCTTAACCCAGCACACGTACACCGGCTGTGTGCTATATGTTCTATACCATACACGCACTGGGCAACATAAAGATGGCGGTAACCTGGTCTTTGCTCTCTGCAGCTCCGCACAGAAAGAAGTTGAGCTGTATGTAGCGAGTTCATGTATCCATGCCCGGTGCTGTGGCAGNATACCAACCAGGCCCCTGATGAATTTTGAAAGTTGCTCTTTTGGGTTCAGATTAAAATGATCATTTCCTACATCCATTTGGTTTGCTATTATTTTTGTTTTATTGAATTAAGAGAATATTATTAAGGTCTTCAGTGGTTTGTTCACCTGATTGTCATGAGACATTTATTGATACCCGTAGCGGAGCTCGGAGTGCATTCATAGGAAGACATGTATGTCGGTCTTTAGCAGACAGGGTACTGAGTGCTGTAGTGAGATTTGCAGATCATGCAGCATGCTCTGGGAACAACGAAAGCTGTGTAGAAGGGGTGGCCTAACACCTAGGTTTTTGAGTAGGAGTTTGCTGGATTTGGGAGAGGAATGTGGTGGGCGCTTTTCGGTCTGAATAGGGTTTAAGGGGTCTTTGTGAATTTGATAGAATTTTTCACATCTTAAGTTTACACGAGCAGAGGATCCAACTGTTTTTTCTTCTGCCGGCTTCAAATTTTCCTTTCATCTTTACTCATATTAGTGCTTTGATGGATCTGTTCAGAAAGCAACAGGGCTCGTGTTTGAAGACTGGCTGGATCTTGTTTGATTTTTTTTTTTTTTAAGCCATACTTAGGCTTCCAGAATGGAGATTACTAATCTATTCATGTATCAAGAGGGAGCAGAAATGTGACGTGTCTATAAACATTGTTTTAATGAGTAGGCCTTTTAAAAATGGCCTATGATTCTGTTACTGTTATTTTCTTTTACCTCAGAGATGATGCGAAACTGTGCCTGCATCATACTCTTACAGTGCCTAGTGCTCATGAATTCTGCTTGTAGAAGTAGGGACCTGCCAAAAATCCAGAGTAATATTTAGACAGTATAGTCATTACTCAGAACATTTATTCCAGTGTGTCTAACTAGGGTGAGTGATGCTATGGAAATATATAAAGAAGCTAAATTTTGAATAAAAATCTTAAACATTGTGTATTTTTGCCCTTAACCGAGCTGACTTTTACATTTCAGTCTCTGACCTCTGCGTTTACCAACAGGAATGTAAAAAAAATGCATTCTCATCAGGTTTTCTGATTATTGCCGGTTTTACTTATTATTGGCCCTGATAACGTATTTTAGGGCATCTTTCCTTTCTTTTCTTGTTATACAAAGTTTCATACATTTACTATACATCTTTTCAAATTAAGAAGGAAAAAGTAATAGAATGCTTGCTCATTTCTGTCAGTCAGATCTATCTAATACACTATAAGAAAGAGATTTCTTTCTTCCTAAATCAAGTTTTTCCCCCTTCCATTATTTTTAAAAATAATGTTTGTTTGTTTGTTTATTTAGAGCAGGGGAGGGGCAGAGAGAGAGGGAGAGAGAGAATTCAAGCAGCCTGACACGGGGCTCAGTCTCACAACTGTGAGATCACGACCTGGGCTGATAATCAAGGGTCAGACACTCAACCGAATGAGTCACCCAGGCTCCCCTCCATTTTTTTTTTGAAGCATTTTTACTTATTACATTGTTCTTACATTAATGGCAAGATGTAAGGTTTGTATTATATGATTATTAAAAATTAGTTACTTAGAAATCCAGAGCCACACATGAATCAAATCAAATGGTTTCTTTTAAAGGTTAAGAGATGGGGCGCCAGGGTGGCTCAGTTGATTAAGCGCCGACTCTTTGTTTTAGCTCAGGTCACGATCCCAGGGTTTCTGAGTTCCAGCCTGTGTTGCCCTCTGTGTTGGCGGCGTGGAGCCTGCTTGAGATTCTCTTTCTCTCCCTCTCTCTTTGCTATCTCAACTTGCGCTCTCTCTCTCTCTCTCTCTCAAGATAAATAAATAAAGCTAAAAAAAAAAGTAATCCTTAAAAAAGAAAAGGTAAAGAGGTGAGGGATGACTTTTTTTATGTTGATTACCTTATCCTAATTCTAATATGAGAAAGGAAGATTATAAATCCTAGTGACCCTCATGGCTCACCTGCCATTTGGAAAACTGAGTTTGACTTAAGTTTTGATTGTTTTGTTAAACCTTTATTCTTTAAACACCCCTGCGGACTATGGCTGTAATAATGTCCAGCGGATACATTATAATGATTATGTTAGAAAGGACATCATTGTCAGCATTAGCAAGTTTTCTCTTGTTGGCATTGCTCTTACATTTGCTTAGTTTGGTTTTTGTGCCTGGACTATAGGTTTAGCCGGATTGGGTGTGGAATGCAGCAGCTGAACCAGTCTCTTAGTGAATTGTTATTCATTCTGAAGGACTTGTCCTCTTTCTATTTTAAAAACAGGATGTGCTGTAAGAAATAATATCACATGATATATGATGTTAGTTGAACATTTAGCCACAGAAGACCCATGTAAAGGAGGGTCTGCAGTATGTCCCTCATTATAAAGGACATGCCATTGAGAGGCACACAGTCTAGTGGAGGAGACACATTGAAAAATTATTTTAAAAGTTTCCTTAATAACATGTATACATAGTTTAAAAAATAGTATTGTAAGGTTTCTTGTGAAAAACATCAGTTCCCATTCCATCACTCCTTGCCCGTGACTTCTAGTCCCTGGAGACATCCATTTTCAACTCTTAATGGTTTATTCTGGTACTTAGGTCCATATTTCTAAATGACATGATTATGTTGCTATTTTTCCATTTTTCATATTTTGACTGTATCTATTAACTCCGCTATGTAAAAGTTAACTCTTTTATACTGCCCTGCCTTACAATTCATTTTCCCTCTCGTCTCATTATATCTTAAGGTTAAGTCAACATTCACTGTTTATATTAGTAGGACTACATAACTGTCTGTATTTGAGACATGAACTATTAATATATTTTCTTAACATGCAACTTTTGGTTATCCTGGAGTTTATAATTGCCTCATTGTTTTACTTTAAAAAATGTATATATCAACAATTATCCTCTGATAGAACTGTATAGTTCCTCTCAATAAAGTGGAACCCAACAGTTAATCGATTTCTAGTGAACGTTTTTCATGTTAATGGATGCTCACCGTCTTTTGGGTAGCCTTTCTATGTTTGGTGAAATGCTTACATCTAAAAGGTCTGGGGGCATTTGGGTGGCTCAGTCAGTTAAGCATCCAACTTTGGCTTAGGTCACGAATTCACAAGTCACTGAGTTCAAGCCCCACGTCAGGCTCTGTGCTGGCAGCTTGGAGCCTGGACCCTCTTTCTGATTCTGTGTCCCCCCCTCTCTCTGCCCTTTCCCTGCTCATGCTCTGTCTGTCTATCTGTCTGTCTGTCTCTCTCTCTCTCTCAAAAAAAAAAATAAATAAACATTAAACAATTTTTTAAAGTTCTGCCACAATTCAGAATTCAGAACTCAAATCCTTAGCCTCTCTTGCCGCTAGGAAGCAGTCGGATGACTTAAATTCTTTCATTCAGACTGATCATAGCACATTTTGATCTGGAATGAAACATGTTGCTTGTTTCAACATTTCTGTGGCTAGGCAGTAGTAGCTGAGTCCCTGATCATAACTGGAATCCCTCTGACTTATTCTCTATTCTGTATGTCATTACTCTCATGACTTGCTGTATACATGTAGTAAAACTTCTTTAAACCACCATTCTTGGAATTACTTTGGTCTCAAACTCAACTTTCTGAATTTATATCTTATGTCTTTATTATTGATTGATTGATTGTGGGATACATCCTCTAGTAGCTTTTTAGGAAGGGTGCAGGAGAGGTAAGTCTTCTGGATATCAGAAAGGTGCCATTTCTACCATCCCACTTGATTGGTTGTTTTGGCTGAGTATAGAATTCTAGATTGGAAATAATTCTCCCTCAAAAGCTATTGTTCTGTCATCCTCTATGCTTCCAGTATTTCCGTGATTTCCAGTAAATCATCCTTTATATGTCATCTATTTTTTTCATGTCTGGTGACTTTAGAAGCTTTTTATTTTATGATTTCTAAAATATTGACAAGCCTTGGAGCTGGTATTTTTCTGTTCATCTTGCTGGACCCATCCAGTGTGAAACTCAGTATTGGAAATTTTTTGGTAATTTCCTTATTTTGATTTCTCTGCTCTTACTATTTGGAAATCTTATTAGTTGGATGATAGAAATCCTGGATTAATCCTTTATTTTTTAAACCATTTCCTCTGTCCCTTTTTCATCTTTTTTGTTCTAATTGGTAATTTGTTCTAATTGGTAATTCTTGGTAGATCGTCTTAATTTGTTTTCCAGCTGTTCTGGTGAATTTTTTATTTCTGTTTTCTTAGTTTCACTTTCTGTGAACTTGCTTTTGTTCACTAAATTTGCTTTTTTTTTTTTAACCCCATCTTATTCTTATTTCATGCATGCAATAGTTTATCTCATTGAAGATCATTTTAGGATCTTTATTTTTGAAGACTTACTTTGTAGTTTCCTTTGAGACCTTAGTCTTCACTGCCTTTCCTGTTAGATGTTTTAGAAATGTTTGGTGATCATTGACTTTCTGTTCACATGTCACTGTTAGATGCAGAACAACAGAAAGCTAAGAACCGATAGAAAGCTTTGTGCACTTGAACAGGTGTGTCCACTGGTGGGCCTGGACCATGGTGGGGGGGGGGCGTTAAGCCTTGTTGTTTGAGGACCTTCAAGTGTTCTCTCTCTTGTTTTCCCTAGACACCCCTCCGCCCTCACTAATCCAGAGAGGAAATCAGGACATCTGGAGGCTGAGTTTGTGTGTGTTTGTGTGTGTGTTGTGTGTATGTATGTTGTACATATATATTTCCGCCTAATCCTCCCTTTTGCAAGGACTCCTGTCTACTGCCAGCCTCTCCAGATGGTAATCCTCTTGACTTCTGACAGGATTGGGGTGAGGATTAGGAAAGAGGGTGCCCTGAACTACTCATTACAGACATTTCATCCAGCCCGCTGCCACCCTCTGATTCGTGAGTCATTGGGGTTCTGAGTTTTAATTAGCTTGCTTCTTGTCCTCTCACCTAGAACAAATTAAAACTTTAATTATCACTTGTCTATCTGCTTTTCTCCTTCCAAATTTTTTTTGACCTCTTATCTGCTATCATCTTAAGTTTTCTTTGTCCTTGTGGGTTTTTTGTTTTAGAAGGAAAGTTTCTTTATTCCTTTTAATGGGGTTCTATGAGGGAGTAGAGATGAACACGAGCATTTAATCTGACACGTTTACTGGAAATCTCTTCAAAGACAATTTCAGTCAATTTTTTTCTTACCAACCTGTTGTCCACTTACAAGGTTCTCACAGGGTGTGGTACCTGGTAATACGCTAGGACTTTTCAGTGGCACAAGGAATTTGTAGACTAAGAATAAATCTATGAATAAATGAATTGAACATTTCAACTGGAGTATCCTCTTGTTGGCTGGGAGCCTGGCCTGAGGAGGCTGTGTGAAGCGGGGGTGGTGGCCTTTGTTTAGATGAGCCGGAAAAGCCTCATGGAACTCAGGAAGTGCTGCTCAGGGGAAAATGATCTCCCCAGCTGTGTTTAGGACAGAGCGAAGGGGAGGTCAGAAGTAGGAAAGCCAGTCAGGCTCTCTCACCATCCAGAGGAGAAATCAGTGCCCCTGTCTGGATAAAAATTCCCTAGTGAAGAGGAGCTAAGAGGAGGGTCTAGTTGAAAGGGATAAGATAAAGGAAAAAACATTTGGAGGTTAATTGTATGTGAGAGCAGACATTTTAATGGCATTTAGGTCAAAGATGATCCTAGTGTTTTAAATTTTAAGGATACACTGAATGCAGTGGATACATTTTGTAATAAAATTATTAAAGCAAGTCTATAAGTAGGTAACATTTTTTTGGTTGCCCTTTGCTTTAGGGGGTAACAAAGGACAATTTAAATAAAACACTTAAAGCTTATGTTTAGTCAGAAAAGAAATTTCCAACCATAGACCTGGGTTTGTAAAAATTGTAGGTGCTCTCTGCCCGTGGTTTTCCAGATGCGGAGAGCAGTGTGTGTTCCCCAGAAGCCCCCTCAGGATCCAGTAAGTACGACAGTGAGTACAACAGTGAGTATGATAGTGAGTATGGCAGCGAGTATGACAGTGAGTATGATGGTGAGTACCCCAATAAGTACAACAGTGAGTACGACAGTGAGTCTGACAGTGAGTATAACAGAGAGTATGGCAGTGAGTATGACGGTGAGTACGACAGTAAGTACGGCAGTGAGTATAATAGTACGGTAGTGAGTATGATGGTGAGTACGGCAGTGAGTATGGCAGTGAGTGTGATGATGAGTATGGCAGTGAGTACGACAATATGACAGTGAGTACGGCAGTGAGTATGACAGTGATTATAACAGTGAGTCTGACTGTGAATATGGCCGTATGACAGTGAGTCTGACAGTGAGTACGGCAGTGAGTATGATAGTGAGTACAACAGTGAATAGGGCAGTGAGTACGACAGTGAGTACAACAGTGAGTATGATGGTGAGTATGATAGTATGACAGTGAGTACAACAATACAACAGTGAGTATGGCAGTGAGTATGATGGTGAGTATGGCAGTGAGTACAACAGTATGATAGTGAGTACCCCAGTAAGTACAACAGTGAGTAGGACAGTGAGTACAACGGTATGATGGTGAGTATGACAGTGAGTATGACAGTATGACAGTGAGTACGACAGTGAGTACAGCAGTGAGTACAACAGTGAGTATGATGGTGAGCACTGCAGTGAGTATGACAGTGAATACAACGGTATGACAGTACGACAGTGAGTACAGCAGTGAGCACGGCAGTGAGTATGACAGTAAGTAAGACAGTATGACAGTGAGTATGACAATACGACAGTGAGTACGACAGTACAGCAGTGAGTACGACAGTACGGCAGTGAGTATGACAGTGAGTATGATAGTACGACAGTGAGTACGACAGTGAGTATGAGAGTACGACAGTGAGTACGGCAGTGAGTATGAGAGTATGACAGTGAGTACGGCAGTGAGTACGACAGTGAGTACGATAGTATGACAATGAGTACGACAGTGAGTGCGACAGTGAGTATGACAATACGACAGTTGAGTACGGCAGTATGACAGTGAGAATGGCAGTGAGTATGACAGTGAGTATGACAGTACAACAGTGAGTACGGCAGTACGACAGTGAGTATGGCAATATGACAGTGAGAATGGCAGTGAGGACGACAGTGAGTATGACAGTATGATAGTGAGTACGACAGTGAGTACGATAGTATGACAGTGAGTATGGCAGTATGACAGTGAGAATGGCAGTGAGTACAACAGTGAGTACGATAGTACGACAGTGAGTACGGCAGTGAGTATGACAGTACGACAGTGAGTACAACAGTGAGTATGACAGTACGGCAGTGAGTACGACAGTGAGTACGATGGTGAGTATGACAGTAGGTACAACAGAACAGCCCCAGTGCCCAAAGCCCCACCTGCCTGCCTCCGCCTTGTGTCGTCAAAGGTCCTGACAATAGTCTCTTGAAGAGTGGTAATAAGGGTCACGGCAAAGACTTTGGAGAACCTTCAGTACTCCTAGAAAACGGAAATGGCATTCTTTTAAGGCAGGAGACTTTACTCGCGAGTGTGTTTACATGTAGTTTTTAACAATAAGGGATGAAACTAAAAGCACTTCCTGATTAATGTTTTGCTACCCAGAAAATGACGTTACGCATAGTAGTGGCGTGATCCTCCAGCACCTAAGCCTTTGGTTGTGATCTTGCTGTACTGGAGTGTTAACTGAGGGAGCAGCGTCCTGGTATCTGTACGTGTGGCCCGGTGCCAAGACCGGTGTGAAACTAAGAACAACAACCGCAAACTGTTGGAGTAATTATAACAAAAGTCAAGTGTGTAGTCTTATGTGTCAGGAATAAAAAGTAAGAGTCCAATTTATTTGGCCAGCGTTCTGTGTTCACATTGCTGTTTATGTAACGGTACATATGGTCTTTCAAAGTGATCGTGCGCGCTCGCAATCCACTGTCCGCCCGCTTCTATCAACGTCCACGAACGTTACCTTTTTATATCTCCATCAGTATTAAAACACCAACTGGTAATTAGGGTACCTCAGGGAGGAATCTTACGCGCAGTCCACCGTCCTGGCCAGAAGCTGTTTTTCTTCCCTGGACGTTCTGGTGCCCTGGTGTTGGCCTCCTCCTCCTCAAGCCCCCTTCAGTTAAAAATACCCGGTGTGTGGTCTTGCCAGCTGGCCAGAGGCCAGGATTTTTATAGCCTCGTCTGGCCTGGGAATGGAGCCTAGCGTGAGGGGGAGGTGCCGGAGTGGCCGTGGTAGGGTCTTCTCCGGCTTGGGAGGCCCTGTCCCGCGTCCTGTCTTGCTCTGTCATCCTAAACAAAACACAAGCGTAATGTGATGCCAGCCTCCTCTCTGATATCTTTTGGTAACGTGTTTGTGAAACTAACCAAGGAGAGAACTTGAAATGAATTTTCCCGTTATTTTTGAAGCCTGTTGTACCATCTGCTAGGGAGAAACTTCTCTGCCTGAGTACATACACTTTAATTAATTGAGCACCAGCTTCCTAGAGAAACATGTGTATTAAATGTCACCAAATTTGGGACATTGAGTCTTTATTTCTGGTCTTCTGTGTCCAGTGGCATTTTCCCTAAATTATGTCCGAAATTTCCTTGGGGTTATGGTGCTATTTTTCATTCAAAGTGTTGCTTAGTTTCTTCTGAAGGTTTCATTTCTTTTCACAGTTCTTCCCTAACAGTACCTACAGAATCATTTTAATTTCCTTTTCTCTCTACTGTTTTTCCTGGATACTGTTTTGTACTCTAAAACCATAGGGTTGGGAAATCTGGGTGGCTCACTCAGTTAAGCATCCGACTTCAGCTCGGGTCATGATCTCATGGTCTGTAAGTTCGAGCCCCACATTGGGATCTGTGCTGACAGCTCAGAGCCTGGAACCTGCTTCCGATTCTGTGTCTCCCTCTCTCTCTGCCCCTCCCCTACTGTCTCTCTCTTTCTCTGTCTCAAAAATAAGTAAACATTAAAAAAAAAAAACCTGTAGGGTAAAAGTAATAAATGTCATTGACACACTGCTTTATTTTGTTATTAAACGCTGGTAAGGAATTTGGTGAATTGAGGAATGATGTTACAGAATTTACATTAAAAATAATTTTCAGGTCATACCCTTCAGTCAGTCATAATGTGTGATCTTGTGTGAAGAAAAAAATATTAAATAGCAGAATTTTAATTCATAAAAGTTTCCGCATATACACAGTTCAGAATAGTCAAAATTTCAACACTGCTTTGTGTAAACTCTTACTGTCTTTGTATGTTTTTCTGACCCGAAGAGCAGACAGCCACATTAATTTTTTCCCTCCCCCTCTTACTACTTGATGGAAGGGGAAAGAGAAGAAAAAGACAAATATTTGTGAGGGTTAGGGAGGGGAGGTGTTCTGTTTTGTTGTGTTTTGTTAAAGCTTTTAAGGAGCCTGTAGATGGCAAGCCAATTGTAACAGTTCCCATGGACCCTGAGGAAGGGAAGCCGTGTCATTGGCCCTGACACTGATGATCGAAGGACAGTTGTTGCCTTTCTCTTGCGAATTAAAAATGCATGAGAGCACCTTTTTGACACCGGGGTTGCTGAAACGTCACTGCTGTCTTTTTTCTGACAGTCCTGTGGATGTTTCTGCACAAAGTGGTATCTGTCAGAACTTGGAAGTATCCTGGCCTGACTGCCTTTGAGCAGGTAGTGCTGGACAACTTTTAGCACGTAGTTACTCAACCCAGGGCTGCCGATCACTGGGAGAGAACTCTTCACCTATGCTTATCAAGGTTGATGAGCAAGGAAGGACCCAGCCTACGTACCGCGCTGGACGGAACTACCGCCCTCCCATTTTGAATCCTCACTTTTTCCAAAAATACGAAAGACGGGACCCAGTGCTGGGAGATCTTGAGGAGGCTGGAAAAGAGTTTATGATTAGATTGGAGGCCTCTGTTGCTGGCCAGTATGAACTGGCTTATTGTTATGGTGGCCTGGTGATCCCAGACTCTGGCATTCTTCTTCAGGATGGGGTTCTCATGAGAAACCGCATACATCCTTTTCTTTTGGAGAAACTGCCTCTAACATGTAAGTGGCTTTTGTAAATTCATATTGTGGGTTCCTTATTTTGCAGGCTGGGAAGTCCATAGAAACAATCCTATTTTTAATGTCTTTTATATTCATAACTTCAAGGGGGTTAGGAGGCTGAACGCACAGGGTCTGCTTCCAAATCTTGTCACACATGGTGTTTTTTTAATAAACTAGGTGCACGCAACCACAGGTGTTTCTGCTGTGTTTCCAGGAAATTGCCGCCCATCACATTTTGGGGGAAGGGGGAGTAAGTTCTGTGGTCTCTCCACCCCCCCCATTATAAAGTACTACTTGTCAAAGATTAAACATTTTTTGGGAATGCTTCATGCAGAAATTATAAAAGGCTAAAAATTCTCTGAAATCTCTCTTCAGAGATAGCAAGTCTTTTGTATGTACTTCTAAATAAAGTTTTAAAATGGTATAATGTTACACTTACTCCCCTTGAACTTGCTTTCCACATTTAGTGTATCTTAGACGTGTTCTTTTGTGTTTGTGCTGTCCATATCTAGAGAATGTCGCACCATATTCCTTTGTGTGGCTATGTCGTCATTTATTTAACCAGATTTCTGATTGAAGGATATTTGGGCTGATGCCAGGATTTTACTGTGACAAATGGTGTTGCAAAGAGTGCTGTCTTACAGTGAATCCTTGTGAAAGTATTTCTTCAAGATAAATTTCCTAGAAGTGAAATGGGAGGGTCAGAGGGTCAGGGTTTATTTTCCTGTAACAGGAGGAAGACATTCAAAACCCAGGAACTCAACTTTGCCTGGTCTTCTGCTTTTTAAAAAGTATCCTTTTACTATCTTAGCAAATAGAAGTCTCGGGGCAAGCTGCAGTGTGGAGGGGTGGGGAAAACCCCTCAGGGATTTTGTTTGGAAATGGATGTTTTTGTCACTTGACATTCTCATTTAGCCTTTAATCTGCAGTTGAAAAGCTTTACCCAAAATAGGTTTTAAAATGTAAAAATTTTGCTTGTATTTTATAGCAGATGATTAATAAATGGATAAACTTAGTCTGTTGGGTGTGAACATCCGCTCCTTCTGTATGGTGATCTGTACTGAACCCTATAATGTTAGGAAACTTCTTTGAGTTTATTCTTCGCTTTTGAGTTCTTTTTGATTTTGTAGTTAAAGAATAGCTAAATTAAAGTCTAGAAAGTGGAAGATGTCCATTGGTCAGTAATCTGGTGAACACTGTTGTATGTAAAGTACTCAACAAAGTATGACAGAGTTTCTGACCCCAGGTAGTTGGGATTTGATTGGCGTTATAAGCCATAAATGCCTTCGAGTGTGCAGAATCACGTGAGGTAGAGTGCGGTGAATGCAAAAACTGCTAACAATCCCTCACCCTAAACTTAAAGTATAGTCATTTTTAAGTATCACAGAGTAGCTCCTCATTGTAATTATTCCACAAATACATATTTAACACACAAGAAGTTAAAGTACTTTTTCACTCTGAAAATGAAAGCTGTACCTAGTATCATTTCAGAATTTCCGTTGAGTAAAAACTTTTTTTTTAAAAGTTTATTTCTTTATTTTGAGAGAGAGAGAGAGAGACAGGGAGAGAGAATCCCAAGCAGGCTCCAGCCTTTCAGTGCAGAGCCCAGTGTGGAGTTCGATATCCTGAACTGTGAGATCATGACCTGAGACAAGATGAAGAGTCAAACGCTTGAGCCACCCAGAGGCCCTAAGAAGACAGAATTGCATACTCAGTGTTCCTCATTTAAGGCACGTGTCTGATAACTGGTTCTGCTGTGGTCATTACAGCAGCACAACTGTTCTGTGGTTTTGTTTTGTTTTTGTTTTTGTTTTTGTTTTTGTAAATGGTCTGGGGCTCAGTAGGCATATTTGAAAGAAAGCCACTGACCTGGCTGAAGACGCTAAACTTATCATCCCTTCTTAAAGCCACATTGAATTAAAAAATGAAAAAAAAAAGAGGGGGCGGGGGAACAGCTTAAATTTTTTTTTTGACTGGAGAAATGATCAGTGTTTTCTCTAAAATGTCCAGATAATGTAACAAACATAGACATTAAAACTCCTCCATCGTTCTTCTACCCAGAGAGAAACACTGGTCAACAAGGTTTTGTATGAATCTCTCGGACTTTGCGTGTATGTTTAACAAATTTTTATTGCCAGCCCAGGGCACTGGGCACACATTCTGTGTGGTTGTATTACTATTACCGTGTTGCAGCGAACGAGCACTCCCGTAACATATGGAAAGAATCAGACGCCGTGGCTTCTCTGTGTATACCAGAGTCCCCCCCAGCGGCAGGGACTCTTCCTGGGTCTTCAGAAGCCTGGAAAGGGGACCCAGAACTTCTGACTTTGAAGATGAAACATACACTCTCTTTGTTCTCCAAACACCATCCGATCATTAAGGGTTCGGCTCGTTCCTTGTTATTTTGCAGCTTCTGTTTTCTGGTTTGCTTTTGACGCTCCCATATTTAATTGTATATTTAAGAAGTAAAAATAAAGAATGTGTTTTTTAAAGAAGAGTGTTTTTTTGGAAAGGATTTTTTCTCTCTTTGTGACAGCGGGTTAGACTTCTGAAGGCTCTGGGTCTAGGTTATTGCAGGGTTTGCTTTCTGTAAGCTGGAACTGTCCAACTGTTAGGCTATTTCCGACCTGGCCTGTCTTTCCCTTTCAAGCTCCAGAGATAATTTATAGCTGTAGGGTGTCAGGAGTGGGTTTGAATTGGGCCTGTACAATGTAACATGAAATTTTTGCAAAGATTGTTAGTTGAAATTACTACTTCAGCATTCACATGACTAAGTGCTGTAAACTTCTTACACAGTTAATTTATTTGAATATTTATCGATCGAGTCCTTCATGTGGAATACTGAAATAATGAAAAAGCCCAGCGCATGTTCAGAGCTGATTTGTCTTTTCAAAAAATCTGAGGCTTGAATGTAGTTAGCTAAGTGACTTTAGCCAAATTGGCAGTAAATGTTCTTCTGTATGTTCTAGGCATTACAGAGGCATTGTTACTTTGTTACCTTTAAGTTGGGTTAGTCTAGAAAAGAGGCACTTCCAATTGTGTAAATACTTGTTATTTACATATTTTCTTCCAAATTGGGGGAAGTTCTGTTTCTACTCTCTATCTCTGGCAATAGCATGTAGGGACTTTGAGTGAGAATATTTCCTTGTTCAATTTGCAGTAGCCTTCACAAATTTACTTTGTTTCTTTTCGTTTTAATGTTTATTTATGTGTGAGAGAGAGAGAGAGAGGAAAGGAGAGTGTGCAAATGGCAGAGTGGCAGAGAGAGAGAGAGGGAGACACAGAATCCAAAGCAGGCTCCAGGCTCCAAGCTGTCAGCACAGAGCCTGATGCCAGGGCTTGAACTCACAAACCGTGAGATCATGACCTGAGCCAAAGTCAGACCCTTAATCATCTGAGCCACCCAGGCATCCCACATATAGTTTGTTTTTGTGTTTAAGTCTCTTTTCACTTAAAAAAATTTAAGAGCCAGTGATTGGACTTTATTAATACCATGCTTTCATTAAAATTAGACCCCTAAGACTATAATTCTTTTCCAGCTAGAAGGAAGTCAGTTTTTTCCTCTCTGAACCAAACACTGTACCATTGGCAGTTGTTTTTCCATAACTGACCACAAGGAAACATGTCAAGACCAACTCAGGATTATACAGAAGGTTAAACTGTGATTTAATTATAACAATTGACTCTTTGGTTCTATTAATAGCTAATGACTTCTATTTTCCTGTGCCTGTGAACCATGCTTTACTGTGTTTTAGAGCTTTCAGATATAATCATTCATGTTCCCAGAGGCCATACTTTCCTAGAGACTAGATTCTCTCTTTTCATTTGTAGTTTAGTTTTTATACTCCATCTTTCTACCTCCCCCATATCATTGGGAGAGCTGAGGAAGAGAGGGTTACCAAACAAATTAGGCTTGAAAACTGAAACCGTTCCTTCTGCCTTTCTGAGCTTGCTGTAAAATGCAGGAGAATCTTGTTACAGTGCCGGCAGGAGGGATAATGCCTAGAAACTTCTGATGTTACTTTGAGGAATGTGCTGGATGCATCATTTGCACACAAGCAGTCTGTTTCGCTGATGGAGTTACCAGGACCATGGTGTAGGGTGGTACTTTATAATCTCATAGAACTCGAGGACTGGATTAGAAATTAGAACTTCAGAATTCCGGGTTTAGATCTTAACACATTGGAATTATAGCCCTTAAATCAGCCCTAATGTGTTGTGAGACTGGATCAGAGACTATATGAAAGTGGTTTGAAATATGTTGATATATTCTTTAAGACAGTCTTGACACTCTTTTCAAAGGCCCAACATTGTCCTAAGGATGAGTTTTCTTTCCACTCAGGGCATGGTAATGAGTCCTAATGGTAGATCCCAAAGTTGGTCATGTGGGGGCCACTATTCCTTTCCAGGGAGGCCTTGGTTTCCCTTCAGGTCACCCCATGGGCTGGAGACTGTTGGAGATCTGCTTCTGTCTTCTTCCACGTAAGCATTTTGTGGTAGGACAGAGGTCCGACTCCTTGCTTCTTTTGATTTGCCAGGACAGTTGCGCTTGTCTTATATTGTGTCACCCTCATGACACAAGCATTCCTTCGTGTTTGCTTTTGAGCTCTCAAGCGCAGCCGTGACTTGTGAGAGATGGTTCCTGCATCTGGGAGATGTTACTGCCTGCCCCCTTAGGTTTCTATGACGGTTAAGTGAGGCGATACTTGTAAAGAATTTACCAGTAGAACTCACTGAAAACCATACACCCTTCTCCCACATACGTGTGTGTGTGTGTGTGTGTGAAAATGTTATTACGAATGTTTTCACAAAACATATGGTTTGTCAGTGAGTTGTGAATTATGACATTAATGATTTACTTTATGAACCAAAGCTAGTTAGCTAACCAGTACCTCCTTTTCCTCTTTTCTTTTTGCTTTCCTTTCTTTCCTTTCCTTTCCTTTCCTTTCCTTTCCTTTCCTTTCCTTTCCTTTCCTTTCCTTTCCTTTCCTTTCCTTTCCTTTCCTTTCCTCTTTTTCTCTTCTCTCTTTTCTTTTCTTTTTTTTTCTTTTCCTCTTTCTTTCCTTTTCTCTTTCTTTCCCTCCCCTTCCCTTCCCTTGTTTCGTTAACAATTGGACACAATTGCCATGATGAGCTAGAATGAACTTGAAATGGCTGATTTCTTTGGGCTTTAGTGAGTGCTGATTTTTATTTGTGGATTTTCTGTGGAAACCCTTACCACCCATACCTGAGGGAGTTCTGGGACACTTTGGGAGGGTGGGAGGCAGGGGTTAAGGATGATGGGAGTAGCCGACCATGCTGAATTTTGAGCGGTTCATTTTTTCAGGCTTTTTAAGTAGCCTCTTCAGACCCAAGGCAGACAGTGTGGGAAGGTCTCAGAATTGAGAAAATTGTTTCAGGACTGACGAGATCTAAACTATTCTATTCCCTGTGCTTTAGATCTTGCTGATGTAAATGACTGAGGACTCAACTCCCCTCTCCACCCTCCATATGACCCAGTTAATGTAGAATCGTTTCAGACTCTGGAAAGCAACTAACATGATGTGGTCTAGTTGTATTTGAGTGTGTTGGGCACGGATGAAACAGTGAAAGATTTGGGAAGGTTTTACTATATTGAGAGTTCATTTCTTTTGCGAAAATGTTACAGCACATTAACTGCTGTAATTACCATAAATAATTAAAACAAAAACAGGATCATCAGAATAAATTAACAAAATGTGTTTGGTGGTAACATGGGCTTTTGTTTCCTTCATCACTTTGTCCTTTTAACTTCCATTTAGCTACTAGACAATTTTGTCCAGTTGTGCCATTTGATAAGGCTTTTATTGATAAACTAGTAGCTCAGGGCTAGTAGGGATGGGATGGAGTGGGATTCTCATATGGAATGGAATATGCATTGAAGATAAAATCCAAGCTGTGGTAATGTTATCAGGCTCAGCTTACTTTATTTTTTTATTAAAAAATTTTTTTTAATGTTTATTTATTTTTGAGACAGAGAAAGACAGAGCACGAGCTGGGGAGGGGCAAAGAGAGAGGGAGACACAGAATCCGAAACAGGCTCCAGGCTCTGAGCTGTCAGCACAGAGCCCAACGCAGGGCTCGAACCTGCGGATTGCAAGATCATGACCTGAGCCGAAGTCGGCTGCTTAACCAACCGACTGAGCCACCCAGGCGCCCCAGGCTCAGCTTACTTTAACGTGAAGGGATAAATGAACATGGGTCAGGGAGATTAAGAATAATGTCTAATTTTGGAAGAACAAGTTTGTAATATCTAAACTATTAGAATTAGCAGTAAATTTTCAGGAAGTGTGGATGATAACTTTAAAAACAAGTTAATGAGCAAATTGCTCTTTGATTCTCAAAATGTAGCCTGAATTTACACTGAGAGTGAACTTTCACTACAAAAATATTACCGTATACAAGTGTGTACAGGTTTACACTCCATAGAACACAAGCTGCCTCATTTGTGGAACACGTATGTTAAAATAGAAGCATGTGATTATGGCAAACAGTACACAGACCTGTTTCTTCTGTGTGTTTCCCATGCTGTCCTGGTTAACTGCCTTTTATTTCACAAATGGTGAAATAAAACTTGATTAAACTATATGTTTACTTTTCTTTTTAGTTTTCTGTTTTGTCAAAATATCACCTATTTTAGGCAATGTTTCTCGTAAAAGTTGTAATCATTTTACAATTCTTTTAAGGTGAAATGTTAATAGTTAAGCAGCAAGTTAGCCATATGAATATTGGTTAAAACCATGAAACCTTAAGTTCGTCAAAACAGTCCATCCTTTCAAATGGAGCCCTAAATCTGATATGTAAGCATGTGTGAGCGTATTTATCTGTTTAAAATCCCCACAATTAGAAATGGGAACATATAATCCATTGATTTATATCAGAGCCGTTAGCTTTGGAATATAGGAACCAGCTGGCTACTCTCTCGGATCCTTAGAGATGCTATGATATTTTTATAAACAAGACAATTTGTGAAAATAATATGAAAATAAAGACTACAGTGGTTTTCTTACCAGATTTATAAGGAGAAAATTAGGTCATGTAATCTGTGTTCATGTATTGTAATTCTAACTGTGGACATGGGGACTGATGATAGTAAGATAGTGGGTCTGGGGTCTTTCTGGAGCTCAGTTTCTTTGTTGGCTTATTATGGGGATTAATCATGTTCATATGTCTTGAGCTCTGAGAACAGTACCCGGCACAGAGCAAACACTCAGCTTATGTTACTTAATGTTAACCTAAATGAATTTATTGCAGATCCCATATGGAAAGGTATGTGTATGTTTACACAAGTACATTCAGCTGTATGAATGTATAGAACACATCATATATGTGTATATGATGATCATGGAACCTGCACTTTTCAGGACACGTTGAATGACAGTATAAACACTTGTAACACCCCACTGTGTGGTACGTGCCGTTTTTAGTATTTTGCATATATCAACTCATTTCATGTCATAGCAGTTCCATGAGGTATATACTGCTATCTCGTTTTACAGATGATGAAACTAAGGCACAGAGAGATTAAGTAACTCTCCCCAGTACTTGTGTGAATAAGTTGGAGTTGAATTCAGTTAGTGCTGCTTCAGACTCTTAGCCACTTTGCCAAGCTGCCTTCCCAGCATTACACACTGGGTCCTGTTCTTTAAAAAGAATTTTTTTTTGTTTATTTATTTTTGAGAGAGAGAGACAGAGCACGAGCAGGGGAGGGGCAGAGAGAGAGGGAGACACAGATCCGAAACAGGCTTCAGGCTCTAAGCTGTCAGCACAGAGCCTGATGCAGGGCTCGAACTCATGAGCCGCGAGATCATGACCTGAGCCCAAGTTGGCTGCTCAATGGACTGAGCCACCCAGGTGCCCCTCTGGGTCCTGTTCTTAAGATGATGCCCCTGTTTGGCTTTCTTATAGCCATATATGTAGCCCGTTTATGCATTGTGTGTGTGTGTGTGTGTGTGTGTGTGTGTGTGTGTGTGTATTCTTTTTTTTTTTTTTTAATGTTTATTTTCTTTTGAAAGAAACAGATATGAGCAGGGCAGGTGGGGGGAGGCAGGGAAAGGGAGACACAGAGTCTGAAGCAGGCTTCAAGCTGTCAGCACAGAGCCTGACATGGGGCTCGAACCCACAGACCATGAGCTCATGACCTGAGCTGAAGTCAGGCACTTAACTGACTGAACCACCCAGGCACCCCTATGTGTGTGTTCTTAAGATGTCAAGCAAGTGATGTCAGCTCTTAAAGTGCTTCGATCTAGTGACCCCTATTGCTTAAAAACTCATTGGTTTGCTTAATTGTAAAATGTGTCAGTCATATTTTGTTGAAACTGTAGCATAAAATATAAGGGGAGAAAACTTGCAAGGGGGGGGGGTATTTGGAAAAATGATTGATACAGTATCTTCACCGAATAGGAAAGAGACTGAAATTTGGGGTCTCTGACATCTAATTTATGCCAACGTTGTAATGGCCCAGAAAGGCCACTGGGTGAGTGTGGGGGAGTCCTTTGGTGGTAACTGTGATTGAGGGGAACTTCTGCTTCCTGCTCTGGGCTTGCTTGAAGTGTCACAACTAGAACCTCGTCTTAGTAAGATTAGTGCATTTGCTAAGTGCTTTTCCATCCGTAATCTGACTTGAACCTCCTCGTAGGCCTGCTACATAGTGCCAGGAGTATTCCCGTTTTCCAGATGAGGAAGTCGAGGCTTAGGCTAAGTAACATTCCCAAGGTTATACAGTTCCCAAGTGTCAGAGGCCGAACCTGGGTCTTCTGACCACACACGCAGCTGTCATCTTTCCGCCCCCCACGATTCCAGGAGAGTTTAGAACCCTAGTGCCCCTCCCCCCACGTAGCCGCAGTATGTAACTCCTGTGAAGCTTAAATGCCAGGCATAAGCCACTTGAAATTAAAGGACAGGTGGCCCAGTGGGTAGAAGCAGAGGCCCTGGTGTGGCCTTGGCCTGGGTCCAAACTTCTGGTGTGGGGGCTCCACCAGGCCCTCCTGTTCACGAGCACTGTTGTTTCTTTGCCTCCCTGGGCTGGCCATCCGCAAAGGAGGACTTTTTTCCCCGAACTTTCTCTTTGAACTGGAAATTCAAGGTGGAGCTCAGGTTGGGAGAGGGCCCGGACAAAGGTGCCGCCCACGTGTTCTGGAACTGCTTTCCTTTACCTTCTCGGTGTGGCTTGAGGAGGAGAAGAGGCAAAGAGCTTTCTGTCCCTCAACCAGCACAGGACTCAGTCTTGCGTTTGTAATAAAAACGAATAACAAATGTGTGATTTATTGCTTTTCTGTTAACCTTTAAACTTTTGGCCTTAAACCTGATGTGCCGTCCGCACTGGTGCCGATGCTGCTGGCCTTGTCAGCCGGCGCCTTAGCTTTTGGCCATGAGACCGAGAGCAGGGAAGAGTTAGTGTGCCTTGTTTCGTGACTTACGTAATATTCAGATTTGAGTTTCGNAAACTGTTAAAAAATTTATTTTGTAACTTATACCCCAACATTTTTATATGGAACTGTGCGTACGGCAGCTTTTCCGTTTGTGTGAACCGGTTCTAAAGCTTTTCAAGATTAAAAACTGTAGGTTGCAAAACATGTGGGTTTTTTTTTCCCCCTGTGCAGTTACTTCTTTATCACTGAGTTGTCCTTCCAAGCCTGGTCTAAATGTGCTTGAAAATTACCATCTGCTCCCTGCAGTTTGGAGAGGGCATGGAAAAACTAAGGTGGAAAGCTGTCACTTCTAATATTTTCATTCAAACTTTCACACCCTTCTTGTCTAGTTATGTAACTGCCTACAGCGGGCCTGGTTTCAGCCATTTGGTCTTATCCTGATTTTTAAAGCGGGGGGCATAGGGAGAGATTGTTTAATTTTAAGAGCTGAGGCATAACACTGCTGCAAATCGGAGAATCTGATAAACCATGAAAGCATTCAGCATTTAGCCTCCCTGCTCATTAAGTCCCTAGCCACGTCTGTGGCGTAAGTGAGATGAAGGAATAAAAACACTTACACTTACCGATACATTTTCTTACGCAGAATTTGCTTTTTCACAGGTTTTTAATCCAGTATTCGCAGATTTCATTTTCTGAAGTTGGTATAGCATAGATTTAATGATTTAATAGTTCTTTATAATCTTATTTGATGTTCAGAACTTATTATAGATCATATCGGAAGGATTTTGGATTGCTGGCGTAATTTACTTTTTTAATGTCCCTCCTTTTTTAATCTCAAAAATTGATCTATTTTGGTTTTGATTGGAATGAACAGCCACAATAGGATTTGGAAATGAAACATGACGGAAGCCCGTTAGTGTAAACTGCCAATAATTTCTAATAGTCAGGAACAAGAAGACCATTAGAAAATGGGACTTATGCCAATAAAAGGGTAGTAAGATAAAATGATAGTATCCCTTAGTCCACAGCTGTAAATTTTGATTTTCTTGCAAGTTAATTATCCACTATCCATCCCAAGCCGAAGATAGTTTTTACCCTTTCATTTACTCGGGGATGATTGTAAGAGAAGAACAGAATTTCAGTCTTCCATTGGCAAAATTATGGTTCTGACTTCCATTTAATGGAGTATTCCTTAATTCCCACAAAACATGGTTAGTTTAACATGTCGATAATTGATTTTTTGAGGAACAGCATTCTTTGCTTTTCATAATTAAAACAGCAAGCTGAAAGCAGATTCTCTTTCTCTCCCTCTCTCTCTCTCTCTTTGGTATTTCCTAGCCTATGATAATCTGTCTCTTCAGAAAAAACCACCGTCTGTTTGAGCACCCAGTCTGTGCCAGGGTATTCACTGTTGTACAACCACATTTTATAATTTCTCTAATGTAACACACACTCACTTTGGAAAAAAAGATGTATATTCTAGGCCCCCTGAGAACAAATGGAGAGCCGGAGAGCAGGTGTGTCAACAACCTTACATAGCGTCGTCATGAGTATAATAGATAGATATATATATATAGAAGAGCTGGGGCGGGGGGTTAGGATTCCATGGAGGCTGAAGTGGGTGGGCTTGGCAGGAAGGTAGGTAACATTTGAACTGACTTTTAGTGAGAGAATAATAGGTGTGTGTGTGTGTGTGTGGATGCGTGTGTGAGCATGTCATACTCTTTTTTTAAGTTTATTTATGTATTTGATATGTAGAGAGAATGAGTGGGAGAGGAGCAGAGAGAGAGGGAGAGAGAGAGAATCCCTAGCAGGCTCTACGCTGTCAGTGTGGAGCCAACGTGGGGCTCAATCTCCAGAATCCTTGAGATCATGACCTGAGTTGAAATCAGGACTCGGATGCTAAGCCAACTGAGCCACCCAGGCACCCCTATGTGGGTGTTATACTCTTGACAGTGGAAACAGTATATCCATTGTTTTATATTCCTAAACTTATATGGTATGTTGAAGAACAGCATGATTCTCATAGGGCTAAAGATGTTGGAGAAGGTGATAGAGGTTTGGATTGGGAAAGTAGGTGAGAGAAACATGGTGAATGTGAATGGTCTTATATAGCATTCCAAGGAATTTGAACTTTACTGTCTAAATAGGAGCTCTTTCTGGAGTAACTGGGTATCTCAGCCAGTTGAATGTCCAGCTCTTGATTTAAGCTCAGATCATGATCCTTGGGTCATGGGATCAAGCCCCGCATTGGGCTCCACACTGAGTGTGAAGCCCGCTTGAGATTCTCTCTCTGCCCCTCTGTTCCACATGCATGTGTGCTCGCTCTCTCTCTCTTTCTCAATTTAAAATAATAAATAAGAGCACTTTCTGGTTTTGTAGGAAGTTTTAAGCTGGGGAGGAATGAGGAGATGCGTATGTCAGAAGATCTGTATGTCAGAAGATGTGGAAAGTGGTGTGTCTAATAGGGTGCGTTTAATAGGTTGAATACACAGATCTTAGTTACCAATATCAGGTAAGGCAAGGGAGGGCTTTTGGGCACCTGGTTAGGTGTCAGTATGGAGACGAAGGAATCCAGGAGGGGCAGCAGACCTGAGAGAAGATAGTGACTTTGGTTTTATGGTGGAAGCCCGCAGGAGCGGAAGTGGCCAATGGACAGGTGGAAAGAGGTTCAGGGGAGTTGTGGATGCTGAGTTGGAGATTTGAGGTTCCATTCTGGGGTTATCGTGTGCCTCACTGGTTCTAATCCTGGCGTCTCTTCAGAATCCGTTGGGGAACTTTAACATACAGTGTACCTCGTGAGCCCGTCCCCAGCGGGTTTGTTTTACTTTGTCTGGGGTGGGTCCTTGACCCTGTGTAACCTGGGTTGAGAATCACAGTCGGGTTTATAGCGGAAGCCCCAGGAAGGGATGTGCATTGCCTAAGGAGAATAGAAAAGGCGGGGGACAAACCTTGGAGCCCAGGTACTTAAGGGGTGAGTGACAAAAGAGGAAATAGTGCCCAAGTCTAGTAAAGAAGGCAGAGCAGGGATGAACACCAGAGAATTGTGCCCTGAGAGAGGTGGAGGTTTGGCCAGTACAGAGGAGTGTGGATGGCCAGTGATGTCCAGCGCCGTGGAAGGGTCAAGAAGAAAGATGGATTAAGAAGTGGCCAGAGATTTTTTTGCTTCTTGGCTGTGATTTGATAGTAAGAGATAAACTGCAATAGTTTGAGGAGTGAATGAAGGAGGGAAAGGAGGCAGTGAGTGTAGACTGTTCTTTGAGTCTGCATGTCTTGTTCTTTAAGGTCCTGAGTGCTTCTGCATTATTGAATGCCTCTCTGTGCCCACCTAGGTGCCGGAGCCCGGCAGTTTCAGCTTTGACTAAGTTCCTTCCTTATCCCAGGGAGTTTATGGTCTTGTGAGGAGGCGGGTGAAGAGATGATGGCTTAGTTCAAGGTGATGAGTTGAGTTTCATAAGATGAATAAGTCTCCTAAAAGGTAGGCCTTGTGTCTCAGGCAGAAAGTGTAGCACCAGGGGACAGGGTGGTGGGGGTGGGGTGGGCAGTCAGTCTTGCTTGTTAGAGGGACCTGCACTTAGTTGCATGTGACTAGCTCACTTGAGGTGCTCCTGGAAGATGTGTTTGGGTCCCGGAGAACTCTGAATCCCAAGCTGGGAGGCCTGACTTGATCCTGTAAGCAATATGGAGCCTTTCTAGTTATGAGGAGAAGGGGAGGTGAAGCTTGAAATTAGCATTTTAGGTAGACTAGTTTCTGCCCACTGCTTGATGAGGAAGAACTTAAATGGAAAGAACCTGGAGATAGAGACCAACCTGTTCTGAGCAGAGTAAAGTAGGATCCCGTGGATTTGTATGGTGGGGACAGAAAGGGGTGGGACTGAATATTTGTGTCCCCACAAAATTCCTATGTTGGATCCTAACCCCCCAGTGCGGTGGTATTAGGAGGAGGGGCCTTGGGGTGTGCTTAGGTCCTGAGGACTCAGCCCTCATGAATGGGATTAGTGTCCTGTAGAGCTGCCCAGAGAGCCCCCTTGCCGCTTCTACCACGTGAGGACACAGTGGGAAGACGGCTGCCTGTGAGCCAGGAAGCGGGCTCTCAGCAGACACTGAATCTGCTGGTGACTTGCTTTTGGACTTTTCCAGCCTCCATACCTGTGAGAAGTAAATAATTTCTGTTATTAGCCCACTTGGTTTACGGTAATTCTGTTATAACCTGAAGGGACCAAGCCAAGTTGCTTTAAATCTGTGTGGAAGGTAGACTGGGTGTGAGGCTCAGAGGCTCTTGTACTGGGGTAAGAAGGGGCAGGGTCCTGGGGGAGGAGTGTGGACGGCTCCGCATTCCTGCTTGGGTTGGAAGAGAAGACTTTGGCTCCGATAGCCAAGAGCCTGAATACAGAAGGAGAGGCGAATTTTGTGGAGGAGGAGGATGGACTGGATTTTGGATATATTGAGTTTGACTTGGTTGTGTTAGTGTGTATCAGAGGATAGTAGAGAGAGTATTTTGTATCCTTTTTTCCTTTAAGAATCTTAAAGAAACAGACTGCATTCTCACAACCACCCTGTGAAATATAGGGTAGTTGTTTCTTTATTTTCTAGATGGGGAAATGAAGCAATTAAAATACTTTCTCATGAATTTCCCTGTGAAATATAGGGTAGTAGTTTCTTTATTTTCAAGATGGGGGAACTGAAGCAATTAAAATACTAAGTGACTAAACGGAACCTAGATTTAATGAATACCCCAGTTCTGTGTTCACCTAGTACGTACAGTTCTATGTACATATAGTAATTGCCAAAAATGTGTTTTCAGTTGTTGAGTGGATGATAAGTGAATTATTCTGACCTCCGTGATGCCACACGCAGCTCCTGGGAGTTTTGGTTGGGCACGACACCTCTCTGAGCCTTGGATTCTTCATCTGCAAAATTGGGTGCGTGGGGCATGCAGAAGGGAGAAGAGACCCTTCCCAGTTTGAACATTCTGTGTTTCTAGACTTTCAGCGCCATCATCTTGAGATTGTTCTTTGAAGTAACTAAAAAAAAGCATGCAACCCCTAACAGATGATTTATTTTCTATCCTTTTTTTTCCTTAAGTAGAGAATGGAAAAATTATGGCTGTAGAACACAGTGGGCTAGAAATGGCTTGTGAGAACTAGTTCTGTATTTTCTTAAAATTAATCTTCTCCCTCATAGCAAAGCCTCATGTACTTAAAGTAATTGAATGGGCTGCAGGGTATACTGGGAATTGTAGTTTTCCACTTCTTTGTGTTCTGAAGATTAATAATCTTACAACCCTCTGAGGGAGATAAGGAGAGGACGCTCTCTGACAAATTGTTATCTTGTCTTTCAGAAGTGTGCTTTGAGCAGTGAATATACCCTCAATGCCTCCCTTGGGCTTTTAGCTTGATTCTAAGTAATGGTAATATATAAAGTATGGCTTTAAAATTTTTTGGGGGCTTACGTTACTGTACTTCTTTTCTAGTGGTGTCTTTAATCTTTTGGCCTAGTTTTAAGGAAGTTTTTATTTGTATCAAGGTTATAGATGTAAATGGTTTACAAAGACCATGGTTTAACAAGATCTACTGTAGAAAACAGTAGTCACTGCCCTCCTCCCCCCATTTCACTTCCCCAGCGGCAACCACTCTGAACTCTCTTATTTAGCGGATTTTTCGAGGCTGTGTCCCTATTTCTCAATACCGTCTACTTGTGTTGCTGCCGTCAGTTTCTCACCGTGTCCCCAGAGGCATGAATCCTGCATGCCCGCCCATTCTCCCCTGTATAGCTTTTTCGTGACTTGGGTTTGGTCACTGCTGTGTTGGCATTATTAGGACTGGGGAAACGTATTCAGAAATGAGCCGTAGAGAGAACCGCTCTTCTCCTTTCCGGCTCAGCTCTTTGTTTTTCTGTGAGTTAAGAATTGAGTTTTCCTTAATTTTCTACATGTACGTACCATTCACTCCACTTAGGATTTTTTATTAGTTACAACCGCCCACCTCTTGTTGTAAGGTGTTGAGTTCCCACCGGTACGGTATCAGTTTCATCGTGTAGAGGTGTCTCTGGTGGGGCCTCTGGCCGGCCGGGCCCTCCCTCCAGGTCAGGTGCGCACATCCGGGGAGCTCCCCTACTTACCTCCATCGTGGAATTTCCTTCCACCTGTCTTCCTGTGTTGATCTCTGGTTCCCCATTTGGTGCAGTCCATCCTCCAGTAGCTTTCTCAGGGATGGTGTGGGGAAGTGAAACGGTAAGATCTTGCAGGTCTGAAAATGTCTTCATTTTACCCTCATACGTGACTTACAGCTTGACTGGGAATAGCGGTTTGGAAAGCATTTCCCTTTAGAATTCTGAAGGAGTTGTGTGACTGTCATTTAGCCCCTGGTGTTGCTGTTAGGAGACCTGAAGCTGTTCCTCCTGCTTCCTGGTTCTTTGCAAGGGGTCTTTCTAGATGCCGTCTTTCCCACACTCCCTGGCCCATGTACCGACGTAGCACCTTCTTTCCCCCAGTGTCCTTCAGTTGCGCCCACTGCCCTGTGCACCCTTTCAGCCTTGGGGTCATGTCTTGAATTACTTCTTTTATCTCCCTTACCCCTTACTATTTCCTTGTCTCTCATTCTAGGATTTTTGTCACCCGATACTGGACTTACTGAGCTTCTAACTGATCTTTTCTACTAGTTTTTGTGTCATTGCCTTTTTATTCCCGGTTCTGGAAAAGTTCCTCGTGCTATTGCATTTTTGATTTGCAAGGCTCTTTCTGGGCCTCTCAGAGCCCCTCCCTCACCCTCCTTCCTCCCTGCTTCTCTTCCCCCTTTTTTCCTTTTCTTAATCCTTTTAAATTTTGTTTTAATAAAATCCTACTCTTGTTTCAGGATTTTTTAAAAATCTTATTGAGATGTTAATGGTTGTAATGTCTTTTGCATCATTTCATTGCCTTCTAATGTACCCCCCCCTTATTTTGGTCTGCTTATTTTGGTCTCTGTTGAAGGCTTTCCTCGGGTACTAATAATTCTTGCTGTCCAAATGCCATGGCAAGGCTTGCTGACCCTAAGATCTACTGGTGAAGTACCTGGGTGGGCTGTTTAGGGGAATCAGGGCACCCCACTCCTACTCTAGTCTATATTTAGATTTTTCCTGTTGGACCGGCCTCAGATTCCCGTGGGCAGAGGGCAGTTGGGAGGGTTGTGTGAAGGTATCTCGATAGTCAGTGGATATTGATGAACCACAGCACTGCCTCTGTTCTTCCCCTCCGCTGGGAATACATCTCTGGGTTTCTGCCAGGTTGAGGGAGGTGCTGAGCTTAGTGGGAGAGACACCCCCCCAGAACCCCACCCTGTGCCCAGAGGTATCTGGCACCACCAGTTTCTGAGCCTTTTGAAGATTCTCCCTCGTAAACTGTGTCGGCTGAGTTAGTTCCTAATTGTCCATCTGTTTCTTGAATCCAAAATTTTGTTGCAGTTGTTCCTGTTCTTGTGGGAAACACACAAACAAACAAAACGAATGAAAAAGCAAACTGTACTGTCATTTTTGTTTTTGGTAGAGAATGATACTAGATGTTAAGTGTTGAATCTGCCATGTTTATCCAGGTTATAAATAGTACATTTACATTTGTGGGTCTGACCTATGTATACCACTTTATAAATACTTTTGTAATTTATGTGACCATGTACTTAACTATGGGTTACAGTCTGTCCAATACATAAACAGAATTGTCACAGACATTAAAATGTAATTAACAGCTGCAAGAACTAACTGTCTACACTCTGTGATCTCCTTTGAGTGGTTTATACTATTCACAAGCTGGAAATGTAGTTGATTTTGCAAGCATCGTGGAAATTATTTCATTTCAGCGTGCCCTAGTGCATCTTATTTTCTACGAAGACATCTGAATATGACTTGTGACCACAGTCTCCCTGCACAGGAGTACCCCGTTCAGCATGGTTAGTGCAGTGCTGACTTGTTAAAGTGGTATTTGTTCCAGAAATTTTGTTTCCCGTTGAAGACATGGACGTACACGTGGAAGTGCGGGCACGGGCACATATCAGTAATCCACCATGGCACTCGTGCTGTGTCCTCTGTGCTTCAAGGGTACGGCCTGCTCTGGGCCCATGAGGGCGCGCGTGTCGGCCGTGTTCTCAGCCAGCAGGCCTCCCCACACCGCCCTGCGTAGGTTCTCAGCCACCGTGTGTGTATAGTCTGCAGCTCGCACTGTGGAGCCTTCTGTGGCCTCTCTTTCTGCCCCTCATCACACTCTCTGATGGACAGCTTTGATCCAGGAAGTGCACAAATGACATTTTTGGACCTACTAAAGAGTAACAAAGGAGATTATCTTGCTGGACATTAAAATGCAGGTTTTATGGTAGCGTGATGTGCCTTCGTGGAAAAATTTGTGGAAGTCCAGTTAGGCATTAGAGACGGGTAGAAGTCCCTTGCCACGCCAGCAAGCGCTGGTGTCCCGAGGGCTTGGCCAGCAGATGCAGGAAGGCCAGCCGGAAGCAAAGAGCACAGAGGCTTCGCTGCGTGGGGGACCGGAAGGGCATGGAAGAGTGTTTGCTGGCATCCTCTTCACGGACATAGCTGCTACAAACAGAAGTTTCCTCTGTCTCAGTGGTGTAAGAGGTATGAACACACTGCTTCCTGTGGCAAGCTGATGGAGCGATTTTATTGGAATATGTGATTCTTCAGTTGGATGTGCTAAAGAGTGCCTGGATGATGTCATTATCAGAAATACTTTCTTTTTTTTTTTCAATTTTTATTTATTTCTAGGAGAGAGAGAGAGACAGCGTGAGCAGGGGAGGGTCAGAGAGAGAGGGAGATACAGACTCTGAAACAGGCTCCAGGCTCTGAGCTGGCAGTCAGCACAGAGCCCAACACAGGGCTCGAACCCACGAACCGTGAGATCATGACCTAAGCGAAAGTCGGCCGCTTAACCGACTAAGCCACCCAGGCGCCCCAGAAATACTTTCATATACTGGCGCACCTGGGTGGCATCAGACTCTTGATCTCAGCTCAGATCTTAATCTTGGAGTTGCAGGTTCAAGCCCCATGTTGGGCTCCACTCAGGAGCCTATATATATAATATATGTATATATTATAGATATTTGTTTTTCATTTTGGTTATGTGTGAAAAGTATCTGAATATATTATTTTGAATTAAAAAATTTTTTTTTAGTCTTTATTTATTTTTGAGAGAGTGAGAGAAAGAGCACAAACAGGAGAGAAGCAGAGAGAGAGTCACAGAATCTGAAGCAGGCTCCAGGCTCTGAGCTGTCAGCACAGAGCCTGATGTGGGGCTCGAACCCACGAACCGCAGATTGTGACCTGAGCCAAAGTTGGATGCTCAACCAACTGAGCCACCCAGGCATCCCTATTTTGAAGTTTTAAAATAATGCTTTGGAATACTTTTATTTTTTCATTTAGGCTTTCTAAATGTCTGTCTTTACAGATTAAGAATGAGAATCTATTTGCAGGGTGACTGTTTAAAAATAGTATTTCATCTCAGAAGCAGAGCAGCAGGTCTTGAACTGCTCTCTTCACACGCCCTCCCCTTAAATCTCACTCTGAGCATTTGGGTGCAAAATACGAGTGCTCTGTGGACAAAATAATCTTTCATAAAAAAACAGATGGAACTTNATCTTCGCACTGCTGCTGTGGCTGACGTGTGTCCCGGGGTTCTGCAACATTCCTGCCCTTCCTCTGGGTCCATCCACGCGGAGGGGCCCCTTCATCCTGATCTATGCAGCAGGAGACTTGCAGCAGGCTGCCTGGTAAAGGCTTTTGTCCATGCGGAACTGGGAATGAATATCTGATTTATTACTTTGCATCAGTTTTCCACATGACCCTTACTGTTTGTTTGATGGTTTGGATAAAGTGTAACTTTAAAAAAATGTTTATTTATATTTGAGAGAGAGAGAGAGAGGAGGAGAGAGAGAGACAGAGCATGGATAGGGGAGGGACAGAGATAGAAGGAGACACAGGATCCGAAGCAGGCTCCAGGCTCTGAGCTGGCAGCATAGAGCCCAATGTGGGGCTCAAACCCCGAAGCCATAATAAGATCATGACCTGAGCCGAAGTCAGATGCTTCACTGCCTGAACCACCCAGGTGCCCCAAGTGTCACTTTTAAAAAACAGCTCAGTGGGGCGCCTGGGTGGCTTAATGGGTCAGCTCAGGTCATGATCTCACGGCTAGTTGAGTTTGAGTTCCATGTCGGGCTCTGTGCTGACAGCTCAGAGCCTGGAGCCTGCTTTGGATCCTGTGTCTCTCCCTCTCTCTGCCCCCCGCTACCGATGCTCTGTCTCTTTTTCTCTCAAAAATAAAATAAACATTAAAAAAGTTAAAAACAAAACAAAACGACCTCAGTTACTTCTAACCTTCCTTCCTAGAGGAAATGGTTTTTGTTACTTAGATGACAGACTTAGTCCCCTATGGTATCATTGCATAATGATAAATTATTAATGATCTAAACATAATATGGTGAAGAACAGGCCTTAGAAAATAAAAGTTTTGAAAGACTTTAAGACCAAACACAACCACATAACAAATTCAGTATTCATACACAAAACCGTTGAGGACAATAGATGGTGTCTACTTAGAAATAGGATTTATAAGTTTTTTAATTGTCAGTTTTAAGATACAGTGTTTTTTAAAATCAATGTGAAATTGACAGAATTTGAAGAGGAGTTCAGCAAAATTATTGCAAAATAAAAGAGGTGACAGACTAGTCAAGAATAGTGATTAGTGAGGTATCTAATTTTACTTGGGGTATCTAATTTTAAGTGATTAAGGGAAGAAACACTGGATGGCTTGTAACACTTTTCTGATTAAAAAAATGAATTTAGTTTTTCCCTTCAGTGCTTTAAATCTGTGTTATCAGTTGAAACTTTCTATTTCATTTTAATAGGTGTACTATATATATACTGTATGTTTTTTTTTCAAAAAGAATTTGAAAATTTGGAAATCTGTATTCAAATGTGTATCATAAGTGGTTAAATTCTCAGACTGAGTAATTTTAGCTGTTTTTCCTAATGAGAATTCTTACAAAGAGACTAAAAAAATACTTTCTGTATCTCTCTTATAGATGATCTTTTTTTAAAATAGTCCATTCATCTTCCACTGGCTCAGCATCTGGCTATAAAAAGTGAATAATAGTATTTATTGGATTGAAATTCATTTTACATTTTTGGATGAAAAGTCTATCATTTGAAGATAAACATTGGGGAATACAACTATCTTATAAGTATTGACTAAATTTTATGCTCTAATTAATGAATTTTTAAGCTGTTAGTTTGCACAAATTTGATTCATCTGAAAACAGAACTAAAGAAGAGTGTCAGTGATGTATATTAATTGCTCTGAGGGGTTGAGACAGATAAAGATTTCATTTTATGCTGTTTTTTTTTTGTCACACCGATTGAGCACGCTTACAGGCATGCATGTGGAAGTCACCAAGAGTTAATACAGATGTCAGATAATATGTGAAGAAATGGATTTGTCTAAAGTGAGCTATAAAGTGAATTTCCTTACATCAGATTTTATGTGCCCATTGGAATTCCTTTAAAAAAATAAGAAATAATAAATAAAGTGATGATTCCTATGGGGGAAAATTGGTTTTGAAAACTAGTCGTGAAATCACACGTAACTTTAGACATCTATTGAAAATGCGTATTTAAATATCTTTTCCAATAATGTTTTGAGACTGAAAGTAACAAGACAGAGTAGTTGATAATTCCAGGTGTGACTGATTGGCCTGGTGAGTGTCCCCCACCCATCAGGGAGCAAGGGGGGCAGGACAGGGGGAGGCAGCCATTCCGAGTGTTGGCTGCCTTTTCCAGGACAGTCTTCACCCTGCGGACTGCTGGGGTCAGACCCTGCTCCTCTTGTCATTCCACAGGGTCCCGGCTCTGTTAACACCCTGGATTACAGGGTCTTTGAGGAAGTTGGGAAGCCAGTGGCTGAAATGCCCACTCCCTGGCCTCTCCTTGTTAATGGACGTGATCATCCTGCGTTCTGTTGGGTGACAGTGGGAGAGGCCGGCGAGCGCTCCCCGTTTCACTGGGAGTTTCAGTCAGTCTCCCTTCTCTCTCCCCGCTGGACGCATGTGTAGTGGGGTAGCGAGTCCCAGTTCTGAGGCCCAGTCCTGGCGTGTGCTAAGTGATGAGACTCTGGCAGGGAGCTCCAGCCTGCATTCTGATGGCTGTTTATAGCCAGACCCTGCCTGACCCTGAGTACAGTGCATCCCGCCTGGTGCCCGAGGCCAAGGACACGTGGAAGTGTCCTAACTTCAGGGCTCAGGATAACATGGAGCAGACGCATTTGCCATCTAACAGATTCGCGAGGTTGGTTTCATTCATTGTCCTTTACACATCTGTGGTTTCAAAAGCGTCTTTTGCTTTGGTGGCTACGTATTGAGGATCTTGCTTTGAAGTAGGTCCTGTCAGAGACTGAGTCTGTGTGGTAGCTTAGAACTTCTTGTGGAAAAATGTGGATTCTGGATTTTGCTGGGAAAATAGAAATACCTTAAGCGGTACTTGAAATGGTAGTGTGTATCCCCATCTGTAGGAAAAAGCACTGCTAGGTATATTGTGTTTGAACACTATGTACATGTTTAAAGTTTAAAGAAATTGTATCACATTGGACTCTAGACCTATGGCTAATATTTTGTTAAACCTATCTTGTAACAGTATTTAGCAATGACTCTCTCTTTCTCTAATAACATCTAATAGACAACAGTCATCAAGTCTGAACCAATTTGATATCTGTGATTTTCATTTTTGTTCTGCAATTGTACAACTTTTGGATTTTGTAGCATTATGCTTGAAGGAGTTTAGTGCTTATCTCATTAAGTTTTGCAACTAGAATTGAAGGGTTTTTTCCTCCCTTATCATTACTACCCATTGATGACTACATACACATAAGTTAGATACTGACCCGACTTTCATAGTTTCTTCTTTATCACACAGCCTGTGTTCCTTAAATGGACCCATATAAACTACAGTCTGTGGGATAGAAAAGTCAGACTTCTGGAAAGCGGGACTCATTTATCTCTTACATACACCCCTCTGGCATAGTGCCTGACAGGTAGGGGGTGATAAATGTCTATTAAATGAAGGTAGTAATAGAATATTGAAGGAAGCCCACCAAATGATCTTGTTTACTTATGCAATGGACAATGTAAAAAAAAGTCTTGGATAGAATGGAAATCAGATCTCCTGGACAAGTCTCTTGAACATTATAATACAGGGTGTGGTGGAGAAGGCCTGATCTAGATGAAGGACTAAGACTTAGTGTGGGGAGGTTACTCTAGGCCACATAATTAAGTGATTGAGGCAAGATGAGAATCCTGGTCTGGTAGACTACAAAACTGTTGGTCTTAATTACTATTTTATCCTACTTCTCTGAATTTGTAAGTGCCACGCACTTAGGACCTATTTTGGTTTGAGAATACCTTTCTTCTAGATGCTCTTACTTGTTCATAGTCTTCAGGACAGTGTGTGACTGCAGGGACAGACTTGATGTCCGTGTTGTCCCGCCTCTGTGACATGGTTACCAGAACATCACCATGCAGGCTGGTGTTGTATGTGACTGTATGTCCTGTGTCCTAGAATGCTAGTACCTTCTAGGGCCATTTGGTACTTCGCCCATTAGGAGTTACAGGAGCTGTTTCTTCTTATTTTCTTCTTGAAGAACAACAATTTGCTTTTTGTCATATAGCTTCTTGGTGTTCGAATGGCTTATGTATACTTGACGACTTAAGTTTTTGCTTTCTGTTTTTCTCCATGTTCTTAGATTTAAAAAATAATAAACACATGCTTCTGTAATGTGGCACGAAGACATATGGTAAACGATCTTGAAGTGCTGTATGACAGGGAGGGTCGAGTAAAGTCTCTGCAGAGTAAAATAGACCTGGGTATAAGCATCAGCTGCTTCTCAAGGTGAGTGACCTTGAGCAAGCTGCTTAACCGTCTATATTACAATTTCCTCCTTATTAAAAGATAGATGTAATTACTAAATGAGATCTCATGTGTGGAAGCAGGTAGCCTCGGACCTGGCATTAAGTGCTTAGTAAAGGCTCCTTCCTCCATCTCATCCTTTCTTGGAATCTTGGCTGATCTCATTAGCCCATCAGTTCCCTGTCTGTCTTGTTTTAGGACTTGATAAACATTTACTGATAATTTCCGTTCAGCAAGACAGAGCCTTCTAGGGACCTGTGAAGGGGGAGATAGGCGTTTCAGAAATAATAAGACCACATAAACTTCCCTCCCCGGCTGCCCCTGCCACACTGTTGGTGTGCCACAAACTTGCTGGTGTGGTTATCCGTGCGCATCCTCTGGTTTTTTGACTCCTTGTTTTTCTACGTGCTCTTAACTTGCCTGGAGCTCCCAGGCATCTACCCATCTACGTGGTATGATGGCCGGGCTCCTCCCACTCCAGGACTACTCTGCCTACGTGAAGCCTTCCTGGATTCTCCCTTTCTCCTTCCACCGCTCTTTCCATCACTGTGTCCTGAGCTCCAGTGTGGCAGTGATCACACTGGACAGTTAATGTTTCTTTTTCTCTTCCTCTCTCTGTAGTACTTTATTAGCCCCCCCAACTTTATTGAGGAATAATTGACAAATATAATTGTATATATTCAGAGTGTTTCATGTAGTGGTTTGGTGTACACACACACACATATGCACACACACATATTGTGGAATGATTACCAAAGTCAAGATAATTCAGACATTATCACCTCACCTGGTTAACTCGTGTGTGTGTGTGTGTGTGTGTGTGTGTGTGTGTGTGTGTGTGGTGAGAATGCTGAAGATGTACTCTCAGCGACTTTAGACTGTACTATACCGTATCATTAACTATTGTCCCCATGCTGTACATTAAATCCTCAGAACTACTACTTATATCTGAAAATTTACACCCTTGGTACATTTCCTCCTTCCCCAGCCTCTGGTAATCCCCATTCTATTCTCTGTTTTTATTAAATTGGCTTTTCTTTTTTCTTTTCCTTTGGATACCACATGTAAGTGACACTATACAGTATTTATCTTACTCTGTCTTGCCTGTTTCACTTCCACTTTAATTTACGCTGTTGCACATGGCAGGATTTTTTTTTTTAATGGCTGAATAATAATCCATTGGATGTGTATCATTTTCCGTATCCATTCATCCATCAAAGGATATTTAGGCTATTGTCATATCTTGGTCATGGTGAATAAAACTGTAGTAAACACGGGGGTGCAGGTATCTCTTTAAGATCCTGCTTTCATTTCCTTGGGATATGTACCCGGGAGGAGGATTACTGGGTCATATGGTCGTTCTGTTTCTAATTTTTTGAGGAACTGCCACACTGTTTTTCCGCAGTAGCTGCACCAGTTTACATTCCCACTGACCACGCATGGGGGTTCCCTTTTCTTCACATCCTTGCCAGCACTTGCTATTTCTTGTCTTTTAGATACTAACCACTCCAGCAGGTCAGGTGTAAGGTGACGTTTCATTGTGGCTTTGGTCTGCATTTCCCTGATTCTCAGTAATGTTGAGCACCTTTTCATTTATCTGTTGGCCATTTTTAAGTCTTTAGAAAATGTCTCTTCAGGTCCGTTGCCCATTTTTAATTGGATTATTCGCTTTTTTGGCTATTGCGTTGTAGGAGTTCTTTATATATTTTGGATATAAACCCCTTACCAGATACGTGGTTTGCAAATGTTTCTTTCCACTCTGTAGGTTGCCTTTTCAATTTATTATCTCCTTTGCTGAGCAGATGCAGTTCCACTTGTTCACATGTGCTGTTGTTGTCTTTGCTTTTGGTCTCTTATCCAAGAAATCATTGCCAAGACCAATGCCAATGGGCCTTTTCCCTGTAGTTTACTCTAGTTTTATGGGATCAAGTCTTACATATAAGTCTTTAACCTTTTTCAAGCTAATTTTTGTGTATGGTGTATGTGGGTTCACTTTTATTCTTATGCACATGGATATCCACTTTTTCCAACACCGTTTACTGATGAGACTATCTTTTCCCTGTTGTGTGTTCTTGATGCCCTTGTCAAAAATTGCGGGTGTGTGCACACATGTATCTCAGGGCTGTATGTTAGGTTCTGTTGGTTGGTGTGCCTGTTGTTATTCCCATTACCTTACTGTTTGGATTACTGTAGCTTTGTACTAGAGTGTGAAATCAGGAAGTGTGATGCCTCCAGCTTTGTTCTTCTTTCTCAAGGTTGCTTTGGGTAGTTAGGGCCTTTTTTGGTCCTGTACAGATTTTAGGATAGTGTTTTCTGTTTCTATGAAAAATGCCATTGGAATTTTCTGTCCCCGTTGGACTCTGAGTGAATCGGCAGCCAGGGATCATGGATTTTCAAATTGTTGCTCCTGACGTCCCATGCAATGCCTGACACATAGGAGGCCCCCAGGGAACATGTGTTGAGTTAAATGGGACCTGGGCACAAATTTTGGTATCCATGCAAGGCCGACCTGTAGATAACAATTGGAAAATTCTGAGTTAGGCCACCTGTGTAGAATTTTCTGTCACTCTGATTGCATAGTAATTCAGTTCAAGATACAGATATATTTTGGAAGTAAGTAGTTTCTTTAAAAATTTTTTTTTAAACTATTTATTTACTTATTTATTTATTTATTGAGAGAGAGAGGGACACACAGACAGATAGATAGAATCCGAAGCAGGCTCCAGGCTCCGAGCTGTCAGCACAGAGCCTGACGCGGGGATGGAACTCTTGAACCGCAAGATCATGACCTGAGCCGAACTCGGATGCTTCGACTGACTGAGCCACCCAGGCGCCTCTGTCGTTTCTTTTTTCTTAGAAAGCATCCTTCTAGTGAAGAAATGATCATACTTTGTGTAAAGGACACCTCATACTAGCATATTTTTATTACTTTAAACTTAAAAAAATTTAGACAAGACTATTTGTGTGAACTATGGTATAAAAATTAGAGACTGAATTAAAAAAAAAAGTTTTTTTTAATTAATTTATTTCTAGGAGAGAGAGAGAGAGACAGCGTGAGCAGGGGAGGGTCAGAGAGAGAGGGAGTCACAGACTGAAACAGGCTCCAGGCTCTGAGATGGCAGTCAGCACAGAGCCCGACGTGGGGCTCGAACCCACGAACCGCGAGATCATGACCTAAGTGAAAGTCGGACGCTTAACCGACTAAGCCACCCAGGCTCCCCAGAGACTGAATTTTTTGAAAGGGAGAGAGTGATTTCCGAGATAAGTGAAAATATGAATATATGTCCATGAAGACCCACAGCGGTACATTTGCTCTCTGTAAACCGTGTGCCAGCTCCCGGCTTGCCCTTCCCCCGCCTCGGAGAGTTTCTCAGGCCTCCTAGAAACAGCTACTCTTCCGCCTGCCTTGCCTGTCTCTCCTGACAAAGCTGTGGTAGCCCCAGCCCCATGGGGCAATGCCACAGAATCATGTTTGATTTTGCCCTTGTTTTCTGTATTCGTTAACTTCTCAGGTTGAGTTTATTTTAGGGTAGGAGCCCTGGCTGCGGGTATACCAGATTTCCGATCTGACTTGTTTATTAGGCCTGTGCTGTGGCTACTGCTCACCTGGCCAGCCTTGGTCTCCTCATCTATGAAGTGAGGATGATGTCCCTACCTTATCAAGTTGTCCAGAGAGTGAAGCACCGTGGCTCACGGCATAGCATATAGGTCTGGTGACCATCATACCATAGACCCGCAGATCGGAATGTCATCTCCCCCTCCTGTCTCTTGGTAGATAATTCTCAGAGACCTCGGATACCATTATCAGTGCCTCCTCTCACTTGCACAGGACCTCTCTATGCTGGCCTGCCCTTCACCCCCTTGTCTCCTGTTCCCCCCTTAGGCAAAATCTACCTTCTTAAATATGTCCTATATTTTTGTGCCGCTATTTTTGATTTGGAAGTCCTAGTCTCTCTCCTTCTCTTTACTTATCTCTGTCTGCGGAACCTCTGGTCTCTCCTCAAAGCTCAACCCTGTTTCCTTCATGGAGCTTGTCTCTGTTTCCAGAATGTTCCTAACATGTCTTGGTCACAGTGTGGTGAGTCTTGATGAGGGGTAATTTGAGTACTGGTCCTTTGATCCTTGAGGGTCCTTGAGAGCAGGAGCCACATCTTGACCTCACCGTTGTGGCATCCCGCAGAGTAGCCTGCTGTAGTAACAGATCAATTAAAGATTTGACTTCAGCAGACATATAATATCTCCTTTTTTACCCGCTAAAATTTACGGCGTACTTTGTAAGATCATCTTTAAATTGCCTCTTTGAGTATAGTCATACTTCGTTTTATCTCACTTTGCTTTAATGCACTTCACAGATACTGTATTTGTTTTTTTAACAAATGGAAGTTTTGTGGCAACCCTGTGATTAACAGGTTTGTCGGTGCCTTTGCTCACTTTGTGTCTGTCTCTTTTTCCTAAATCTTGCAGATTTCAAATTTTCTCATTATTATTATATTTGTTAAGATGACCTGTGATCAGTGATCACAGCTCACCGAATGCTCAGATGATGATTGATTAGCATTGTTCAACAATGAAGGATTTTTAAATTAAGGTACGTATGTTGGTTTTTAGACCTAGTGCTATTGCACACTTAGTAGACTATGTGTAAGCGTAAACATAGCTTTTATGTTTATGCACTGGGACACTGAAAGGACTCATTCTGCACCCACAGTATCTCTGACGTATGCCTGCATATAGATCAAGGGTGGTATCTGGATGAATATTAGAGACTGATAACCACTTATTGTTCCCTCATTACTTCATTAAATTGACATTAAGTACCATTGTATCACAGTAGGTGATATAGCAGAAAACCCATCGCCTAGAAGTAAGGAATTCTTTAGTCTCATAGGAAATGATTGTATGGACTGGAAGATCAGATTTCAGAGCTTTACAAATTGTTAAGAACCATAAGCTTTCTTTGTATCTGTTTTCATCTTTCAATTCAGTTAGTGAAATCTATATTCTTGGGGAAAGTATAGAGCCGTTTTCCATTTATTTAAATTAATTGCATTGATAATACTCCGTGGTGAAAATGGAGTGAGGTGAAAAAGAGGTAGACAGCAAGCTGAATTATATTCTGGAATAATGTTTTTGTTATTTTTATTTCATACTTTGCATTTCGGCGTGAGAATAATAGAACTTGAAATTACTGTAGTCTTTTCTCCTGCCAGCTCACCCTCACAAAGTAAAGATTCCAGACTCTGCCCAAATTTCAAAGTATCATGTTTTTGCCAGTGCGCTATTGTCTAAAATGAGTTCTTTAGGGAAAAGAGTCACAAAGAAAGCTGTACTTATGGAGAATGTTTTCTTTGTTTTCTTTTTCGTCGTGGAAGGATGGCTTACTGCCATGTTTTGTTGTTGTTTAATATTATAGAGGTTTTACTGTGGCTCTGTTGGTGATTATAAGACTGTTGCATTTTGGCTACAAATGTAGTAAATGTGATGAAAATCCCCTATGTTGTACATTGTCTGAATAACATGTTTATATAACACGCTAAATACTTCTGTTGGAAGAAATGCTTTCTTGAAAGGATGTTGGAAATTCCTTCTTGATTTTTAGTGATACTGGAGTATATTGTTGAATATTACACATTACAGGGGTATTTTAAAAGCATCCTTAAAAATTTTTTATTTGTGCACAACTATCATTTTTGAAGTCAGGGTTCTGAGAAGATTGAGAATTGTATTTCTGGGTAGTACTGTTGATTTTCTTGTAACCTACTGGCCAGTGAATGGAGGTATTTAAAGAAATTTGTCCAGGTTCTATATTTTTTTTAGAGTCGATCACACTGATATGACCATGCTCGTGTCTATGCATAGACTAGTCCATTTGTATTTCTGTTTATTGTGATTATGTATGTTCTGACCCTGACCCCATGGCCGTGGTAGCCTCGTCTTCTTCTGGCCTGTGGACTCACGTTGAGTCCTGGTTTCCCCTTGTGATCTTCTGGCCGGGCTCATGTCTTCTCGACCCTGCGATGTCTAGCTGTCTCATGTAGCCTCTGCTGTTCCGTGTTACTCCAAGGATTCTACCCAGTGCTATAGCTTATGCAGTTCGAGATTCCAATGTCTAATGCTACAGGGGCCTCTCCACCTGTGTGTGTCTCTGGTAGCTCAGTTCTGAGTATCTCACTGGCTTTTTTTTTTTTTTTTTAATGTTCATTTTTGAGAGGGAGAGAGACAGAGTGAGTGGGGGAGGGCAGAGAGAGAGGGAGACACAGAATCCAAAGCAGGCTCCAGGCTCAGAGCTGTCAGCACAGAGCCTGACTCGGGGCTTGAACTGCTGAGCCGTGAGATCATGACCTGAGCTGAAGTCAGACACTTAACCGACTGAGCCACCAGGCGCCCCATCTCATTGGCTTCTAACCGGGGTCTGTCACTAGACCCATAAAGTCCTGGCGCTGCTCAGTCACTGGAGTCCTCCACCCGCAAGCCCTGCTTGGTGATCCTCTGTCACTGCCCACATCTGCTGAAGGCTAATCCCTGCAGATTATGTCAGACCTCTCTGTCCCTCTCCATGCCTCCTTCACTGTAAGTTGAGTTCTTTGCCATCACCGGTGTGGGAAATTGTTGTAGTCCTCCAACCGGTGACTTTGCCAGTTGTCTCTTTCCTGCTTCTAGATCATTATTGTTTTGAGGTCCATGGACCCTGGATTGTTCACAGATGGACTGCAGGAAGCTCTGAACCATTAGGAGCTAATTATTAAAACTTTATGTATATGGGTAGGTGCATTTTTCTGGTCATCGTATTTGCCAGGTATCTATGAATCTCCTGTGGTTAAGAACCAGAGTTTGTTAGTTATTCCTTCATATGATGTCTTCACAGTCATCTTGCTCGGATGTACATCTGATGTGTTAGTCTCCTGCTTACATTTCTTTAGCGAATTCCTGTTAAAAATAAAATCCAAACTTGTTAACCTGATGGCATGGCCCTTGTGAGCTGATACCTGTTTCCCTTTGCGGTCTTAAGGTCCTGTTAGCCCTTTCTCCCAGGTCTGTGGTCAGTTTCCTGAAGTACTTGCGGTTGGGGAGTCCACCATGTATTGTTTCATCCATACTTGCTTATACTCTTCCCTCTGTCTGAAATGATCTGTTCCTCCTTTCCCTTCCCTGCTTGTTTCACATGTGTCTCTCTCCCCGTGAAATCTCCTTGGTCCACTGGCCCCTGTCTACATTCAGTCAAGTTCCACTTCAGTGACACTTCTCTATGTTAAAATTACTGGTTGGTATTTAGAGGTGTCTACACCTGAACTTGTGATCTTCACTTAACACATTAGAACTGCCCTTCCTTGGAGCACCTGGGGGCTCAGTTGGTTAAGTGTCCGACTTTGGCTTAGGTCGTGATATCATGGTTCTTGGGTTCGAGCCCCACGTTGGGCTCTGTGCTGACAGCTCAGAGCCTGGAGCCTGCTTTGGATTCTGTGTCTCCCTCTCTCTCTGCCCCTCTCTGCTTATTCTCTCTCTCTCTCAAAAGAAAAAAAAATAGGAGCTGCCTATCCCTGAAGTCTCATTACAAGTTACCTGTGGGCCTTCTCACATAATCATATTAATTCTTAACTTTTGATTAGTTGCCTAAAATACTCTGAAGAGCTTGGTTATTTCCTCTTGTCCTATACTCTTGATCAGGCAGCTGCCCTTCATCATTTGTATCATGACAACTGTGTGTCACGCTCCGCCTTCTGTTTTTGCTACAGTGCCACTCATGCGGTCTCTACTTACCATTCCTGCCGTTTCAGAAACTGCTTGTATCAGCCAGAATTCTTAGCTGTAAGCAGTGAACACCGAGGCTGGCCATTCCAAGCAGAAGAGGAAGTGTAGACAGGTTATTGGGAAGCCTGCAGAACTGGCAGGAGGCTGGAGAACTGGGCCAGCAGGAAGGGCAGGCACAAGAGAGACCACACTGGGAGAGGATGCTAAAACGACACGGGGACAGAAGCGTCCACTGTCACTTGGCATGCCCACCCGCAGCTTGTCCACCATCGCTCCTGCTGGTGTCCTGCTGACACTTGGGACACACATCTGAAGTTGAGTGCGGCTGGGTGTGCTGCCGGGAAGAGTTCTTCCTGCCCTCGTTTCATTGTGTTGCCAGCCAACGAGTTACAGATCAGGGTGTGTGCATCATCTGATTGGCCGATCCTGGGTCACATGCCAATACCCAGTTGCTGAGGAGTTTGGGAAAACAAGGGTGTCGTTTTCTCGGCCTCTCTATTGGGAGGCAGGGTCAGCCTCTACAGTTCTGATACCAGTTGCAGTGTGGTTTTCTTCCCCCTTACCACCAAGTAATTCTCACACACCAGTTTGGTGTCTTGCAGTTTCACTCCGTTCTGACACCACCTACCTGGAGAAGGCATCAGATTCCATAGGTTAAGGGCTCAGTCCTGCAAGGCAGGTCTCCCACCACGACCTCAGATGGTACAGTCTCTTTGTCACCTGTGCTCCTGACAGACTGGTTATAGATCCAGAGGTCCCAGTGACTCCCTGCGTGAGCTTAATTAATTTCTAGAGTGGCTCACAGAACTCAGAGAAACCTACTTATTATATTACTGGTTTATAATAGGATAACCCAGGAACAGCCAGATGGAAAAGACGCATAGGGCAAGGTGTATAGGGAGGGTCGTGGAGCCTTCATGCCCTCTGAACACAGCACTCTTCTGAATTTCCACATGTTCACAACCTGGAGGTTCCCTGGAGCCTGTCCTCTGGGGAAGCTTGATTACAGGTGTGATGGATTAAATCGGTGGCCATTGGTGATTGATTTCATCCTCTACCCCCCTCCCCTCCAGGGAAATCAGGGGGTGGGGCTGAAAGTTCCAAGCCTCTAATCACATGGTCATTCTCCTGGCAACCTGTCCCCATGCTCTGGTGAATTTTGGCTGCCGCCTCATTAACCAAAAGGTGCCTTAGGAAATTCCAACAATTTTAGGAGCTTGGTGCCAGAAATGGGAATAACACCAAATATGTATTTCTTACTATAAATCAACATGTCATGGCCTCCTATCAGACTCGTAAGGTGAGAAATTATCCAAATACCAGAGGCATGCTCATGGCCTGGGCAGCCGAATGGACAGGCAGGTGTTTACCACACTGCTGCCCTGCCACTTGGATTGGCTATGCTTTAGGGAGGTTTTTTTTTTGTTTTAATTTTTAAAAAATATTTATTTTTGAGAGAAAAACAGAGTGTGAGCAGCGGAGGGGCAGAGACACAGAATATGAAGAAGGCTCCTGGCTCTGAGCTGTCCATACAGAGCCCAATGCGGGGCTTGAACTCACAAACCGCGAGAACATGACCTGAGCTGGAGTCAGATGCTTACTGACTGAGCCACCCGTGCCCAGGAAGTTTTTATTATGAGACAAGCGTTATTATCCTGTGATTATTTACACAATGGTTGACCAGTTAGGAAGTTTTCACATGAGCATCTCCCTCAGCAACATAGAGGGAGGATTTTAAAGCCGTTTTTCAAGGAGGGAGTTAAGGAAGCAGGTGGGCAAAGAGGTGGTGCAGTCTAGCAAAGGACGAGGAACGGTTGAGGGCAGACCTGGAGCTTGGCCTTTGCTTCTGGCTCCAGAGCCCATGCGGGCTGTTCCCCTTGTACGGGCCGGCAAGACCCGGTGCTCCGGTGTGGTGCCACGAAGGCTCAGCAGCGCGTGTTCACCGGATAGGCTCTCACACGCAGCCCCTCCGAGGACAGAGATGCGCGCTAGCGTGTCTGGTTCTGCGAGGCCTAATTTGGCATTTTGTATTCTTGTTCTGTCTACTTGTGTTGGTTAGTGTTGTAATATCTCTCTGGTTGACTGAAGCCATATGTCATTCAAATGGAACCTGTACTTTGGCACTGGCCTGATAGTCACTCAGCTGTGTAGCACAGCAATAAAAATTATGAAAACCGTATCCGTTCATTAGACCACTGGAGATCACAGGCGCTTTGTGGCCGTGCCCCACCACTCTGCACGCGGGCGAACGGGAGCGCAGTCCATTAAGCCTTTGTAGTGTTTCCCTCTGTGAATTGTCTGTTTGTTTCGCAGTTTGTGGACTGTGAGTAGAGCCACGTGGATGAGCACTTTAAAAGATTATAACAATAGGAAATGTGTTTGAGGAATGAACGTCCTCAAAACAAGTAGTGTAAGAGGTGTTCTGGATTTTTTTCTTTCACGTCACATTAAAACTCTGCAAACTGTTAAGAATTTTAAGTGTGTTAAGTAGTTTTTCTGTCATAGGGACAGTGTTGATATCTTACTATTTTTATAAACTATTACATCAGTTCTTACTGTGAATTAAGATATAAGCACGAAGGAGGCATGCATGTACGTGCAGAGTGGTGTGTGTGCGTGTAACTTAGCGTCCTTATGTTTCAGACTAGTGAGCTCTCACATCTCACTGGAAAACTGAGAGTCAACTCTTCCATAATGGTAGGAGGAAAAGAAAGCAAAACCAGCAAGAGCAAAAATCTCACACTCTCTTTGTAGCAGCAGATGGCACACTGTCACCAGAGGGGACCCCTTCCACGTTAGAAGATTTTGTTTTATTTTATTGTATTATTTTTAAGTACACTTCACGCCCAACGTGGGGCTCAAACTCATGAAGCTGAGATCAAGAGTCACATGCTCTCTCTACTGACTGAGCCAGCCAGGCACCCCAGGTTAAAAGATTTTAGAAGTCCCTTCTGCAGGGGGTGGTGGGCTGGTGAGAGCCCGGATGCCCTTGATGGTGCGTTGGAGGTGGGGGGTGGCGGCCGGGTGCAGGTTAATGTCCTGGAGAGGACACAGCCGGGAGTTAGGAGAGATGGAAGATGTATTTTGGGGGGAGGGTGACATCAAAGTGAAGAGCCACCCTGCCATAAGTAGGGAGAGTCAGACGGAAAGAGGAGAAGGAGAAAACTGGGGAGAATGTGGTATAATTGTGTGAGTGACAGATGCTCACTCCAGAGTATTTTGTAAGGTAGTTGATAGTTGGTGTCCTGTTTAAAATGTCACACATAATGCTTTATTTCGATTAAGAAATTTGTATAATGATTTAAAAGCATAAGGAAGTGTTAAGTGTCTCTTTGAACAGTGTACTGTGTATTTGCAGAAGAGAAAAACATTGATGGGTTTTGGTGGATGGTAGTTATTAAGCTTTTATTATTTTAGAAAACAGTTGATAATTTTGTGTAGCAAACACATTTTACGTTGACAGCAGTTTGTATGTCCTTTTCTGCTATTCCTAATGTAGAGTAAAGGGCTGAAGAGAGGGGTTTGGGAGCATGTACTGGTCTTGTGGCTTGATGGGTCTTAGAAGGGGTTTAAAATGCAGTCACCTGTTGTCTCTGGGGCCACAGTGTCACCCTGGGCTGCCTTGGGGCTGCAGGACTTTGCACGGCTCTGCCAGGCGACTTGTGACTTGTCCTGAGTCAGCCCCCCCCACCCCCCGCCCCCCAGCTGTGGGGTCTGGAACAGCCTCTCTTTGGGCCCCACTTCTACCCTCAGCAGGCGGATTTCTGTCATTTCACCAGGGCAGCCTTCCCATTGCTTATCTGGACCCAGATTGAGGTCTAGTGTGTGGTATTTCAAATTTTGGATACATCAGATTTGCAATTCTGACATATTGTACCAGAAGAAATTGCATAATTTCACTGCAAAGTTTTGTTTTTCAGATAAGTAAATATGTACGCATACATATGTGCCCACACATACATGTGTGTATAAACTATAAACTGTCACCGTAACATGTTCAGGTTCTTAATGCCTGCATGTGTCGTGTGTCGTCTTCTGTTCTGTGTTGCTCGTTTTCAGGGAGTCTGAGGTCTGAATGCCTGGGTTCCTGTCCCTCAATACTTACGGCACTTTCATCACCATTATTGGAATTTAGTCTCAGTGGTACACACGGGGGTCTGTTGATTAAAGAGGAGCAATTAAAGCAATAATTCTAAACAGTAGGTATTCCTTAAGAATTACTGCCTGGTTTTGGAATGCAGTACCTTGATTTTAGAGGGCAGAAGATGTACCTCCATCCAATTGTGGCGTATTTGGGTTAATATGAAAAAGATACGTCCTCACTGGCGGTGTAAGGAGGAGGGGTCCTGAAGGTGTGTGTGATTAAGAGAGAGGCCCTAATGGGCTTAAAGTTTTTCCACAGACAATCCACAGTCGACATGTGAGAATTCATAATAACTCATTAACTTGGGTGGTAACTCATATGTTTGTGTTTTAAAATAAAATGTACTAATTTATTACAGAGTCAACTCTTCATACAGCCAGTATGTTTTTTTAAGCATCTGCTGTATGCAGAGCATGGTCTTGGGAATTAATCAAAATTCTTCCCTATCATTACCGCATACTGTACCAAGCTATTTATTCCTCCTGTCCTTAATGTGTTCCTGTCTTCCCCAACTGGGTTTCTATTACTCAACAGAGATTCCTTTTGTCTTTTCTCTGCCAGTTGAAAGTTGAGTGCTCCCTCCAGGCCTAGGTCCAGTACTTCTGGTCTGGATGGGAATGTTCAAGCCCTGTATCCCCAGCTTGCCCAATAGAACGTACCTCCTCCCTTCTCTCCCTTCCTTCTCTATTACTGCTCAGAATCTCCCTATTGGGGTGCCCGGGTGGCTTAGTCTTAAGTTTAGCGTCTGACTTCGGCTCAGGTCATGATATCATGGTTCATGGGTTCAAACCCCATGTCCAGCTCTGCTCTGACAGCTCAGAGACTGGAGCCTGTTTTGGATTCTGTGTCTCCCTCTCTCTGACCCTCCCCCAGCCACACTCTGTCTCTCTTTCTCTCTCTCTCAAAAATAAACACAAATTAAAAAAAATTAAGAATCTCCCTGTGTATTCTGAGTTGTAAACACGTATCACATCTCTCTGCTTGCAAGCTGCTTTTGTGCAGGGATTTTGTCTTCATATTTGTATCTTCCAGGGCCTAGGACAGTTCTGTTGACACTTTTATTGCTTGTAAAACACTGGATCAATATGTGAGATACAATGGACAACATAGAGAAGTTTGAAATGCGTTTGGGAAAACAAAGCAGAGGTACAGATTCTATAAAGGAGACTTGCTCTTTCCTTCCTCCTTTAACACTGGTCTCGTTGGGTCGGGAGCCCAAAAATCTAGCACTGATTTGGCCAGCAGTCAGCCACATACCCTTAGATATTTTAAAGTTCTTCTCTGTGAAAGGAGACTAATTCTACCCATCGCCCATTTCACTAGCATTGTCATGGATCCTATGGAATGAAATCATCTATGTGAAAGCAGTTTTAAAAGTTTAAAAGTGTGATGTAAATACGAAGTATTTGTATGGTCATAAATGGGATTTCTAGCGGTAGCTGATATCTGTGAAAAACATTTTTTTGAGAGAGAGCGAGCAGGAGTGGAGGAGGGGCAGGGGGCGGGGAGAGAGAGAATCCCAAGCAGCCTCCAGGCCCAGCATGGAGCCTGACTCCGGGCTTGATCTCACAACCGACTATGAGATCATGATCTGAGCCAAAGTCAAGAGTCCGTCGCTTAACGGACTGAGCCACCCAGGTGCCCCTCGATGAAAATATTTTATAATGAGGTCTGTCTCATAGTTCCTACAGTCCGTTGTTTTGGAGAAGAGTCAGGGCTGATTAGCCTTACACTCATCACCGATTTGTGGTGTAGGGGCTTTCATCCTGAGGCCCTGGGGTAGGGAACAAAGTCAGGCCATGATAAAAGAATACAAGAGGAGAGAGTTCAGTAGCTTAATTTCTGTATTTTCTAAGGGTGTAAACTCAATTAACAGAACTGCCTTTAGTTTTTTTTCTGTCCCCTCGTGTTATTGGTCAGGGAGCGTGTGGCAGGAGTCTCCAGGCTCTCCGTTCCTGCGGCAGCTCCCCCAGCGCCCCCTGCCCCCTTCATTCTTTCTCCTAAGTGTTATGTGTGCACTGTTTTTATTCTTAGTAGCATTATTGCAAATTTCAGGTAGTAGTTGTTACAGTTTTTTGCCAAGTATTTCTCCCAGAGAGATGATTAGCCTGAATATTAATATGAACCTGGCAAAGTGCTCGTTGTTAGGGAACTTGAGAATCACCCCAGAGACCTGGCGATCCGGATTCCACAGTTAGGGTTCTCCATGCCCCACCCCCACCCCACCCCTGGGTAAACAGATTACCTTATTCCTGTGCTGTTTTACTTCTTCGGTGACCTGTGTTGAAAGTCAGAAGAAGTCTCAGCCCTTCCTACTTCATTCTGTTTTATTTTAAAATGTACTCCCATCTCACTTGCCTTGCTTTGTCTTCTCGGAGCGCAGTTCATTCCATACTTTCAAATTCCGTTCTTCTCCTCGCCTGTAAGTTTGATGCACACCGTCCCTGACACTGGCTCCTCGCTCCCCCAGCACGACCTCATTCTCCTGGTTCTCAACTCAGAAGCGTTACCTGGCTGCCTCCAGCTTTGTCTGTGCTCTTCGCTCTTGCCTGGACTCCTGATCGCTTCCAGGAGTCGCTCTCCCCCAACTTCTCTCTGAGTCGCCCTGCTCTGTGCCGCTGGCTCGGCTCTCCGCTTCACCACTTGTCCCCTGTTGAGCTGCTCCAGCTGTTGAACCTGCACAGACCAGCAGCGGTCTGTCCCTCTGGCAGTGGCCTTGTGTGTCAACAGCAGCTGTTGGTCGGGGGACAGGAAATGCAGGGACCAGTATTTGTGGACGCAATTTTATTGCAATCTCACTTGGAACAGTCTCCCAGAGATTTTCTGAAAATATCAGCCTCACATGCAGTGGTTTTTTCAACTGCTCATTGTGATCCAGTTGTGGGAACGTGAAGGCAATGTACTGGGCTGCAACTAGAAATTTTTTTAAAAAGGGAAGCGTTTGAATAGAAACAGTAGAAGATAGGAGTGTATCACATGTAGGAAGGGTGCCATATGTATCCATGGGTGTGATGTAAAACATACTTCCTCTTTTGAGTTGGACTTAAAACTTTGAAAGCCATTGTTCTGGTGAACCTTCGATTTAAGAAAATGTTTTATTTATGTGATTGTTTGTTTGTTTGTGGTTGAGATAAAGTAGGATTAGAACATAGTTTATTTTCGGGACCACCTGACGGGAAGTCACACCCTCGGTGAGGTGGTTTACTTGTTGCACAGCAGGTGTCCTGCATTCAGCCAGGCGCGGCCACCCAAGTGGCGCTGGGTCTACGCAGAGAAGGCAGCCAACTGCAACGAGGTAGAGCTGGATGGAGACTCTTCCGTAGATGGGGGGCTCCACGTGGGGGCCTCAGCACCTGGAAAGATGGGGCTCCCACACCCCAGCGGTTGGTTTGTCCTGGACGTACGAGGCAGTCACAGGCGGCTAAGGCGATGGCGGGGATTTCCGGGTAATCAGGCTACCCCAGGCATGGGGAGCGGAGAACACTGGAAAGAGGTCCTGAGTTTGAGGAATCACCAAATGACCAGATAGTAGTGTTGCTAATTGTTTTCTCTGGCAGTAAGAGATAGCTGTATGTTTTAAGTGATTGTGAGTGATTCTTGAATGTAGCATCTCTGGTTAGAGAATGTGATTATTCTTCACTAATGCACACACTTTGACTTGAATCAGAGAGAGGCTTCTGACCTTGGTGTTGACTCCTCCTACTGCTGCTGTGATAGCCTTCTGTTGGTCTCGAAAGCAACATTCTTGAAAGGCTATGAAATGAATAGTTGGATTCCCCACGTTGTATCTGTGGTGCGTCTTTTAAATTTAAAGATTTATTAAAGTGAAATTGTTGTGGGATACTGCTTACAGCCTAGCGTTTTCCTCCTAATGGTAATGGAAGAAAGATTTTCCTTAATTAAAATAAAGTAGAATTAGAATATGGTTTAATTTTAGGAGTAAGAAGAAATTTTTTGGTCCAATTATCCTTATTTGTCATTGGATTGGAGGGCTGTGTCTTAAGATAATTATTTTAGTAAAACAGTTAAATGGCTTCTGTGTTTCCCTAAAGTCTACTGATTTACCTGCAAAGGTACTTTGAATGGACAATCTGAGATTGCGTCTATGTTGAGGTACAGTTTTGAAGGGGATAATTATGGTTTTGTGATTATTTATTGATTTTCAGAATGAATGGATGAGACTAATTTTAATGATTTGTTAATATAAACAGAGAAGACCGTAGAAAGAAGCGAAACATTTAATTTCTTGAAAATTCTATAGTGAGTAAATCTTCCTCCATCTACCCACAGGTGTCTATTAATGATTTCAAAATGTCAATGTCCTTTATTTTTTTTTTTCCTGACCAATCTTTGGGGACTATTTGGCACATGTTCCATCAGATGAAATAAAAAAAAAGTGCAGATCTTCTATCTTAAGAGAAATAATTATATTATTTTCTTTTTATATAAACATTTGCTTTGAAATGTATCCCTGTTTCAAGGGCTTTGGTATTTTATCCAAAGCATCATTTCCTCACACTGTCTCAATGTCAGAATGGAAGTCCTCTTTAAACTATTACCCAACATCACAAGGTGGTCACAGAAGTTATGTTTACATGCTAAATGACTCAAAAAGAAGAATCTCTGCCCCCCTCCCCACTTTGTCTTGAGTGCATGCTGTGCTGGTAGAAATTCTGTATCTCAATACCTTCCAAATTAATCTAAACCACCCAGATTTTTTAAACTTTAGTTTCTAACACTTAAAATTGTGCATTTCTCATTTGTAGCCACTGTCCTTTTACTTATTACTTACCTGTCTCTTTTTTCCATGACCTCTTCGCATTTGTATGTTCTCTGGGTAACCTGGTATTGCTATCTGTTCACACTGCTCTCTTTGAAAACAGAGCGAGGGCTCCACAGTGTTCTTTGAGCCTGAGTGACCTTTTACAGCCTGTCCTCCATGTTTCATGTTGCATGTTACCCCCCGGTCTGCTGTTCAGTGACTGAGGGTCATGGAAGAGCCNGAGAGGGAGTTGAGTTCTATTTGTTACTCCATTTGGGTGAAATTGTACAGATTTCCTAACCCTTGACCTAGCTTCTTGACCTAGCTTTGATGACCTTGACCTTGCAGAGGGTTGAAACAGTGATCTCTGAAATCTCTATCTGTTCTAATACTGCATGATAAAGTAATTCACAAAAAAATGTAATTAGGCTTAGCCTTAGCCTTCTGAGAATGGGGTAATGGATGTGTATTTTTAGTTTAAAACAATAGCTTATTGGTCCAAATATGTGTACTGTGTATTGGATATGTTTTAGAATATCTTCTCCTCCCTTCCCCCACCCCCAGCTCAGACTATGATCCAGTGAATAAAATGCAAGAAGTCAGTTTTTCAGCCACTGATGTGCATACATATTTCCTTTAGTCTCACCTTTGTCTGTAGGGTTCAGGGGGAAAATCACTGCTTTGTGAGAGGGTCAGTTAGTAGTAGAGAAACATCTTCTAATGCAAAAAGACTCCTTTATTTTGGGGCACCTGGGTGGCTCAGTCGGTTAAACTTCCAACTCTTGATTTCAGCTCAGGTCATGATCTCACAGTTTCATGAGTTCAAGCCCCACCTCAGGCTCTGCCAACCCTTAGAGCCTGCTTGGGATTCTCTCTCTCTGTCTCTCTCTCTGTCTCTCTCTCTCTCTCTCTGCCCTTCTTCTGCTCAAGTTCTCTCTCAAAATAAATTAATAAACGTAAAAAAAATAAACTCACTCATTATTTGTTATGGGTTCATTCCGAAAGTTGGCGCAAAACATGAAATGACTTAGGGCCGCCTGGGTGACTCAGTCTAGGTTAAGCGTCCAACTCTTGGTTTTGACTGAGATCCTGCCTTCACGGTTTGTGAGTTTGAGTGTGGTGTCAGGCCCTGCGCCGGCAGCACAGAACCTGCTTGGGATTCTCTCTCCCTCTCTCTGGCCCTCTGCCTCTCTCTCTCTCTCTCTCTCTCTCTCTCAAAATGAATAAATAAGCTTAAAAAATATAATAAAAGAGCCGGCTAGTTGTGCTCATCGCAAGCCTGTTCTGTCCCTGGGAAGCACGGGACGAAGCCTGCAACCTCGCTACCCTCGGAGTCAGCGTCCGTGCCTCCTCTCCGGGAGGCTGCCAGTGATGGTCCCCACACTCCTTCTTCCCTCGGGACCTGCCTATTCTTAGATTCTGCCGCCTACTGAATTCTCAGAGTCTCAGAGGAAGACTTTAATAGCCAGGTTTGGGTCGTGGCCATGGTATGTGGAGAAGGCTGACCCTTTTGCATTACCAATGCTGTTCTTCTTCTCCATTCATACATTTTTCACCACACGCGTCATTTAAAGTTTGGGATAGATAGATTAATGAGTACATGTTTCTCCCTTAAAAAAACTCATGGAACAGTTAGTTAGACTGTGTTTTTAAAAAAATATTTTTTAACATTTATTTTTGAGAGGCAGAGCATGAGTGGGGGAGGAGCAGAGAGAGAGGGAGACACAGAATCTGAAGCAGCCTCCAGGCTCTGAGCTGTCAGCACAGAGCCCGACGCGGGGCTCGAACCCATGAACTGTGAGACCATGACCTGAGCTAAAGTCAGATGCTCAACCGACTGAGCCACCCAGGTGCCCCTAGGCTGTGTAGTTTTAAAGGGTTATGTTTTAATACAATACAGTTTTTAAAATTCGTTTGTTGTTGTTGTTGTTGTCAGGAAAGAGAAACAGATATAGAAAGGAGATAGAAGCAGCTAGCTCCCTAGTGTAGTTAGTAACAGTACAATCACATAGCATTCCACCCATCTTTCATTAAAAAAAGAAATTAGGAGAAACTTAAAAGCTGGATTAAAAAAAAATCAGGCGCGCGTGCGCACACACGAATAAGTCGTTTATACACTTGGTGTGAAATCCCTGAGCTAGAAAGGGTCTGCTGTGCAGTTTTCTCCTCCCGCCCCTCCACCATTGAGTTTTCCTCCACAGAAGGTACCAGTGACTTGTCTCCCCACTGGCTGCTTGAACATTCTAGTCGCGCCGCGGCGAAGGCCTGTTTTCTCTGTCTCCCCCTCCCCATGGCTCTCTCGCACACACCAGCCTTCGCAATCTGGCATTCTCTGCACATGTTCCAGTCATGCGGTTACAAAGTTGACATTGCAGCCTCGGCAAAGGTCATCTCTTTAAAATTCTCTGAAATTCCCCTTTGGCACATCCATTTTGGCAGCTGGGTTTATATAGGAAAGTGGTAAAGCTCTTGGCTCCTCTCTTTGTGCTTTGTAAAAATAGAAACCTCTGGCCAGAAGGGCAGCTGGGCAAGCGGCGCCTTGGTCACTTCTGGTCACCTGCCCTCGCCGAGTGCTCCCCGTTCTACCTGCCGTCCGTGGCGTCCTCACCCGGACAGGTGGCCCGAGCGGGTGGGTTTTAAAAACACGGACAGACTGTAGCCCGACACCTATTTTAAAGTCTTATTAGAAAACCCTGCTGTTCTGACACATGTGTGAGGTGCCGTTGTACTGTTTTGACTTCTGATCCTGTCGTCTTCTTGTATTTTTTAACAACTCGAAGATGATATTCACTGATCCCAGACTACCTGTTGCCGTTTGGGCAGTGATGTAACAAGAGAGACGGAAACTCCGAATTGCTTTCAGTGAGATGAATTCATTGCTAAATAAATGACATAACGCGCCCGCTTTCTTGGGAACGTGCTTCCTGGATGGAGACAACTGAATCCCTGCGAGGCAGCACAAGCCCTTTTCCTTTCAAGTAGCTTTTTCTAGGAAAATGGGGCTTCTCTTAGTGGAACTGACCTATAGATTGCCTTCAGAGCCCTTCACTGCTTTCTGTATACACTGTGGCCTCCGCGGAAGCAGAGCTCTGTGCGAGTCACACCAGCCGATTTCCACAGCTGGCATTCTCTGATTTAAAAATGTCTGTGCACATTGGTATGGAAAATCCTTATTTTTGATTTTGTTTTAAATGTAACTTCTGGAAACCCAGAAGTCATAGGCTTTCATGTTAGAAACGAGCATGATCCTTTTACCGTTCATTTTTTCCCTGCTTCTATCGTTATAGAAATAAGACATGGATTTTCCTCCCCTGTGATAGTTTATGAAAGATTGTAGAGCGCTTGTTTTTGTACGTTGCTTCTGTTTTCTTTGAGAAGAGGCAGTGTGTTTTTTGCTGTTAGCACAACCCTTCCTTTCCCTCCCCCAACACCAAGTTCATATACGTTGGAAATGTGCTATCTTTTTTAGCCCAAATTTCTGGAATGAGATTTATCATGTTGTGCATTACACACAGGCTTTTTCTCTGAAGCTGCAGGTTTTTTTTTCCTGTTATGCTTGTTTTATCAAAAAGCATACTGTAGCCTTTATAGATCTGTGATATCGAATGCCCTCGATGGATCCTTGGGAAGAAAGTGTTTTAAAGTGCATAATTAGGGCACTTGAGCATAAAACTACAATTATACACTTGTGTGTTAATTTTGTGTACAGTAAGACTTTACTTCAACACTGGTTGTAAATGAGAGAGGAAGCATTTTACTGCCAGTGAATGTCTGCATTTTATGAATACTTAAAATCTCTTCTAATTGGCTGACCTGGAAGAAAAGGTGAAAACATCTGTAGTTAGGAGGTAGAGGAGAGAATACAAAATGTGTAAAAAAAAAAAAAAAAAAAAGTAACCAGAAAAGTAATCTTATTCTTGTGTGAGCCATCCGCGCCGTGCCTTTGGAAGTATTCATGCTATTTTCGTTGCTATTCCGCAGTAAAGACTAGCAGCCTTACAAGCATTTTGATAAGCCAGTGAAATTAGTCAAGGGACAGAGTGGGAGAGGGTGTCGTGTCGACAAGGAATCTTTGATCTGATGGAATAAAGGCTTTGGCTTGCACTGGTTGACCACACGTTTGTTACTCAGGTTCTGCATGCAAGCATTAGGGGGCACTCCTTGAACCTCGGAGTTAATTTTATGAAAAAGGATGTACCACTTTATGAAATGGATAATAATGTTCCAGAAGTAGTTACCCTCAAGAGGTAGCATGGGCTAGAAATATAAATTAATTTAAGAAGGGTATAAATAAATTCATGGATCATAGAATGATAATGGTTATAAAGCGGAAATAAAGGCTGTTCAGAACATATCCCTGACTTTTGGAAATTGAGGTCATGAGAGGCAGTACCATTTAGTTCCCACAGCCATACAGAATATTCACTCGGCAGAACATTGTCTGACCTAGTATTCGCTTAAGCTGTGATTTGCTAAATATAGAGCTGTTGGACTTAGAATAAGCAGTGAGATTTTGTAGGCAATTAATAGTTGTAAAGTCCAAGGGAGATTGTATATTATTTTTACTGTGTTTATGTTTATAATCTTATAATGTATGTACACCTGTCAAGAAGTTTTAGAAAACAAATTTTTCATGAAAAAAAGACTTCTGTACTGGCGACAAATGAGAGCTTTCTGGCTTTGTGTCATGAGTCAAAAAGAAATTTATTCTCCACTATAGAGAGCAAACTAAACTGATGGTTACCTGGGGGGGGGGGGTGAGGGAAATAGGTGAAGGGGATTAAGAGGATACCTGTGACAAACACTGAGAATGTATAGAATTGTTGACTCACTATACTGTACATATGAAACTAATACTTTGTGTTAAGTTCACTAGACTCAAAATACAAGAAAAAAGAAAATGTGGAAAACACAAAAAGATAGAAAGTGAAAAATCATATTCCAGTCATCCAAAGAAATCCACTGTTCGTATGTGTCATAAGTTTCAGGTCACTCTTGGCAAACAGTGGTACATATCGATCAGCTTGAAAGTCTCAGTAGTTTATAACAAATGGTTATTTTCCTTTCATGGGTCTGTGGGTCGGTTGGACCAATTTTAGGTGGACTCCGTTGGGTTAGGCTCTAGGCAAGACATCTGGGTTGGGTTCCCTGCATGCGATTTATTTTGGGTTCCCAGATGAGACTGAAGAGCGGCAGGGTACTAAAAGTTTCCCGTGACGTGACAAGACGGGATATAAGGGGGGCTGGGGAAGAGTAGGCGGGGCCGTAGACGAAATAGCATCGGTCCTAAGTTGGTAGTTACTTAAACTGGGTTTTAATACTGTTCTTTCTACTCTTGGATGTGTTTAGCATTTTATATAGTGAGTTAAATTGGTGAAAAAATTTATCTTTTGATAATTTAAAAATAAGCTAAAGGAGAGGGTTAAATCAGCCTCGATAATGTTGGTTATTTTTCAGGCTATAAAACAACAGCAGTGTTTGCGGCCTGGAAGTTATCTGTTAGGAACAAGGACAGAGCCAGAAACGGAAGTGCTCCATAGCAACGTGAACTGTGTAACTGGCTTGTTTGTGTGGTTGGTCATCAAGCCTGTTCTCGTGTTTAAGACACTGCTTGACCCCTGAGTGCTTGGCCAACTCCTTCTTCAACTCTGGGTACTCTCTCTTTCGTTTTTTTTTACTCAAGGGAAGCTGGACAGAATTTGAAGGACCTTAGCTTGAGTGTACTATGCATACAGTAAGCACTCAGTACACATTTGTTGGTTGTTTCTTGTTTTGTAGCATGAAGGAGTAATTTCAGGAAACTGTGGAGGTTTGTTGTTTTGTCTTCTTTCCTTAGACAAGCCTAAGAACAAGATTTATTTTTCTTTTTAAAATAAAGTAAGAAAAAAAAGGGACCTAAATTGTTTAGAAGTCTCAATTGGGGACTTAGCTTAAGGGATTGAAGATTACGGAGCAGTGGTAGGATCTTGACCTTGTAAACTGTATTTATTACCATCTAGCACATTCTTTTTGACTGGACATGTTGACATAATAAAATTTCCTCATGCAATTGGTTCAGCCACACATCGGTTTAACATCTGAATTCCTTGCTGTAGGGAATTTTCAGTCTGACTCTTATGCATGAAAAACAGTGTTTGATCTTTCTGTGAAATCAGAAGCCAGCAGAATTTGCCACAGTAATGACTAAAATGTAACTGTTGTGAACTTATGATTTATCCTATGCTTTTCCCTTCCCATTTTGTGGAATTTACCTGGAGGGGCTTAAGCCTATGATGGAAAACAAACAAACAAAAAATTAAGGAGCTTTCTGCTGTTAAAGGCAAATTGTTCTGAGACACTCTTTTGATAACTCTTAAATAGACCACAATAAATAATCCCACAATTACATTTTGTTCTAGATTTGTGAAAAACACAGAGTGGCTTTAAGAAATGATAGATAACATTTTGGTGTTTATTCCTTTAAGCTATAAATTCTTTGCTCAGATAACCACACATACGCAGATTTTTCATATTAAAAATAGCATTTTACTACATATACATTTTGTACGCTGCTACCCCTTAAATCCCACCTTAATAATTATTCTTGCTGTTAAATACATACTATCTCCAGTGAGGTTCATTAACAAGCTGATCTGTTCTGGGCGCCTGGGGGGCTCAGTCGGTTAAGCATTGACTTCGACTCAGGTCATGATCTTGCGGTCCGTGGGTTCCAGCCCCGCGTCAGGCTCTGTGCTGACAGCTCAGAGCTGGAGGCTGTTTTGGACTCTGTGTCTCCCTCTCTCTCTGCCCCTCCCCTTGGCTCGCTCAAGCGCGTGCTCTCTCTCTCTCTCAAAAATAAATAAACATTAAAAAAAACTTACGGGGCTCCTGGGTGACTAAGTCAGTTAAGCGTCTGACTTCAGCACAGGTCACGATCTCACAGTTCCTGAGTTTGAGCCCATCGTCGGGCTCTGTGCTGACAGCTCAGAGCCTGGAGCCTGCTTCAGATTCTGTGTCTCTCTCTCTGCCCCTCCCCCGCTTGTGTGTGCACACAGGCACGCATGCGCACGCACTCTCTCTCAGAATAATAAACATTTTTAAAAACTTAAAAAAAGCTGATATGCTCTTGAATCCTGTCACACCTGTCTCCCCCAACCAGTCCCTGTTGTTGGACATTTAGACATTTAGGCTATTCACATATTTTCAGTGGGGATGCTGTCATGGGGATGCAGTGAACTCCGTGCTACACATATCTTTGCATACATTTCACTTTTTTTTCTCAAGGTTTATTCTTAAAAGTAGAATCCTGGGTTGCAGGATATTTTTTCTGTACATATTGTAACTTGCCCTAGATGTTTGAATTTACATACCCACCATGATTATTTCAGTATACCCAGTTGCTGTGTACTACTTTGGATTATATAAAGTGAAAATATGAAAACTCCTTGTTACGTATCTAGGAACAGTCATTGTCAAGTAGGAAATTTTCATGTAGGCATAAGTAAGGCAGTGATGGTTTAACATAAATATGTCGTAAAACATGTAAAGTCAAAACTTGAGATACATTAGTTGTTAAGTATGTATACATATTCTGCTAGTGGTTTTTAAAGGCATAACTTCCATACAATAAAATGCTTAGATCTTAAGTGTACCATTTGATGAATTTCGACACATGTACATCCATGAAACTACCACCCCAATTAAGATACAAAATATTTTTGTAACTCCCACAAATTCCTTCATGCCTCTTTTGAGCCATTTGCTGTATTCAACCACCACTGTCATGATCTTTCTAGTACCATATATTAAGTTTGTGTGATTTTGAATTTCACACAGACAGGTAATACTGTGTGTTGAATATGTATACACTTAATATCGTTCTCCGGGAGGGAACTGTAGGTGCCAAACCAGACTATACTCTTTAGAACAAAAGGATCTGAAGCTGATGTGAAAATTATATTAAGGACAGTAGGGCTTTCAAAAGAATTAAGTTAGACCCTTAACTTACACTGTATACAAAAAATTAACTCAAAATGGATCACAGATCTAAACATAAGAGCTAAAAGCTACAGAACCCTTTTTGTTTTTCCTTAAAGTTTATTTTTCTCTATTTTGAGAGAGCGAGAATTCCAGACAGGCCCTGTGCTGTCAGCACAGAGCCCGACATGGGGTTCCGTCTCATGAACCATGAGATCATGACCTGAGCCGTAATCAAGAGTTGGATGCCTAACTGACTAAGCCACCCAGGTGCCCCAGAATCTATAGAACTCTTAGAAGAGGGATGCCTAGGCTGGCTTAGTCTGTGGAGCGTGTGACTCTTGATCTTGGGATTTTGAGTTCAAGCCTCATGTTGGGCATAGAGATTACTTTAAAAAATATATATAATAATTAACACACAAATAACTATATGTAATATACAT
>NW_027528624.1:2875058-2913958 GCF_008692635.1 Crocuta crocuta
TTATGAATATATGTTATATATAATAACATGTATTATAAGAATATATTAATATAAACATTAAATTATACTACATATAATATTTATAAATCTATAAGTAATATACATGTGTAATATACATATATACACATATAAAAAGTATCTACGTATATATAAATATATGCATATATATTTAAAAAAATAAAATTCCCAGAAGAAATCATAGGGGAAAGCTTCATGACATTAGATGTAGCAGTAATTTCTTGAATGTGAAACCGATGTATAGGCAGTAAAGGAAAAGACAGATAAATTGGACTACATCAAAATTTAAAACTTTGTGCACCAAAGGACGCTAACCAAGAGAATGAGGGCACCTGGGTGTCTCAATCATTACAGGGTCCGACTTCGGCTCAGGTCATGATCTCACAGTTCATGAGTTTGAGCCCTGCATCTAGCTCTGCATTGGCAGTGTAGAGCCTGGACCAGGGATTCTCTCTCTCTTCCTCTTGCTCTGTCCCTCTCCCACTTGCGTGTCCACCCTCTTTCTTTCCCTCTCTCTCTCTCAAAATAAAGAAACTTAAAAAAGAATGAAAAGGAGACCGACGCAATAGAATATTTGCAAATCCTAGGTCATGTAGGGGATTAACATCCAAAACTTTTAATGCACTCCTACAATTCAACAACAAAAAACAACCCAATTAATAAATGGGCAAAGGACTTAAATACATTTTCCAAGTAAGATTAACAAATGGCCAGTAAACCTGCAGAAGGTGCTCAACATCACTAATCATTAGGGAAATGACACACACACAAGGAGTATGATACCATTTCATACCCATTAAGGTGGCTATTACCAAACAAACAAACAAGCAAACAAACAGAAAACAGCAAATGCTGTCAAGGTTGTGGAGAAGTTGGAACACTTATGCACTGCTGGTGGGAATATTAAATGGTACCACCTCTGTGAAAACAGTATGGTGGCTCCTTAAAGAATTAAACATAGAACTACCATATGACCCAGCAATTCCACCACTGGGTGTTTATCCAGAAATACTTGAACAGGTGTTCATATATCCTCTCTTATGGCAGCATTGCTTATGATAACCCAAAAGTAGAAACAACTGAAGTGTCCATGATGCATGACTAGATGACATGATTTCCTTATATTAACATATCTGTGATAAATTTAGGACAATGTGAAGTATTTCTTTTGATCTTAAATTGTTTCCCTCTAAAAGGAAGGACAAAACTGATAATGTAAATAGATTCAGATAATCGAGAGGTGACAGATCTGTAATAGAAACCAAAGTGTATTTTAGTAACATAACTTCCTAATCAAGGAGGATTATAGTATCTGTTCCACATGTTTTGTGAGCTGTTGTAGAGGTAGAGCACTGGACGGGACCATTGTGTAGCTCAGGGCAGAAAGCTCTTACATTTATATGTCAGTGGTGTGTGATTTATAGTGTGGGATTTATATACCTATTCCAGGAGGTTCAGTCAACAAATACTCATTGAGCTCTGACAATGGGCCAGACCTTGTGAGTGTAGTGATGAACTAAACTGCCACAACCCCATTTTCTATGGAATTTACATCCCATTAGGTGTGGTGGTATCCTTGTAGTCAGATACATTGGAGAAATCCCAGATTTAAAGGTGGATGTGTTCCTTAACTTCTTAAGGATTTAACACATCTTTTAATATACTTGTACGTTAGGTTTTACTTTCATGTTTACTTCTCAGACTTTTTCGATTAGAGAGAGGATTTATTTCTGTGAATTAACTTGCCAGATTAGTGCCCCTTGTAGGTGCCATTAGGAAAGGCTGCCATAAAGTCCTTCCTGTCAGAGATTTACCAATCTGCAGGAAATGTAGAAGACCCTGGTGAAGTCTTTGGCCTAATCTTGCCCCAGGTGAAAGGCCTAGAGACATGAAAGCGCCTGATTTAGTAGTCAGGGATGGGTCTCCGGAGCAAAGATCTAGCTGGGCCTCTTTAAATAAAGCAGCTGACCGAGGCATTTTCCTCTCCAGCCCCTCTCTTGGGGCCTGCCTCCTGCCTTGTGTGCTTGCTGGGGTGGCCTCCATGCCTCTGCCTTCTGGGGGAGGGGAGATGTCTGAGAGGGTGGAGGTGAGCTCTTTATTTCAGAATTTAAAATTATGAAATAATTTAGACCTACAGAAAAGTACAGAAACAAATATAACGGACACTTGTGTAACTGCACCAAAATTGTTAGGTGCTAACATTTTGCCATGTCTGCTCCATTTTTCCGTTTTTTGTTTTTTTTTTTTAAATATAGGAAAAAATGCAAGGCTGAGTGCCACCCATCTTTTCCCCTCTCCTCTCTCCAGAGAGTGTCATCTATTTCCTTTTCAATGCATGAGTTTTTACTTTTACTATATATATATATACACACATATATATATCCAAAACAATATTTTGTGTGTGTATTAGAAATTTATACAAATGCTATTATATTGCATTCTTTTGTTGCTTTTTAAAAAAATTCAGCATTATGTTGTTTAGATTTGAACCATTTTAATATGTGGGCCTTACTATATCCTTTTTTTTTTTAATTTAAATTGTATAGAATTCCATTGTATGGCTGTAGCAAAATCTGTTTTTTTCCATTTACCTACTGTGTTAGAGTTCAAGTGTGTCCTCTTTCTGGCTTTGTAAACAGTATTGCATCGAATATCCTTCTTGGGTCACATGTGAGTGTTTCATAGGCATATATTTACAAGGGGAATTGCTGGGTCATAGGGTCAGTGCACCTTTAAACTTGGTGAGGAAACTGTTTTCTAAAACTTCTTTGGGAAGAAAACTGGAGAGAAGATAAACCTTGATTATTTCTTCAGTTTTGAAATATGAGCAAAGAGTTTATTCAGGATAAGGTAAAGTGAAAAACTGGGCCCACAATTTCTGTACCTTTAACATGATACAGAGATATGCGAGTTAATATTCATGGTTTTTATCAGAGTGGTTTCCTAAAACAAATACTTAAAATAAATGAATCATTTTCAGCTATACTTTCTCTCTCCAGTAATATGGGAAAGCATTCATATTTCTTTGAAAATTGGAATAAATTTTTTGTTATTATGTGTGCTCACGCTCCACCATGAGATCTTCTTTATTTAGAAATGAGTGAAATAAATTCTTGTTTTTCTTGTTTTTAAATAACAGAAGAGCTCTGCTCTCTGGCATTTTCTGGAGATTTCCATTTAGTTTAGTTTAGTGATATTTTTATTCAAACCGTGATAAAGGTCCAGAGCATTTGCTGGGTCTATAATGACTTAGATGGAGGGTAAGCAGTTAATAGCCGAGAGCACCGCGCTGCTGTTAGCCTGCAGTTCGCTGCTTTGGCTCTTCGATGAAGCTGAACATGGGTGTCTCAAGGAATTGGGTGGTGCAAGTGATTTCAGTTTTATAAGATTTTCTTCATTAATTTCATTTTTTAGGTAATAACATGATTCAGTAATCCACTGAACAACATCCATTCATTCAGCAAACACTTACTGACTGGCAGGCGCTCTCCCAGGAGGCATTCCATGAGTGTGGGAGCTTAAAGTCTAGTGACGAGGACAGACAGGAAACACGACGCACAGTTAAGGGGCTTACTAAGTCAGCGCATGTCCGCCCTGTAAAATGGAGTTGGAAATGGCATGAGAAAGACGGTTGGGTCTGTGCTTGTGTGGCTCGGCCGGCCCGGGGAGGGTGGGTGTGAGCTGCAAGTGCTGCCGGCACGCGGCTCCTGGCTCTCGGTAACCCTGGTTACATTCCCCTTGCGCCCAACATTCTGGTGACCCTCCTTCTTCTGAATGTCTTTGAGAACCAAGACGTAAGCAAGTAGACTCTCAGTAGCCAAAACTGATTTTGTAGAATTTGAGGCGGTAACAGCTCCCATGCTTCCCTCGTGGACAAGTGCCCTGGGCCTCCATGTTTTTAACCAGCATCGCAGGCTCCTCAGTCCTCCACAGATTCCGTTGAGGAGGGACATCAGTGGTGAGCGATGGCCGGGGGCCTTGGTGGCACATAAGGCAGACGGTAGAGCAAGACCATAGTTACCCCGTGGGGTTTGTGCAGACAGCTTTGGGCAGGAGGCTCTGGGGCCTTTAGTGTATTACGGCTCAACCTGCTGATTTATGTTTTGTGATCGTGATTGTTTGGCTTAAGATGTCAGAAAAGCGTATGATGGATCTTTGAAAGCCAGGCATCTAAATTGATTAAAATAACAATATTGATCATTAAAGAATTAGACTTTAGTTCCAGACAACTGAGCTATTATATTTAGAGATAGATTTTTAAAAGGAAAACTTAGGAAATAATTACTATTTTAGAGACAGCACTACAACTTGTAGTTTCAGGAGTAAGGGCATCTGTATAGAATTCCAGGTAGGATTATTACATTGCTGGTTATAATATGAATATGAATTAATAGAGAAAGTAGCCCTGTCTTGTAGATAGAGATGTAAGACAGATACCATTATGTGATTGGCCGTATTCACACAAGTGAGGCACAGGAGGACTTTGATTTGACACATTTCCAACCCAGAGATTCTTCAGCTAAACAGCATTGAGTGATCTAAACAGCATTTAGTGATCTCTGCTTCAGCGTGGCTCCCGTGGAAAGACAGGAGACCGGGTTCAGTTGACTGGCACCAGGACCCAGGTCTCACCAACAGGCTGACTGTGCCATGTTACAAATCACCTCGCCCCAGGCTTACAAAGTGGGAGCTGCCAGTTAGGTTAGTACCAGGCGAATTAGGCTCTGTATCTAAAAAGAGTGCAAATAGGTTTTAATTGTGGAAGACCGTTGTGAAATCCCCCAAGCAGAAGTTTTCGATGGTTTCTCCTCTGAAGTTTGCTGTGTTCTGCTGAAAGTGGCCATGGTTCCATTGAACATTTGCTCGGAGTCCCACCCAGCCTACCTTGGCTCTGCTGAACCCTGACTTGTGCCCCCTCCCCGCCTCAAGCTTTTGAGAGCTAGAATAGACAGTCAGGTCAAATATGTTCATGACTGCTCCAGTGGTAGTCGCTGCCTACAACATGTTCTGTTGTCGTCCATCTCAGAAAATAGAGCCCTGCTCCCCAAACAGCGCTTTCATACTGTGGGTAAGGGTTTCTGTAAACCAGAAAGGCAACATATTAAAGTGCAATTCCCAGGGGAGATGCCGGCTGTGTTGATTGAGCTTTACAGTCGTTTTAACACTGGCAAAAGTGTTATCCTAACTGCTTCAAATCAAACTGCAAAGATGCTTGTGTGAAATCTAGTATTAGATATCAAATCAACATATGGGTGCTGAACGGGAGGGTATGTGTTGTGGTATATGATATTCTAGCATGTGGAGTTGTATTTTATGGAAATTCTTTGGCTTGGCTTATGGCAGGGACATACATTCATTATGAGATATCAAGCTGTAAAATAAATAAAAGCAAAGAATTCAACTGTGCAGTTAAATGGTTTTCAGCGCAAACTTGTCTGCTCAACGAACGTAAGGTCTGTGTGATGAGGCATTTGGGAGCCATTGTGGTCAAACGTTTGTGACCATTGCTGACAGGCCTTGACGATAAGCTAGATCAGGTCAGAAAGAAAATGAACTTTAGCTTTTTGCATTTTTCTCCTTTCCCTTCGTCGTATGTGTTACAAATTGCCGTGCTAATTGGTCTTAGAGGCAAAGTGTTGAGTATTTTCCTCCTTTTACCATTCCTTCTTTTTCCTCATTCGGTGTTTTATAGTGATTGTGTGTTTAAATGTGTATCTGGAACAAATCACTGAATCCGTAAGTGTAAGGGCTCCTGGGGTTCTAGTTCTTGGGGTTCTCAAGTGGACCATGTTGTGTTATTAAGAGTGGCTTGACCATCCTCATCTCTGGAGTGCTTTTTGCTATCCTAATCCCTTGTTTTCCTTTTCCTCTGCTGCTTTCTCTCCCAATTATGGGGAAAAAAAATAAGGCAGTAGAGTTTTCATTTGAAAAAAAAATTGAAATATCATCCATGGTGTATTACACGAGGAAGGACTTTCCTTTGAGCAAAGATTTTTAAGGATGTTTAGGTTCATGTAAATTAGAGATGGGGAAGACTCATCTAGAACATTCTTGTCTGTATCTCTGGCGTTTGCAGGGTAAGTGCACTCTGCTTTACACCATTACCTGTTTTATCAAGTAGGAAAATACTATTCTGCTATTAGATATGAATATCTTTCCCTCAAGAACTCATGTTGTTGGTTATCTTGTGTTACATGCATAGTACTGTCTTTTAAAAGGGTTTTTATTTGATTGTAAAGGGATGTAGTTTCTTTTTAGCGAAAACAGTAAATGGAATTGCTCATGTAAGTGGTACAGTATCTGCTGCTTTGTAGTTGGGACTTTTTGACCTTCGTTGAAACAAAAACACACCCTATATATGTACCTAAGCCACAAGCATCCTACAGAACATTAGTAAGTGTACTTGGACTGTTGGAGTTCAGTTTCATTTTGAGTGTGGCATCAGAATGGATTAATAGAATGCTTTCCTGACTTTCTTAGAGGCTATTTTTTTTTCTTAACATACAGCATTTGATTAGTTTCACGTGTAAAATCTACACCTCGCCAACTCAGCGGAGGTTGACGGTTTTTAATGTCAGTATTAGATGTTTTCCCCCATTGGATTTTTATGAGATTATCAAGTTGATACCTGATGAAATATTATTTTTTAAAACAGTCCAACTATCTTTTTACATCGTTGATACTACGTGACTAGAAGACAGTATGACGATTTATGTAATGGAGGGAAGATTATCAACACTGAATTCAGTGGCTAGGCCAAGGTTACCCCACCCCCCCCCCCCCCCCCCCCGCTGCCACATCGAAACCGTATTAGACGGCCCTGAGTTGCACATTTTGACTTTGTCGCGTGTTTTGCTTGTCTTGTCGACAGATGCCGCCTCAGTACGGACAGCAAGGCGTGAGCGGTTACTGCCAGCAGGGCCAGCAGCCTTACTACAACCAGCAGCCGCAGCCCCCGCCCCTCGCCGCNGCAAAGTGCACCAGATCTGAACTGGTCGATTGTTTACGGACGGATGTTGCAAAGTGTAGAGTGGGAAGATTCCGCTTATTTGGAAAAATGGTTTTCTCCATCATTTAACCTTTCCAGTTGGCACCTGCGTGGTATTCGTGTCTTGAGCTTTTGGGGTTTTTTTGTTTTAATGGTAAGCGCTGTTCTATCAAAACATTGTTGCCTGCGCAGTGTTACTCTTCTTAAAGTAGCTTATAAACAGATCATCACTTCAGTTACAATATAGGAAAATACTAGACGGGATCATGCACTTTAAGAGTATTTAGCAGTTTGTAGTTTTAAGTTAGCCACATTAAATGCTCTTTCACGTGATCGGGCTGTGTATTTCAGCTCCCGTGATTTGTAGAAAAACCGTACATAGGCATGTGGTAAAACGATTCAGTCTCCTCTTGTTTTAGAGGTTGACGCAGAGGGATAGGAAAAGGTGCTCTGAGCTCGGGACTCTTATCCGAATCCAGGTAGATGTTTTGTAGCACTTCAGTCACAAGCATCAGAATGTAACTTGCCATTTCCTATTTTCCTTCCTTCTTTTTCATGGGGTGGAGAGGGAAGGCAGCGACATTGATGACTCAGTTTTTAAAGTGCTTCTTGCACATGTTGAAGAGATTGTTGAAGCTAACCATGGTAAAAAAAAAAAAATACATGAAGTTTGGGGCGCCTGGGTGGCTCAGTGGGTTAAGCGGCCAACTCTTGATTTTGGCTCAGGTCATGATCTCCTGCTTTGTGATTCTGGGCCCCCGAGTCTGGCTCTGCTCTGACAGCACAGAGCCTGTGTGGGATTCTCTCTCTCCCTCGCTCTCCACCCCTCCCCCACTCATGCTCTCATGTTCTCTCTCTCTCTTAAAATAAACTTAGAAAAAGAAATATATGAAGCTTGATTTATTTTTATTTATTTTTATTTTTAAAGTTTATTTTGAGAGAGAGGGGACTTGAGCTCATGAACCTTGAGATCATAACCTGAGCCGAAATCAAGAGTCGGATGCTTAACTGACTGAGCCACTCAGGTGGCTTTGAGTGTTAATTAAGNTATGACTTTAAATAAAACGCGTTAAAACAACAGAGATTGAAGATCCCGTAGAATCTTGGGTTTTGTTTTGTTTTTTGTTTTTTTGGCCAATGTTTCCAAAATTCTGGTATTATATAAGGGCAATTATGGAGGTAGGAATGTATATTATTTCAGTTATTTGGTCTAGTCTTTTATTAAGATGTGGGGAAAACTAAATAATCTTCTAATATCTAATATCTTCTTTTTTAAAAGTGAGAGAGACTGGTGTCCAAGTTTATGATATATAAAGTTCTAGGCTTTTTCAAGGGCTCTCGGCACCTTATTGAACTCCTTGGTAGACATAGGATGTTTTCTCATGCCATCAAAATTTAAGAAGGACTGAATAGAGAGATTACATTAGTCATTTTACTTCGGTGTGCTAAAATAAATCTCTGTAAAACCAATTTGATTAAGGATTCTGAGTGCCTGTCATTTCCTTCAAGACCAAGCTCAAATTTACTTCCTTTATGAAGCATTCACTGCCGACTTCTATCACATCGCAATTAGTTATTTAATATCCTTCACATTTAAATATTTAACACATACTAAGGTGAAATCTTATTTTAATGAATACTATTTTAAAGTGCTTGGTTTAGGTCTATTTTATGCTTTGATACTACCATTATTTTATTGATTTGAATGTGGTAAATTATATGGTAGGAAATACTACATGTAGAACAATCACTTTCTAACATAAATATTGTCATTTCTGTAAGTTCTGAGGAAGACAAACTTTTTTTGAACTCTGTGAGAAAGTTTTTCTTCTTTTCATACTCCCTACCTGTAGAATGTCAAAATGTTTTTTAAATTTGTCAAGTTCATGATGGAACAAAGAGGTGGGGGTCAGAGACGTTTCTGTAGCTGAATCGGAGGGTCTTGTTGGACAGGATGAACTTCGGTATTTAGGGAGTTAGATGTTCAGATAGATTTAGAAAGTTGGTGTAGGAAATAAGAGTTAGCATTTTGGGTATGGTTAACACCTCCCCAAACTAGAATCCCCCCAATTCTATCCCAAAACCATGTAATAATAACCAACAGGATATTTTAAAAATCAAGCTGGGTTTTAGTAAGAATTTCTAATTCTGAATTCACATATATTTAAAAACCAAAGAAGCTCAACTGTATTTACTGTAGTGAGCCAGTATTTCCTAATGGACGAAACATTCATCTCTGCAGCCTTTCCTTTTGTTTCCAAACAGCCTCCATGTTCTATTGATTTTTATATTAGGGAATCAATCAGCAAATAATACTTTGTGTTTTTTGTTAATAGGATTGATACAAAAGTAATTTTAGGGTTCCATGAAGATACCTCACTCTGTGTCGTTAACATTTTTTGATGTGTTATGTTTTGAATAATCAATACAGTCATATATTTCAAAAACTAAAAAGTATGAGGAAAGGATACAGATGAGCTTCCCAGCACAGTCCTGCTTAGTTCTGCTCCACCTCCCCCTTTGCCCGATAACCACTTCTGTAGTTAATCATGCATCTTTCTGGGGTCTTGGGGTTTCTGTTTATACAAAGAAGCAAGACACCATATTTTGTTATTACATGTTTATTTATTTTTGAGAGGGGGGGAGAGATAGGAAGGGAGAGGGAGGACATATGTGTTTGATCAGGGGAGAAAAAGAGAGGGAGAGAGAATCCCAAGAAGGCTCCATGCTGTCAGCCCAGAGCCTGACACGGAGCTCAAATCCACAAACCGTGAGATCATGATCTGAGCCGAAACCCAGAGTCAGACACTTAACTGACTGAGCCACCCAAGCACCAAGATACCATATTTTAATTTTTACTCCATTTTTCCACAAATGGTGGCATACTATAACATACACACTTTGTCATCCTCATCTCCCACCCACTTAAATATAGTTTTTGTTGAACTTACCAAAGGAGTACGTAAAGTAACGCTTCATTCTTTTTCATAGCTTCATTTCATTTTATGGACATACCATGATATTTTTAGCCAGTTCCCTTTGGGTGGTCATTTAGATTAGTTTGAATTATTTGCAATTCAAACAATACTGCCAAGATAAACTTTGTATATGTATATGTATCATTTTGTAAATGTGCAAATGTATCTGTAGGATAAATTCCTGGAAGTGCACTAGTGTGTCAGTGGGTGTATGCAGTTATAGTTTCGGTAAATATTGCCAGATTGTCCTTGAGAACAATTTATACTCACACGGTCAGGGTGTGAGAGGACCAGTTTCCCCACACGTGTGCCAGTAGCATGGTTTACTAAGATTCGGGATTTTTGCCAGTCTGATAATATAATTTGAATTTGCATTTATCTTGTTTTGAGTTTTGTTGAATGTTTTATATACTTAAAAGCATTTGCATTTCTTTTTTTTTTGGATTGTGAATTCATACCTTTTTGTCTTGAATTTTTCTTCCTTTTTTAAAAAAATTTTTTAATGTTTTATTTATTTCTGAGAGAGAGAGAGACAGCATGAGCAGGGGAGGGTCAGAGAGAGAGGGAGACACAGAATCTGAAGCAGGCTCCAGGCACTGAGCTGGCTGTCAGCACAGAGCCTGACACGGGACTCGAACCCATGAACTGTGAGATCATGACCTGAGCTGAAGTCAGACACTTAACTGACTGAGCCACCCAGCACCCCTTGTCTTGAATTTTTCTATTCAATTGTTGGCCTTTTAAAAATTGATTTAATAAAAATCTATCTATCTATATATATATATTAGGGACACTGGATCTTTGCCTGTGATATGAGTTAGGGACACTGGATCTTTGCCTGTGATATGAGTTACTAACCACCCTCCCTCACCTTGTCATTCATCTTTTGACATTAATTATGGTTTGTTTATTTATTTTGTCATGCAGAGGGGCTTTTTAAGTTTTAAAAGATACGTATGTAGTTAAAATTATTCAGCCTTTCTTTTAAAATCTCTGTTTTTTTGGGTTTTTTTGTTTTGTTTTGTTTTTAGTGTGAGTATGAGCCTTCCTCACTCCAGAATTTACGAAGGAACTCTCTCATGTTATTTTGTAGTATTTTCATGGATTCATTTTTTTACATTTCACTTACCCTATTCCAGTTTAACTGAGTCGTTTTTTGTTTTTTTGTGTTTTTTTTTGTTTTTTTTGTGTTTTTTTTTGTTTTTTTGCCAGATCTTTAAGTGCCTTCTCTTGTGTAGGCTCTTGTGTTAGGGCTCTACAGAGAAACAGAATGTGTGTGTGTGTGCACACACCCATATATCCTATTTGTTTAGGATAAAGAGATTTGTTGTAAGGAATTGGCTTATATACAGTTACGGAAGCTGGTAAGCCGGGAACCTGGTTCTGGGCCAGCAGGGTGGCAGGCAGTTCGGGAGAGCTAAGGGTGGAAACGAAGTCTGAAGGCAGTCTGCTGGAGAGTTTCCTCTTACTTGGAGATGCCGGCCTCTTTGCTCTATTCATGCCTTCCACTGATGGCCTACCTACGTTACCGAGTCACCGAGTTAAATGTGAATTTCATCCAAACACATTTTCCAAGTTGACACATAAAATTAACCATTACAGTTACCTTTCCCCAATTGATTGGAGATGCCTCTTTTACTGTTTGCTGAATTCCCTTAGGTATAATGTTTGGGGTTATTCTGGGATTTTTGTTCTTTTTCATTGGTCCCTTTTTTAAAGTTTATTTATTTTTTGAGAAACAAATACCTCTTTGAGAATGAGGGAGAGAGAGCGCATCCCAAACACTGTGCTGTCAGTGCAGAGCCCGATGGGAGGCTTGAACTCAGGACTCATGAGACCGTGACTTGAGCTGAAATTAAGACTTGGACGCGTAACCTGCTGAGCCACTCAGGCTCCCCTCATCGGTCCTTCTATTAATGTACTCCGTTTCTTCATTGCTTTTAGGTGTTTTTAAATTTCCTTTTATAACATTCTTCCAAAAGAACTGTCGTACTTTTTTTGTTAGAATTCTCTGTATTTTATATTTCTGTTGCCATTGTAAATTGTATGCTTTTCAAAACTCATTTTCTCATTGTTAGCAGTGTATACAAATCTAATGCAACTTATATTAAAAAAAATTTCTTTTGTTCAGTGACCCCTTAAATTCTGGTTAATTCTACTAACAATGTGTAAGTCCTCTTAGGTTTTCTCAATTTTTAAAACAAAGCTCATGGGTTTTTTTGTTTTTTTGTTTTTTTTGTTTTTTTAAGGAAATCACCCTCTTCTTGTCTTTTTGCAGACTAGCTTCCCCAAAGCATTATTGGAAAGCGCTGTCCATTCTTGTCTTCTCTGAGACTTAAAAGAAGGCTTTCAGCATTTCATCATTAAGTATAATGTTTGTTTACTTGTTTATTTAATTTAGTAACTGCCCACTACCAGACAGCAAAGTACCCTTCTTTTTCTAGTTTGCAAAGAGATTTTATCATGAATGAATGCCAAATTTTATCTTATGTGTTATTTTAATAACTATTGAGATGAACACTTTGTTTTTCTCCTGTAATCCATTATTGGGGGTGTATTATGTGTGTCTTTTTGTTTTCAAGTATTAAGCCAAACATGCTTTCTGGAATCATCCTAGCCACATGATGTATTAATCTTCTTATACATCACTGAGTTCAGATTGTAGCTCTCTCTTTAGGTGTCTTGACAGTGTTCGTGAACGAGATTGACTTGTAATTATCCTTGTAAGGTTTTGGTGTCTGTATTAGAGAGTTTTATAAAATGAATTGGAGATTAGTCCCTTTGTAAATCTACTGGAAGAGTTTTATGTTAAACTTTGGAATTACCTGTGTTTTGAATGGTAGAAGTATCTGTAAAACCATAAACAATGTGTACCTCTTGATTGTTAGCTTTTGTCCCTTTCCTGAGTTGTGACTTTTGATCTTATTTCCTTTGTGAATATAGGCATATTCACATTATTAATTTCTTCCTGAGTCAGCTTTCTGCCTTAATATATGCATAAGTATATATATGAATATGTGTATATACATATATACAACACTTTACATATTCCTACATATTAGGAATTTATTTCATCTAGTTTTTCAGATTTATTAAGAAGGTTGTTCATATAATAATCATCATTAATTTTTATAACATCCAGAGTTTAAGGCATTTAATCCATAACATTTTTCCTTCTTTTATTCTTTGTTTTTCAAGTTTACTTATTTATTTTGTGTGTGAGAGAGACAGCATGTGCATATGTAGGAGTGGCAGAGAGAGAGAGAGAGAGAGAGAGAGAGAATATCCCAAGCAGGCTCCCTGTTGTCAGTTCAGAGCCTGACATGGGTTTCTATCCCACAAACCATGAGATCACAGTCTGAGGCAAAATCAGGAGTCCCAATGCTTAAATGGACTGAGCCACCCAGGTGCCCCTGTCTTGCTTTACATTTTACTGATGTTTATTTTGCTGTTCTTTGTTCAGTCAAGTGAATGCTTAGCTTATTTGAAACATGTTTGTCTGATAAAGCAAAATAGAAGACTAAAAATTTCTTCTTGCTTTGGTTGGAGGTCTCCAATTTTGGTATGCATTATTTTTGTTCTCTTTTGGTTCTAAGAATTTTCTCATTTCCCTGCATTTTTTGTTTTTTTCGGAAGACAAGTTTTATTGAGTCCCTGGGTTTATATTCTGTTCCCTCAGAAGGAACAATGTATGTTTTTGCCAGTTGCCACTGGGCACAAAGCTAGAAAAATCTGGGAACCACGTTTTGTGTCTTATACAAAAAATCGTACTGTTGTGATGAACTTAATGACACGGTGGGTGTCTACACGCCATCATGATTCCTTGCATTTACTAGCCTGATCCTATTCAGATACCCCCAGTTGTTGTCAGGATGCCTTTATAGTTTGTTTGTTTGTTTGTTTGTTTTTCAAGCAGAATTCAAAGACATTTAATATATTGGTTTGGGCCTTGAGTCTAGTTGTCTGGAACAGTTCCTTCTTCCTCATCCCCATTAGAGCCTATGGCACGTTGGAAGACGGAATCAACTGTCTTGTGAAATGGCTTGGTTTGGTTGCTTTCTCTTGATGTGGCTTGATGTGCTCACCTAGCCCCTCTAATCCTATGAGGGCAACGAATTGTTTTTTTGTGGTGGTTGTAAATCACAACAACAACAACAAATGTCCCCACAATGTAGGGCATTGTTTCTGTTCACATGAGGGGAGTACGACCCTCTCTGTGAGTCAGGAAGCCTCTGGGTGGGTCTAGTCCTGCCTGTCCAGTGACCATTAGCAGTCTTCCAGCTGAGTGCGTAGCTGTCTTCCATGGTGGTGAAGACAAGCCTTCTCCTTCACACTCTGTTCAGATTCCTTATGGACAAAATCTGTGAACATAAAACACACTGGTGGCTTTTTAGGTCACTAAATTTCGGGCAGTTTGTTACACATCATTACTGACCAACATGGTTTTGAGTACTTCATAGGCGATGCTGTGGGCGTATTACATCAGGATAAACATAAATGTTTTCTTGTCCCTCAGTAGTGATAGTAAGATTGATCAGTGGGTTCAGGTGCTGATGGCCTTTGGGACCACTTTACATAGAACTGTGTTCTTGAGGTTTTTGCAGACCACACCATTAAGTGTTAATTTTGACCAGAAACCCTGATGAGGGTTAGTTTGTGGTTGGTAATTCTCAGTGGAGCCATTTTTAAATTCCTTCTCCCTCTGAGTATCAAGTTCAGGACAGGTATTTTTCTGTTCTCTTTAGCGGGTTTTCGTATTCTCAAATAATGGGTATAGCTCATCGTAGCCTCTGATTTATTTGAGGTGTACAGTCTCATAGTTTACTTCCTTATGGCAGGCCCTAGACTTTTCTTTTCCCCTGTTCCCTGTGTAGTCTGCAAATGGAAAGTTAAAATCTATAGCAAGTCAGATTCGATTGTATTGCTCTTCCTTTCTGTGTTCTTGGTTTACTTTCTGTTTTTAGTTTCACTCACATTCATGACAAGTCTGTGATCCATTTAAAAAGGCATTTTTCTAGTATTTTAGATATTTAAATCAATAGACATTTAGAATATCTAATCTGCCATATGACTGGAACTGGTCTTCTTACATTTTCTAGTCCTTTATTGGATATACTCAACACAGTTTAAAATGGTAATAAATACGTAATATAATAGTTTATAACATACAGACAGTACATTCCCGTTTTATAATGAAACTTTTCTCATCCCTTCTTTATTCTTTGGACATTTCACAGTTAGTATGTTATCTACATAAAATTTGTAGATAATATGTTACCTACACAAAATTTCAAACAAGCCAGAATGATGTACTAACTGTATGTGAGAAACTATCGTATTAATTAAATGCTTAGGCATTATTACACCGGAAGACTTGTGAAATAGGTGCTTACATGTGTCTGGGGTCACTGAACTTGGCAGCTACAAGGAGAATGTTGCTTTAGCAACTCTGAGGTCTTTTTTTTTTTGTTTTAAATAATTTGTTTTTTTGAGAGAGTGAGCATGTCATTGAGCACAAGTGGAGGAGGGGCAGAGGGAGAGAGAGAATCTTAAGCATTCTCCACACTCAGCCTGACCCAGGGCCTGATCTGAAATCAAGAGTCAGACTCTAAACTGACTGAGCCACCAGGCGTCCTGGCAACTCCAATATCTTCTGCAGGGTTGTCAGTGGTGATTCATCGTTTAAGATGGTGAGCAACTCTTGGTCAAAATCTGAACAAAACAAAGTATAAATCTTCCCTCAATATACAGAGTAGTTTTAGTCTTGGAAATCTCAGTATGTAATAAAATTATTATTTTTTTTAATGTTTATGTTTGAGAGAGAGAGAGAGAGAGAGAGAGCGTGTGCTTGTGTGCACACAAGTTGGGGGGGGGTGTAGAGAGAGAGAGGGGCACAGAGAATCCCAAGCTGGCTCCACACTGTCAGCACAGAACCCGTCGCGAGGCTCGAACCTACAAACTGTGATATCATGACCTGAGCTGATATTGAAGAGTTGGACATTTAACCAACTGAGCCACGGAGCGCTCCTGTAATAAAATTATTTTAAGAATAGTTTGTTTTTATATACAAAATGGAGTGCAGTTCTAAGCTCCAACAAATAATTAGCTTTTGTGTGATTTTGTTTAAATTCAGATGAAAGGTGGACTTCTGAAAGCAGTGTGGGGCATGGTAGGATTATCTTTTCGATGGGTCTCTCAGACATTGTAGGATAACCTCACATTTCTACCTTTACACCCACTAAATTTCATTGGATTTTCTGAAACTGTGACAGCTGTCCTCTTGAAATCTTGTCAGCACATAGAACTTACAGGCTTCCTTATTTTTTCTGAAATAAAATTTATACACAATACGAGGTACCTCTTTATAAAATCTCAAATGTCAGTCTGATGTCCTAAAAGTAATGGAAAGGGTGGAGAGTAGTTCATAGTAAAATACCGTGTTTCCTAAGTAAACACACAGACACGTCTACATGACCAGACTTTTGCAACAGTCAGAGTCCAGCACCTACCTGTACACAGGTAACCGTCCGTGAACCCTGTTGAGCAAATGAGGGCTACGGGCACATTGCATGGACAACGCGAAATCATGAGCAGGGTTTGAATCCATGAGATTTATTACCATATAACAGCAATTATATAAAATGAAAATATAGAACATTTTAATAACGTTCACCGAGTTGTTTAACAAAAATGGAAATTATCCCAAAGTGTGGAAATATATCCTAAATTGGTAAATAAAGTTCACATACACAGTACAAATTAGTAAGAATGTTACCTATGCCGTTAGTTTTTTTGACCCTTTGTGGATCTTTTAAATTATCTATAGTAAACCTGTAATGTGCATAATATTTTAAAATATTGAAAGATGCTACATTAATGACAAAATAAAAGGAATTACCAGTTTCAGCAGTGTACCAGATTAGATATTCTGAAAGTGTCTCTCGGGATCAAAAAAATCTAAAATGGTGGCTCAATTCAACTCGGAGTTGGTGAGCCGTACGGTCCGTTGAGCGTCTCTCGTTGTTACTGTTTCTCACGCTCTCATGTCATCCTTTTTGTCCTTGCCCAGCAAAAATTCCAAATCTGTCACCATCATCACTCTTTTGTGTATACTCTTAATTCCGTTGTGCTCCCCACCCTTCCCAGTCTCACACACCTGCTTAAGCAACCCTCATGAAACCCATCTTTGCCTCCTCCAGGGGGGTGGGGGGGAGGGACACAGGGAAGACTCCTCCTCCTATAAGTTTGTGACTGCTCACGTCAGCTAACGCGTGGCCTGTACCTCCACGTGCCCTAGAGCCATTGCACATTGCCCTCTGCCTTCAGCTCTCTGCGTTTTAAGCTGGTGTTGTTGTTTCTCATTTCATTGAAGGAATACAAGCAGTCAGGAGACCTTAACATACCAACCAGCCCGTGCCTGCGCGTACCCTGTGGCTTCTGGCTGCACTCTCTCGCTCCTCTGCATAGCTCTCCCGTGTCCCTTCGCTAACTGCACCGTCAGTTTCCCTTTCGGTCCCTCCCATCAGAAGTCAACCATGCCGTGCCAGGCGTCAGCCACGCTTGGTCGAATGCCTGTAATAGGAGGGACCAAACCAACCCACCTTTCTTGACCCGAACCAATAACAGCCTATTTCTCTCTGCGGTCACCGTTGCTGTTTACTGTTTATTCTTTGAATGGACTGCAGACACGCTTTTGTTTTGACCACTCTGCTGAAACAGCTCTTTGCAAAGCTGCCCATGTTTACCTGTCGTGCAGTCCAGCGAGCGATGGTCTTGCTTCCGTATTTCACCCGTCAGGAGCGTCTGATGCAGGTGGTGGCGTCTTCCTTCTTGGAGCATCTTTCTTGCTCGTTTCCTGGGCCACCACTCTTCTCCTGCTTTTCTTTTTACCTTGCTGGCCACCCTGTGCTCTCCTTTGCTGATTTTTCTTTGTCTCCCTGACCTTCAAATGTTGGTCTGTGGTCAGGGCTCAGTGTTGGCACCTCTTCTCTTTTGTCTTTACACACCTTACCTGTGTGATCTCATTCAGCCTTATGGCTTTGCATGTCACCGAGCGGCTGCGGCTTTTAAATCTATTTCTGCAACGAGGACCTCTCTCCTCCATTCTGGGACTGTATGCCCAGCTCTTACTTGGCATCTCCAAACATCTTAACAGGCTTCTGGAACTCTGTATTGTCCGAAGCAAAGCTCAGAACAGCACTTCTCTCTTCACAAACCTCTGCTCTTCTGTATTGAACTCACGAACTGTGAGATCATGACCTGAGCCGAAGTCCGATGCTTAACCGACTGAGCCACACAGGCGCCCCATAATCTCTTTCTTTGAAACACATTCTACCCCCACAATATATTTAGTACCTAAGTAAATCTCACTAGTTTTATTGCTACCAGTTTGGGCCAAGACATCATGATGTCTCATGGGAAGTGTTCTGGGAGCTCCTAACTGGTCCCCACCTTCCGGTGCCCTTGCTTACTACAGGATACAGCAGCCAGATAGATGCTTTCAGGTGGCTGGTGCCCCACCGGCTGGGGCACCTGCCCCTCCCCTCCAGGCTGCCCTGCTGTGCTCATCTCAAGCCATTTTTATTTACTGTTCGCTCTGCCTGCAAGGCTCTTCTTCCAGATAGCCCCAGGGCTTTCGCTTGGACGTCTTCCAAGGAAGAATTACTTCTTCCAGGTCTTCACTCAGATGGTACCTCCTCAGGCAAGCCTCCTTCCCCGACCGGCCACTGTGTGTAAAACAGCGACCCTCTTTTCCCTGGGCTCCTTTTCACGTGACCAGGCTTTCCTTTTCTCCATGGCCCCAGTCACTCTGTGACGTATAACGTACTTCCTCTGTTCTTTTCTGTGGCTCCCCCATTAGAATATAAGTTTTATGGGGCGCCCGGGTGGCTTAGTCAGTTAAGCGTCCGACTTTCACTTAGGTCATGATCTCGTGGTTCGTGGGTTCGAGCCCCGCGTCGGGCTCTGTGCTGACTGCCAGCTCAGAGCCTGGAGCCTGTTTCAGAGTCTGTGACTCCCTCTCTCTCTGACCCTCCCCTGCTCACGCTGCCTCTCTCTCTCCTAGAAATAAATAAAAAACATTAAAAAAAAAAAAGAATATAAGCTTTATGAGGGAAAGGACTTTGTTTTGTCGGCACTGTGTTCCCAGTACTGAGCACAAAATAGAAACATAGTATTTACATGTTGACCCAATCATTTGGTTTGTTTATTTTTGAGAGGGAGAGAGAAAGTGAGAGTGGGGGAGAGAGAGCGAGCATGAGCTGGGGAGGGACAGAGAGAGAGAGACAGAATCAGAAGCTAGCTCCAGGCTCTGAGATGTCAGCACAAAGCCCAATGNCTGTGCTGACTGCCAGCTCAGAGCCTGGAGCCTGTTTCAGAGTCTGTGACTCCCTCTCTCTCTGACCCTCCCCTGCTCACGCTGCCTCTCTCTCTCCTAGAAATAAATAAAAAACATTAAAAAAAAAAAGAATATAAGCTTTATGAGGGAAAGGACTTTGTTTTGTCGGCACTGTGTTCCCAGTACTGAGCACAAAATAGAAACATAGTATTTACATGTTGACCCAATCATTCGGTTTGTTTATTTTTGAGAGGGAGAGAGAAAGTGAGAGTGGGGGAGAGAGAGCGAGCATGAGCTGGGGAGGGACAGAGAGAGAGAGACAGAATCAGAAGCTAGCTCCAGGCTCTGAGATGTCAGCACAAAGCCCAATGTGGGGCTCAAACCTATGAACTGAGGTCACGACCTGAGCCAAAGTCAGATGTTCAACCGACTGAGCCACCCATGCATCCCTTGACTTAATCATTCAAAAATATTTTTTTATTTACTAGTACATAGTAAGTGGACTTTACAATGTTGAAGAAGATAAACACTTACTGCCAAGTGTTTAGACTTTGAATTTCTTTTTGTTATTGCAGACAGTGCTTTATTGAACATTTTTATAGGTTGATGCTCTGTGTATGCATGTGTGTGCCCATATGCATACGTTTCTACCTCCTATCAGCTTCCCAAATGGTATTTCTGGGTAAAAGAACAGGTACATTTTAAAGAGTTGGTGTTTTACCAAATTCCTTTCCAGAAGTTTTTAAGAAATGATATCCCCAGCCAGCTCACGTATATACATTTTAATATTTATTTTTCTAATGGTATTTATTTTTAGTTAGGATTCTGCGTAGTTGTTTTTTGAGCCCTAGCAATGTTAAAGAGACCTCACAGAATTTTGAACTAGATCTAGAACCTGTCTGATGTGTTATTGTGGTCATATACTGAATAGATAATAGAAGTTTGATTTCATCAGCAAGAAGTTCACAGCGGGACATTTGTAATTTTTGGATTTACCTTCAACTCAGAGGCTCCTAAATCATCACAGATTCTTACTGTTTGCTTCTATTACCATTTGTTTCTATTTCTCTGCTCATTTTCAGGGGCAGAAATAGAACTACAGTGTAAGAATAGGCCTGACTGATTCTTCCTGTTGTAGACTGAGGGAACAACGAGTGAACGTGAAGTAGACTGTCCAGTTGGCAAACTTTCTATTTACTCAACCCTCTGACATTTCCTTCTTTTTTCTTTTAAAAATTTTAATGTTTATTTTTAAAATTGAGAGAGAGAGAGACAGAGCATGAGCAGTGGAGGAGCAGAGAGAGAGGGAGACACAGAATCTAAAGCAGGCTCCAGGCTCTGAGCTGTCAGCATGACCTGAGCCGAGGTCGGACGCTCAACCTACTGAGCCACCCAGGCATCCCTCTGACATTTCCTTCTTAAAGACAGTATTAATTTTTAAGGCTTTTTTTTTTTTTTTTTTAAAGAATAGCTATTTGAAGAAGTTGCTTCCATTTTAAAAAGTGTTTTCCATCATTGCTTACTTCCTCAAACTGCTTTACTTAAGGTTTGATATTTTGGAGTCGTAGGGAGAACCTCCTTTAATGCCAAAAGTTCTTACTTTTTTGGTTTTTTTGTTTTGTTTTAAACAAAAAACCCTTGCCTTCCATTTCATCAATTTCAGGTCATGAAGTGTTACGTGCAGATTTATTTCCTGGTTAATTGTCCCCTCCTAGCAAACTCTCATTACCTTTCTCTCTCCTCCTTGTGCCTCAAGACTCATAATCTTTTCCTTTTATCTCTAATTCCTCTTCTACTCAAATCCAATCTTGTGAGATGTTCGAGAAAAAAGTGGTCCTGCTTTCTGTTGTGACACAGGCTTCTCTGGGACCTTTCACCCAGTGGCTCCTAATGGATGCACCTGTTAGGTGTCCAAGGCAGCGTTCCAAGAATCGGGTGACCTGCAGGGAGTCACGTGGTGCGGAAACCAGCCTGACCATGCAGACCCTTTCCTTTGACAGGGTCTTCTGTTGATTCAGCTCCACCCCCAGGACTGTGACAGTTGGCAGACAGAACCTACTCTCTATTTTCACGGCTTTGAACTACACTGTGGTTTGCATAGCCGGAAAAATCTTTCTGTCCTTAGAGAAGATTTGTAGGAGGTAACTCCATTCAGATAAGTTCCAGTTTATTTAAGGAGAATATATCAGGATGAATCTTTTTAAAAGCCCAAGTATAAAGGAGTGAGAGAATTTTGAACTTCACATTTTTAGGTAGCGTTTTTCTTCTAGCTGATAGAGCTGTCTGATTCTTGAGAGAAATACTGAGTATTAGGAATGCATACAAGGTGCAATTTTATCTTTTTAATTTTTTCCTTTTTTACCTCTGTTTTATTGGGGAAATTGAAGAAGACAGAGCAGTTAGAAAAAGTAAAACATAAACCATTTACTAAAGGCCTTTGTGACTGAGAATGTTTTATATGTTGGGAATTCAGTGATTAATCACACACACGTTTGATCTGATGAAGGAGCAGTTGTTTAAAGGAAGAGTCAACACGGCCAGATAATGAATGACAGTGCAGTGGGAGAGGTGTGTTTTCAAGCTCTGTCTGCATGTTGGTAAAGGTGTCTCAGAGGAAGTTTTGAAGGATGAGTAAGAGTTTGTTGGTGAGAGAAGAAATGATCGTGGGCAGGACCAGTTCCTTGTTAGTGAGAATAGAGGTAATGTCCAGCCATGAATGCTACTGAATTAGAGTCGAAGTCTGGTTAAAATAGTCAAGGTCGTTTAGAAGGAACATGTTCATTATGTCCAGAACTGGTGAGTTACCGTGCTTTTCCTCACTGATTAAAAATGAAATAAAAGGTTATTCAATAATTTCTTTAAACAGAAAATAGTATAAGCCTAGCGGTTGACTTTTAACAGTGGATTACTTAATATTGAACCAAGTGAGAGTCCAAGTCTACTTTGGTACAAGTATCTCAATTATATTTTCTAAATTACCGCTTTATTTACACATCTTCACAGTCAGCAGTTTTGTTTTTTTTAAATATTTTTATTTATTTCTAGGAGAGAGAGAGAGACAGCGTGAGTAGGGGAGGGTCAGAGAGAGAAGGAGATACAGACTCTGGAATAGGCTCCAGGCTCTGAGCTGGCAGTCAGCACAGAGCCCGACGCGGGGCTTGAACCCACGAACCGCGAGATCGTGACCTAAGCGAAAGTCGGACGCTTAACTGACCAAGCCACCCAGGTGCCCCCACGGTCAGCAGTTTTTGAAAGGAGATACAGTAAACTTGAAAGTATTTGGCAAATGAGCATCATTTTGAAAAGGAGATAGCATTTAAGCATGAGTGTAAAATACTTTAGAATTGATAAGCTGCCGCTCACTTAAGTCAATTAAAAGGAGTTCCGAGGTTTCAAATAAGAATATTGGCAATGATCTGTTGTGGCACAAATATTTATTATTACTGTTATTTAATCATTTAACCTATGTTTCTCATCACTTCTGTGACACAATGTTAATTGATAAGCTGCTCCTTCTTCTGCAGCTTTTGGGGAGAATTACTCGTACGAGGCCTGTGTTAAGTCACTGAAGTGCTCCTTTCAGTTGTTTTGTAGGATTTTGTTATGAAAAAGCAAAGAGAAGGACATTTATAGTTTGCCGACATTAATTGCTTAGCATTTAGATATTAACACAGGTGTCTATTAATTAACTTGGTAATGAAAACTATTGGAAGTAGATTGATAAAAATTATTCTTTGTTTTAGAGGAGATTACTAGTGCAGGCTTGGGTTATGTTTGAATTTTGAATCTCCTTTTTTTTTGCTTTACCCTATTTGCAATTAGGCTTTGAACCATTGCTAGAGGGAATTTCAAGTTTCAAGAGCTTGTGAGCATCTACGGTGTAAACTTTTAAGTTGCTTTGAGGTCTGAGCAAGACCCACTCCTAGACTGATTTCTGGTTGTTGACTTGGGCAACCAACTGGGGTTGGAGCCACTCATGGGAGCTCAGAGGTGGCGTGAGAGTCTCTGGGGCCAGCAGCCCACAGGTGGGCTTTGGGCTTGGGTGGCCAGAGGTTAGGAGGATGGGAATGAGAAAGTAAGGACTCCCTTCCTCTTGCTGCTTTTTTTCCCTTCTCCCTTGGGAGACAGAGTGGCATATTAAAAGCTCAGCACTAATTTTGAATATAGATATAATTTGTTGGCTTAACAGTATCAGTTCATATATAATGATCAGTTTTGTGTGTGTTTGTGTGTATATTTTGGGTCTTGATCTCCCTGAAAGCTTTAGAAAGAAGTAAATAGAAAAATCTACTGGAAAATGAAGAAAAACATTGTGAGAGTGTTAGGATGTCACATGACCTGAACGTGGTGGCGCTGGTATTTTTAATTGCTATAGAAATCAAGATGATCCTGTAGTCACAATTCTTCCTGCTTGGAAAAAAGTCAGAGAAAAATCATCTGATTTTATATAGATCTATTCCAGTAATAAAGCATTTTGGGCTCTTTGGTGGATAACTTTCAGTAGTTAACTCTTTTTATGTTTTGGGTTATAAGGGGCTCTAACTGCATTGGACTATAATTTGATAATGCTATTCATTTTCATATTTAAAATATTTTTTAATGTTTATTTTTGAGAGAGGGAGAAAGGCGCACACACACACACAACACACACAACACGGATAGGGAAGGCGGCAGAGAGAGGGGGAGACACAGAATCTGAAGCAGGCTCCAGGCTCTAGGCTGTCAGCACAGAGCCCAATGCAGGGCTCAAACTTCCAGACTGCGAGATGAGCCAAAGTCAGACGCTTAACTGACTGAGCCACCCAGGCACCCCTAAAATATTTTTCAAATATTTCTTTTTAAGTACCAGAATCAAAGGAAAATAAAACTGGACATAAGGAATTATATAGTAATAACAATATTTATTTTAAAAAGATGTTTCTTTCTTTATTTTGAGAGAGAATCCCAAGTAGGCTCCTTGCTGTCAGCGAAGAGCCCAAAGCAGGGCTCTATCTCACGAACCACAGGATCATGACGTGAGCTGAAATAAAGTCGGATGCCTGACTGACTGAGCCACCCAGGTGCCCCAATAATAACAATATTTTTAATACTTACCTTACCTTAGGAAGGTGATGGAAGGTTCCTCCTGAGAAGAACAACCCAGAAACCAGTTAGGCCTGGAGTGTGGGGGTAGCTTGGTCCTGGTTTAAGGCTTGTTCATATGCTGTCAGGCATCTGCTTATCAGTGTATCAGGCATGTTTAGAAATACAAGGAAGATCAAATCAGACGGCCACCACGACTGTCTGCAGCGCAGAGGAGAGGAAAACACTACATTGCTTAAGATACATTGTATTAAAAGCTGAAGAAACACTTCAAACACATTAAGAGCGGGAGATTTCTAAATATCAGGTAAGCTCCATGCCCTCTCCACGTTTCTAACTCAGCGGTGAGATAGGTAAGCTTTCAGACTTCCTTTCTTCCCCTTCCTTTCCTTTCCCTTCTGCCCTCCATCTCCATCGGCTCCTCTGATAGACATGGAGTTATGGGATTGAGCCAGATGCCCTGGCACTTGGCTGCCCTGGGAACGTGTTCTCTGGCTCTTTGCCCTGGTTGCACGGTCTCCGCTGGTGGAGGAAGACGCCTGTCACAGCTTTCGTAGCCCGGGACATTGTGCGGCCCTCGCACTTGCACCTGCGTGACGCTCTCAGGGTACCACTTTCCCTTCCTCTCTGACACCCCTCCTCCGTCGGTGGTCAGGGATGGGGCTGGGCATAGAAAGGATGTGCGACTAAAGTATCGTCGAGGCTCACTCTTTTTTATACAGTCATCTTTCCTTAAATTTAAGTTCTGACACGGGGGAGACTAGGGAATTTCTTTGTTTCCTGAGTGGGGTGTTTTCTTTGGGGGGGGGGCGGGGAGGTTACTCTCAGCTGCCTTTTTGTCATTCAGTGCTCATTTCAATTTGTTACAGTACCGAAAATAAACTACAACATAACTTACATATGACATTAAAGTTCTTCTTCTTCCTTCATTAATTTCTTTGATTTAAAATATTCTTAGAGTAATAGGCTCTCTATATATTGTGTTCCAGAAGATGACTATCTGCAGATGTTTGAAATATAGGGTTACTTCTAGAATTTACTGGTGTGCGCAACAACCACCTTTGTACAGCCATGGTTTTCTACAGTGAAAACCCGGGGATTATCTGCATCAGAATTACCTGTTGGTGCACCTGGGTGACCATTCGGGTGAGTGTCTGACTGCAGCTTAGGTCATGATCTCACAGTTTGTGGGTTCAAGCCCCACATCGGGCTTGTTGCTGTCAGTGCAGAGCCCGCTTTGGAGCCTCTGTCCCCTGCCCCTCCCCTGCTCTCATACATGCACTCACACTCGCTTTCAAAAATAAATAAATGTTTAAAAAAATCACCTGGGGTATTTGCTCAATTCTCTCTTTAAAGCTGTTCTCGGGGTGCCTGGGTGGGTCAATTGATTAAGTGTCCGCTCAGGTCACAATCTTCCAGTTTGTGGGTTTGAACCCTGTGTCAGGCTTTATGCTGACAACTCAGAGCTGGGAGCCTGCTTCAAATTCCGTGTCTCCCTCTCTCTCTGCCCCTCCCCTGCTTGCACTCTATCTCTCTCACTCAAAAATGAATAAATATTGAAAAAAAACCTCACCTGTTCTCTTTGGGGAAACCTGGGAATCTGCGTTTAACTTTATAGGCTATTCTGATGCATCCTAATGTTTGAGCACCATCGGAGCACAGAGATACTAACCATTGCTTTCCAGTCTTTTATTTTTGCATGGCCCGTGGATATCATTTCAGTTTTTATTAACAACCCTGAGAGATCATACAGCAAGTTTTCCCTGAATGTGGTGGGACTTGGCTTTGATCCAATTCTACTTTAATCTAAGGGTTTACCATCTCCTTTATTACTGTTTATATATAATAGAGCGACATTTTGCTCCCCAGGTAGGCTGATATTCATGCCTTGAGGCCATAGGTGTGGGGCTTTCCATTTGTTAACCCTGTGTTTTTCAAGCTTCAGTGTGCATTGGAATGCCCTGGAAGGCTTGTGGAAAACACAGGTTGTTGAACCCTACTCCGGAGAGTTTCTGCTTCTGCAGTTTGGAGTGTGGCCTGATCATTTTCACTTCTGACAAGTTCCCACATGCTGCTGCTGCTGCTCCTGACCCAGGACCATCCTCGGAGAACCATGGTAGCAGCTCAGGCACTCAGAGTTGTTTGGGCACCGTCCCCGGCCCAGCACACTCAGATGGTACTCCCTCTCTGTCCTGGGACCCCAAGACTCTCCAGCTGAGTGGGTAATATCCTGCACAGCAGGGGACTCCAAGACCCTGGCCCCCATTTTCACCACTTGGCAAGTATTTGGGGTGTCATCTTTGCTTCAGAGCAGTGGTTCTCAACCTTCGCTTCCCCTATAGAACGGCAGTGGGAGGATTATCCTCAGAATGTCCTTGGAAATTTGAGGGATTTGTTTTATTTTATTTTTTTAGGATTTTATTTATTTAAGTAATCTCCACACCCAACATGGGGCTTGAATTGACAACTCTTGAGATCAAGATTCGCCTGCTTTTCCAACTGAGCCAGCTGGGTGGGGGTGGGGGTGGGGGGCTGAGGTGTTTACTTTCATTTAAAATGGCTTAAGAAATAAATTTTACTTTAATAAATTTTACTATAATTTCAAGGTAATTGATGATAATCCTAAATTTCTGGAGTCTTCTTTTTCTTCTTTTCCAAATAGAAATTTAATTGACTCTTTAAAGGTAAAAATTTTTCCTATAATCACTAACAATACTTAACTGGAATATATGTTTTCAAAACTATAAGGGAACCTCTGAAAAATCCCAATGGTTTTGTTATTTCTTAGAGAAGGAACGTCTATATTCTGTTTCCTTTTCATTGAAGATTATTAAAGGGGATAGGGAGTGGACTCTGAAAATGACGACTGGCATGGGGAAAGAGAGAATTAATTTCATAGACCAAATAAATGATCCATTTTAACTTCTTTTTAAAGGTTATAAAAGTAATATATGCTCATGTTAAAAAAATTCACCGGAATCCGTTTTGCTTTTTGAGTTTTGAAAGTGTTATTGGTACCATGCAGAGCAGCCGCCAAGTCCGCCCTAGTTGGCTTTTATTGTCTTTGGTTATGTTTTTTCTGTGACTTTTTGTTTTCTTTTTCTTTTTTTAATGTTTATTTATTTGTTTATTTTTGAGAGAGAGAGTGAGAGAGAGAGAGATAGAGAGATGGAGGGGCAGAGAGAGAGGGAGAGAGAGAATCCCAAGCAGGCTCTGCGCTGTCAGCACAGAGCCCAACACAGGGCTCCGTCTCACAAACTATGAGATCATGACCTGAACCGAAATGAAGAGTCAGATGCTCAGCCGACTGAACCACCCAGGCGCCCCACTTTTTTGTTTGTTTTCTAGCCGCCTTTTCTTTGTTTCCTTTGGTAGTTTTAGCTTTTAGTCCAAAGGTATTTCAGGGAGAACTTTTTTTTAAGTGATTCCCTCTACAGCTTTAGGGATGAGTTGGCAAGACAGGCGTGAGGCAGGATCTTTCTGGCACCTTCCTTCGCTCGTTGGCAAAAACAGACTCTACCTTTTTCTACCGTATACGGGTGTCATAAATTCTGTTCCAGCAGGTTGGGGTCACGCCCCTTGCATCCCTCATGCTCCTCCTTTAATTAAAGCCTGTGTAGAATAACACAAGGTGTCTTGTTCAGAGAACTTTTTACACTTTTTGGACCTGAGGGTTTTTTTGCATATACAATTTGGACGCAAACTGTATTTGGAAATATTTAATAATTATACTTTTATTTCAGTTATTTAGGTAAAGATTGTGGCTACTCCGGTTTTAAGTCTTTGTGAAATTATGTTCTCAATTCTGGCAAGTCCTGTTTTTGATGCGATCATCCCTTTTAGTTTTCTACGTTTTAGCTTTTTGCAAGGTCCTTGAGCATCTGGTGAAAGCTAGGGACCTTCTTCCCAGAAAAATCTATACAGCACCCGAAATCTGTTTTAGGGGAGTTTTCAAATCCCTTTCCTTCGAGGTTGAGAATTCAGGCCCTAAATGTGAGTTACAGCCCCCAGATGTCCAGGTCTCTGGCTCACGTGCCTGGAGCAGTCAGCTCTCTGGTCACGGAGGAGGGGGATTGGGAATTAGGAGTAAGAGTCAGTGGTCAGAGAGTATGTGAGGCCCCTGCCAATGTTACTTCTTTCCAAAATGAATGGTGGCCTTTTTGAGATGTTACTATGGTCACAGTAATAAGACCATTCCTGACAGCAGGGTAGGTAAGAGACTTCATGTTCTACCTATTTTCCAACCATAAAGGCTTGGTAAACCCGCTCTTGTTAATGACACGCAGATTTCCACTACAGATACTAGGTGATGGCATAATACTCCCAAACTCCACATTGCAGCCATTTCTTAATTACCAAACTTTAATGAAAATATTACATTGCCTTTAATCAACAGTTCTTACTCTGCAAGCTAAGTTGAGAAGTGTATTAAAAATGGAGATTCCTGAACCCCAGTCTCAGGCTGAGAACTAGCAGCTAACGGGTAGAGTCCAGAAAATAGCCCTTGTGGGAGGAGCAGAGTGCGAGGGCGGTGAAATGCGAGGACTGTGGGGAAGGAATATATTGGTTCCCAACCCAGTTCCACCACTTGCTAACTGACCTTACGCAGGTTACTCAAGCTCTGTGCCTCAGTTTCTTCCTCTGTAAAATAGTACTTTCATGAGGTTCAAGTCAGACAAAAAGACCTTTTTTCCCCCCCCCTTTTCAGTGAGTGCAGCACTTACTGTCCGGCAAACAGTAAATCTCGTATAATTGTTAGCTGCTGTTGTCAGCACCGTCCGTGCGCTTGCCACAAGGTAAAGCCCCAGTGATTCCATGAAAATTTTGCTTCTCATTCTTCAGTGTGGTTTTAAAGAACATAAATAACGATCACTAACTTTTATTGAGCCTTAAATGTACCAGGCACAGTGCTAATTGCTTAAAGGTAGTCTCTCTTTTAATTGTTAATTCAGCTCTTGGAGGTAAGTCCTTATATCTTGGTTTTGTGGATAAGGAAGGTAATTCTTTAGGAAATAGGTTAGAGAGCTGGAGTTCTTGTTTACTCTGTGTGTGTGTGTGTGTGTGTGTAACAAAAAGCACAACTGGACATTTACTGTGACTCCTTTGGCTTTGCGATTTTATTTTAAAAAAATAATCTATTAAAAATCTTAATTATTTTAGTCTTTAGCTGGTGAATATCTTAATGTTTCTCTTTGGTATTTTAGGAAATGTAATTTTAGGCACATCCCCTTTTCCTTCTGGGTCCCCTTATTTTAGAAGGAAGTTCTTGCAAAAACTGAGAGAAGGCAGGAAGCAATCCTTAACTCTGGAACGCCAGAGGACTTGGCCTCCAGGATTTGAACCTGACTGGAGGAGGGGAGACAGCTACTCTCGGTGGCCGTGCTCTCTCTCTCCTCCAGTCCAGTCAGAGTTCTCCTTTCCTGCAAGCCCAGGGGCTGCCGCAGCCTCAGGTGCGCTGGGGAGGCGTGTGCTATAGTGGCATCCTCGTGACCAGCAGGCTACAACTGTAGCGTTGATCTCGCCGTCGATAATGATGAGACGCGTCAGTAAGAAAATATAAAGTCACTTGTATAAGCCTGTCCATTTTCTAGAATGGTTTTTAGGTTTTGGAAATAATCATGCCTTCCAATTGGAAGAAAATTCACAGTATTTTGAATGTAGCTGAATCTAAACTCTATCAGTGTATACGGTCTGGCTTTAATATAAGTTTAGAATCTGCCTGTGGAATCCGTAGGAGTCAAAAACCATTTGAGCTTTGGTCATGTGATTTTTAAATCTGCTATCAAAGATTTTTGAAGCAAGGGTTAAAGGAAGATGCAGGGGAAAGTATTGGTATGGACTTAGGAGAATTAAAGTGATTTACCAGTATCCTAAAGAGATCCTGATGGTCATGGATGGAGAATGTCCACACAGCCCTTAGTCCCTGAGCCCTGCACACTAGTATACGTGAGCATTGGGTGTCAAGGGCACGTTGTACCCCTAGCCTTCCCAGGCTAGCTCAATCCAGTATGGTTTCTAGAGTGGGGAAACGGAACTGAAAAATTTGTTCAGGGTCACACAGCTAGTGAATAGTCTAGAAGTTGGAATTTGATCTTGGGTTTCTTAGATTTGAAGGCTCATGATCTTTGGAGAGATTTGTGGCTGGAAAAGTCTTGGAGGCTGGAACAAAAAGGGTAAGAGTGTCCGTTTTAGGCAAAGGGGGCAGCTGGAGCCGAGATTAGGACAGCTTGACCAAGGGATGGAATTGAGAAAGGCTCACAGAGTCAGCCATCGGGCAGGTTTCTCTTTGGAGAGGTAGGGAAAATGAAACTGGCGAGCTTAATTTGGTTAAGATTACGGAGGGATCTTAAGTGTTAGTATTAAGCAGTACAGCAAACTTGTTAAAATGGAGGGGGGTTAAGAAACTGAAAGATTAAATGATCTTTCTTTAATGGGTTTTCTTGGGAGAAGGGATATTGAAGGCAGTTAGAAAGTCCTTGTACTCTTTTCAGGTGGATTCCCGACAGACTTGTCTTTAATGCCATTAACAACATTTTCATCTAAGTGGAAAATACAAACATAAACAGAAGTAGACAGGAGCCCTGTGCACCCATTGCTCAGCCTTTAACAGTTGTATGACTAGTCTCTTTATATCCACACTCTCTTCCCTCTCCTCCCAACCCCCCTCCCCCCAGGCATTATTTGGAAGTACGTCCCAGATAGCATGTCATTTAATCTGTAAATATTTCAGTATATATACCTCTAAAAGATAAAGGGCTTTAAAAAGGAAACATAAACATAATACAGTTATCACTGTTAAAACACAAATTTTCATACCAATTCTCCAAATTTCCAGTAGCCTCATAAACGGAATAAATGTTTAATTTACATTGTAGGGTAGTTTGAATAAAGATCTAAGCAAAGTCCAGTCTTAGAATTGGTTGATACCTTCTCATCTGTAGGATGTTCCCTCTGTCTTCATCTCTCTTTTCCCCTCTCCTTGTAACTATTGCAACTTATTTGTTGAAGAAAGTAGGTCATTTATATATTAGACATTCCCACAGTTTGAGATTTGCTGATTGATTCGCTATGGTTTAGCATGTTCTTTGGTCCTTTTTATTTCCTATAAATTGGTAGTTAGATCGACAGGCTTTATCAAACTCATTATCAATTTTTTTGGGCAAGAATATTTCATTACTGGTTTGTTCATCAGGGAGGTATAGAATGTCTTGATTTTTCTTTCTTTTTTGATGGCACTGCTGATGCTTGCCATCGTCTTTTTCCTCTCTTTATTATTATTATTAATTGTTATTATTATTTTTTACTGCATCCAAGACTGCCAGAGACAAACAACAAAATGTTTTGTAGCACATTCTACCAGGCAGTGTAACTGTGACCATGATAAATATTCTTGGGCATGAGCCCAAGTTTCGTTCGCTTTTATGTATTTGTCCTCCTACATTTATTTTTGTATTGCTGTGTCTAAGTGTACACTTTTCAAAGCCATTCAGTCAGTCATTCAGCAGCCCCTTACCGGGTACCTGTCTGCACTTGGCACCAGGGGACCAGGTGGAAGTAAGAGTGCAGCTCGGAAGATACACAAGCAAATAGTTAAAATACAGCAGTGTAAATTCTTGACAAGGAGCACATCTGAAGTTGGTGTGGGCTCGTCGTCTGGGGGCTGCTGGAGTTCATGTTTAGGAGGCTCCGAGGTCAGCCAGATGCTTTGCAACCCCAGAAGGAAAGGCATCCCCTCCAGGAGCAGGATGGACTGAAGAGCAGACCTGTGGCATCCCGAGATCTCGGGAGCAGTCGAGCGGTTGAGGGGGTGGAGTACGGGCCTGCCGGGGGAAGACCCAGGTGAAGCTGGGTGTCGGCTGGAGCATGTTTGCCGAACTCTCCCGTGCTAGACCAAGGACTGCGGGCTTTATTCTGTGGGCGCTGAGGAGGAGGCCTTTTCCAAGCAATAGGGCACCATGACCACTTGAATTTTAGCAAGGCTGTTCTGGTGGTGTAGTGGGCCACGGGCCGTAATATAAATCGGCCCAAATACAGGGCCTGTTATTCTGGGGGGAAGACGAAGACAGTGGCTTTGACAGTGACTTGATGGGTCAGAAGCATGTGGATGGTGAAAGAGATGAAAAAGTGTGTGGGATGGCTCTGAGAAGTCTCCTGTGCATGGGATGGTGACCAGACAGAGGACCATCAGGTTGGAGGACAGAGAGGAGAGTCCTTTCCTGATATGATGTGTGGAAGAGGCTTTACCCTCAAGTAGAGATGTTCATAGTTCAGTTAAAATAGGTGGGACTTGAAGTAGAGATGTGGGAATTGTCACCCTCAAGGATCAGCGTGGAGTCGTTGGGGTAAAGATCTGAGCGATGCCAGTTTTCGGAAGAGCCAACCTGGCTGAGGAGCTTTATGTGGCCGTAATCCGAGAAGGTAGCACAGGTCTCTTTCTGTTGCTTCCTGTCAGCCTGTGAACCTTAAATTAACTATTCCATGATCATGAGCAGTAGAGAGAGTAAGTAGCCTTACACTCAAATTTGCAGGAGTTTTAAATTTTAATATTTCTTATTTATTCACAATATTGTAATTGAATATTTTGGAACTATCCCGCATATGAAATATGCAAGGTTCATAATTTTTGAAAGGGGAGGTTAGGAGAATATATGAAATACCTTTAAAAAGTTAAAATTATGTTAAATCCTTAGTACGTAATAGTGTTTGAGGTTTCCAGCGGTCTGCAGAGCACCCTCAGGATAGAAGTGGAGATTTGCCCATCACATAGGGACACCATACAGTGCTTAGACCTTAGCTGTGCAAGTCACTTAAGGTTTTGTTACCTCGTGGTGAAAACAAGGTGATGATAGAGATTAGTTCATGGGTTTATGGTAGAGGCGGACCGTGCACAGCACCTGTCACAGAGCCCTGCCCGCAAATGTCAGCTGTCTTCATTAATAACGTTTCCTTCAGGGTGTTCCTGGGATGGGTTGGGCGGTGATTGTGCCATTATGCAGTGGGTGTTTTACAGGTTTGTATTGCTTTCCTTTTGGAAAGGATATTTTTAATTTATTTATCTACACACTAACACTTAAGGAGGCCAGCAGCATGCTAGGTTTCTTGATCAAAGTCATGATTTCACGTGACTGGCAGCCCTGTGTGGCCATCAGGCAGGCACTCCGTGGAGGAGACCCAGTCCAGCTTCCCTCCCACTGCAGTGTCCTATGTGCCTTGTGTTTTCCCCGGTAGTAGTTAGAATTGATGATGGCAGTTTCCAAAGCAGGGAGAAAAAGGGAGCAGGAAACTTATTCTGACTTAGATATTGCAGGATGTTATGAGACTATTCAAATCCTTGTCATCTCACTCTGGACTATTGCAAGAGTAATAAGTGGCCATCTCTATTCTTTGTTACGCACCTGAACTTCACGTGATTATTGGAGAAATCTTTCTTAAGTAACCCGAAGTCACCACAACCTAGACTGTTTTCGCCAGCTCCTGGCCTTTTCCCACGAGACCCCGCAGTCCCGTTTGTTGGTGTGTCTGGGACTGAGGTGTCTTGTAGGAGGGCCTGTAGGAGGGCTGCCCCCTTTGATTTCCTTTCTCCACGCTCTTGAATTTTTGTTTTCCTTTTTGTTACTGTCTCCCCGCCCTACCACCCCCTGCCCCAGCTTCCCTGCTTTGAATCATGGGTTTAGGCATATTGAGGCAACATTTAGGCAAATGTTAGGTAACCATTTTTAGTGAAGCTTCATTCTGTTCCAAAATGATGGACTTGAATATAGACTGATGGTCCTTTTGTTAAGAGCACTTTGCTAGATTCTGTCAAAAATTTAAAGGCGCCATCCCTTTGGCAGAAATTCTCCTTATTTAGATTTATGCCACAGAAGTATTTCACACGAAGATGAATGCCCACGGATTTTGTCATTGCACCATATGAGGTAGGGAAAGACTGGAAGCAACTTAACTGTCCATCAGTAGGGGACTGGTTAAATAGGTCACCGTGCCGACAAATAATGCAATACTATGTAGCAGTAAACCAAGCATAGACATTTAGGTGCAGATATGGAATGAGCTGTATAGTCTATTGGGAAGGGGCCAGAAATATGCCGTGTATAGGAGGAACAAAGGAGAAAGGATTTAAATTCACATTTATACTTGGCAGTGCATTGAGTGGTGAGATTATTTGCCGTTTTTAAAAAAAGGGAATAAAAAATAAATTAAAAAAATACCATGGGAATATTTTCCCTTTTTAATTTTTTTAAAGAGCCCTTGACATTTTATTCTACATTTTCTTTAAAGTCTTGTGTTGCCATTAGTACTTAATTCATTTCACCATAAAAGAAGACAGAAGCACTTAGGCTCTTGGCCTCTACAGTACACGCACGTGATAGTTGTGGTCTTAACCTTCCTTCCAACATAAGTGGGACACGAGTGTTTCGTACCTGCTCATGCTTCACACTCTAAGATGTTAAGTACCCAGCAAAAGGAATGTTCTATACTGGGCATTCAGCAGACGTTTACCACGTTTGTTAAAAGAAATACCTAGGTGAAAACTTGTGGAAGCTCCTACCCCAAGCTCTTTTCACACCTTTGTTGTTTTGTGAGTCAGTCTCCTTTTTACCTTTGACTCATAACGTAAAGAGAGTTAAAACCAGAATCCATCAATGGTTAAAAGTTTGTGGGTGAGATGAAGACAAATAATATTGATAAAGAACTCTGAAAGGGTAAACCACATTCCCCACATGTGGTTCTTTTGCACTGCAGAATTGTCACAGTGAGATATTCTTTGAAATAGCCATGGCGGACGAATGCAGAATACTGTGCGTGCAAACCAGTGTACACACTAGTGTGCCCTGGTTCAGATTTGTAACTAACCAGAGATGGTAGTGATGTGTTAAAAATGTGGGGCGCCTGGGTGGCTCAGTCAGTTAAGTGTCTGACTTCGGCTCAGGTCATGGTCTCGCAGTCCATGTGTTCAAGCCCTGCATCTGGCTCTATCCTGACAGCTCAGAGCCTGGAGCCTGCTTCACATTCTGTGTCTCCCTCTCTCTCTCTGCTCCTCTCCTGCTCATGCTCTGTCTCTCTCACAGAAATAAATAAACATAAAAAACGTATTTTAAATGTAAGCTTGTGTTTTGTCATTTGTTTATAAAATGTGATGCTGAACCCATTATTTTCTGATACTGACATTGCCCTCTTATATTGTCCATTAAATTACTCATTACTACTACTCTTCTTCAGGTGAAGATAAGTACATACTAGAAAATAAATCTAGCTCTGAAGGGGAAAAAGCTCAGGTTTCTTATGGAATATGACCTTTCTATCTTTATTAAAGCTGCCAAATGTAGACTTTATAGTCCTGGGATGATTTGTATATAGATGATGATTGTTTAGGTTAAAACTTGGTACCTTTTCTGGATGTTTTCTCAGTTAAATTAATCCTTACGTTTCAACATAAACTGAGGCAGAACAAGTTTCTGTTTTAGCCATTCTCCCTAAATTTTGTTTCAGTTTTATTTCCAACTGAATTTAATAATTGAAAGCCTCTTGTGGTTAGGAATCGTGTTTGAGACTGGTGGAATCTAATTATTTTGAACTTTTAAAGCCTTAAAAAGTGAAATGTAAAGCCATAGTAAAATTTTCTGATAGCTTTCCTAGTCTATTAGTTCAGTGCTGCTTATTTTAGAGGGGACAGTATCTAAATTGAAATGCGTATTCATTATAGTTGTAATGGTCTCTCTTTCAACTCTTTTAGAAGTCCGTTCATTTAGCTACAAAGAGAAATAAAAAAAATTTAAAAGGCAAATAAGCATAGGACACGTGAGCCGTTCCTGTTTCTTAAGTGAAGTTTACAAAAAAAAAAAAGTGTCTGCTCCCTGCCCATAAACTGTGCGTGCGCACACGCGTGTGTTTGAGGAACTAGAGGGGGTCTGCTCATTTGTTTGCCCATTGTGAGGCTGTCCAGCACCTTTGTGGGTTTTTCTGTAACGGGGAAGGCCCTGAATGGAGGCCTTGTGCCCTACTTGATTTGAAATCCTTGCTGTTCATCTAAAGGCGCCCGCAGGGCACCCAGCGGGGTGTCTGTGTGACAAGTGGGGTCTGGGGTCCGGAAGAGAGGCTCTGGGGGTGGGGGTGGGGGCCAGCGAGAGAGCTGTAATCATCTTTCAGCCTCGGCTTTTGTCCCCCACAGCCCAATTGTTCCCCTCTGCTGGCAGCCGGATTGAAGAGACCCTTTTGGGTGTCCTGGATTGCGTGTGCTCACTGAGGCCTCACCTAACTGTTCCCAGATTAAAACCTGGACAACTGGGCTTTAACTCTCTTACAAAAGCATAGTACTAACTGGGTATTATGCGTTCCTTTTAGAGGTTAGATATTTTGCTTAATTGCGCGCGCGCGCGCGCGCGTGTGTGTGTCTGTGTGTGTGTGTGTAGATGTATTTAAAGGACAGAAGGGTTGCTCAGGAAATGCTGTGTTGCAGGCCTGCCCTTCCTGCACAGCCTGTTTAAAACCAGCACTTGGCTGGTTAAATCTGGTTCGTACAGTTTGTGTACTTTGTAGTACTAGCTATTGGTCCAAAGTTTCTTGGCTTAAGAAACCGTGTAATTTTAAGTGTATGCTGTGTGAGAAAGGGGTGGGGCAGCAGAAGCTTTTTATAGGGTTTCAACTAATAAACATCAATTTTTAAAGTCATATTTTGAGGATTTAACAGGAGAAGTAGAACTCGTATATAATGTTTCTTTAATACTAACCAACACTGACAGGGAAAGGGAGAGGATTTTATTTTTAAGTGATATTTCCCATTCTTTTTTTCCCTCCCCCATCAGAAACTGGTTTTTCAGCTTTCGGCACCAATTAAGACATGCTGTAATAAGTATTTTCCATTCTGTGCTGCTGTTGGACTTTGGATGTAAATGGTGCTAGAACGTTGAGTAACTGAGCATACATAACCAGCTAGAGACTGGGTATATAGTAAGTTGGGTGGGGTGTGGTATTTGATTTCTATAATAGTATTTCAGTGTAATACTGAAGCCGTGCTGAATACCTCTTGGAAAAGTGTTCAACAGGATGCCAGAAAGGCCATGTTAATGATAAGTTTCTCATACCTCAGCAGGTTTTCTGGGTGTGTTTCGCTTCCCTACTGCTGTTTTATTCTTTACTGTGGTTCTCTGGAAACTGTACCACGTGAACATATGGAATTCTGTGCAGGAGTGTTTATTGGTTTTGTAGAAACCCCAGGATACCGTGAGCTTAATAACGATGTTGTTTTGTGGGTTATCGAGAGGACATACTAAAAGTCAGTTGATAATAAAATTTTCATTAATTATTTTAGCATTTTCAAGGTACTACTAAAGGCAGCCCAGCCAAAATCAAAATTAAACATTAACGCGAGCTTTTGGTTTGCTCTGGTTTAAAGGAGAGTTTAGTCATAGCTCATCTCTTTCCCGTCTTTTACTTACTGTTATCTTCTTGCAAAACTCAAATATGGTGTTTAGTTTGGATGGTCACAGTAAATTTAGTTGTATATGTGTGTGTGTATATATGCACGCACACACACGTATACATATATATGTACGTGTATATATATGTATATAATTTTTTTTGCTCTTGATTCACTGCTTTGTCATTTGTTTCTACTTTCGATAAAGTATTAAATGATAACTATAACATATTTCTTTGTCTGCTTAAATGTAATATAAAGTTGACAGTTTGTGATAAGCCTTTGCTTTGTTTTGGTTACAATTTCACTGAGATATTTATGGAGTGCTTTATATCTGTGTTTGTTTAGGACATGTCTCAGGAAGGCTATGGAACTAGGTCTCAACCTCCTTTGGCTCCTGGAAAACCTAACCACGAAGACTTGAACTTAATACAACAAGAGAGACCATCAAGTTTACCAGTAAGACATTAATGTGCTGATTTGGAAATGTAATGAGTTAAAGATTTTTAAAAAGAGCTGTTATTTTTGCTTGTTCCACTGAATATTAAGACTCGGGGGAGAAGTTTCTAGATGTCAGATATATTTGTGATTTATTAATGTTTTAGGGCTTTATTCTGGATACGCCTCTTTCATCTGGAAGTATCTCTGGGTCCAGTTGCAAGGTTTATTACTCAGCTGATGGGTTTGTGGCAGAAAGGTGTTGCTGTTGGACGGTTGTGCTGTGCCCAGCCTGTTGCTTTCTGTAGTGACACAGAACAGAGGTACCTATACAAGAGTTAAACGTGAAGAAATTCCCACTTGGCAAATGATCACAAATGATGAATGAGATAAAGCATCCGGTGGTAGCATCCCATCTTCTGGGACTAGACGTCATGAGAAGTCAGCCAATCCTTTTCCACCCAGATGAAAGCATTTTAGTTTAAATTTGGAAAAAGCAGTCTTTAAGTATTTCCACCAGCAAATACAGTATGGTGATTGGGATATATATTGATTAGGGTAGTAGTTCTATTATAGGGAATCATGTTGATGCCTGTAAAGAGTTCATCTGTTTTTTTTTTTTTTTTTTAAACGGGTAGCCTA
>NW_027528624.1:2914006-2915410 GCF_008692635.1 Crocuta crocuta
AAACGGGTAGCCTAATTTAAACGAGGTTTTCCTTATAAACCAAAAGAGTCCATCTGTGCAAATAAATTTTTATACTTTTTTGTTAAAATATTTTGATTTGAAGAATTATTATTGCTTCATCTTTATTATGTTTCATTTCAGGTGGGAGTTCAGGCTAGCCAGGATTTTTAATTTGAATTTCAAGTATTTTACATTAGGTAATATGATATTACTTCTAAACATTTGAGAACCAGCATTTGTAATCAGTGTTCTACATGACATTTGGCTTGCATACTGTACCCATCTTTAAGTTACGTGTAGCCTTAGAGAAGAAGGTAAGTGATGGCTACAGGGTGTATAGTATCTTTGAAGCTGATGAACGTGTTTTTGACATAATTTTTTAGCTTTTACTTCTGTGATGGGAGGTGGGTGAAATCTGTTGTGGTCATCTGATAGTCAGCACTGGAGTGTTTATTGTCTAGTTACTTGGTTTTTGAAAGAATGAAAGAGGCGATGGATTCTGCGTTTCGTGTTGTAAGCTTTTCTCTTTCGTGGATGGCTGGCGGCTGTGTAGTATGTTTATGCGCATGCAGCTGAGCACCTCTGATAAATGTAACCTTTGCTGAACGTTTGGAAATTACCTTGTGGTTTTAGGACTTTTAAGTGGACTCTCGGGAAGCAGATGGACGACGAATTCCCCCCCCCCCCCCCACCCCCACCAGATTTTTACAGTGTTTAGAGAAGCCCCACTTTGTAGGTGTGCCACTGGCTAGTGATGCATCCTGTGCTGCAGGTTGGAAAAGCTGCTGTAAATTGATACAGATTTTTTATGTAGTTATAAGAATAGTTTGTGGCGTGCTGCTTTCTTCATATCCACTTGAACTCTGGAGTCATTCACTGGGCTCTGCTGCTTTTCATGGCTCTGCGCGGAAAGGGGGCGTTGACACTCCGCTAGCTCCACGGCACAGTTAGGGAGGGAATGAAAGCTGGAAGTCCCAGAAACTGACGGAAGAGTTTCGCTCTCGGATGGTGCTTTTTAAGCCAAATATTGAAAAAGGGGCCAAAAGCATTATAGGAAGTGAACCCATCTATTCATCAATAGTTCAAGTTTTTCTGAATTGTTCTGTTTGCATACATATAATGACTTGCTTTCTTCCTTAATCATCTCCATGCCTGATTTGTAAGAGGACTTACAGTTGTTCATGATATGAATTTTCTTACGTGCTTAAAAAAAAAAAAGAAAGAAATGCCCCGTTTGGTATTTTCTTTCCGTTTTTGTAACTCACAGGTAAATAAGATGCTGACTGATGCAATAACATTTCGCTAAGCTTTTTTTAGGGAACAAAATCTCCAGGTTTTGTGGTGAGTATATGGAAATATCAGTTATTGAATTAAGGACAAACCATAGATCAGCTGGTGTACCTA
>NW_027528624.1:2916255-2933044 GCF_008692635.1 Crocuta crocuta
ATCTGTTAAAATGCAAATTGGCTTTATTTAAATGAATTTTAGCTTGCCACTTTTCTTTTAACAGGCGTCGTTTGTGTAGGAAGTTTCTGTACAGGGTTGACTAATATATTTTTAGCCACGTGGATGTAGCATCAATATGTTATATACAATTAAGGTAACCAGAGTTTTGGGGCAAGATTTGTTGGTATTCTATATGGCTCTAATATCATGTACGTTTAGTGTTACTTCTATTAAATATTTTAGGTCTCCCACTTGGCTAAGTTGCTACTGTAGGTACTGTGAAACTATATTGTTTTTATATCTGAATTTGCTATTGGGTAATTTGTTGATTTATGCTGCATTTTTGATTCATGTGTCAGTGATAGAATTTTGTCTTTTTACAAAGGCAATCTGTCATATGTGTAACCTGTAGCTTGTAATTTGGAACCAAGGAAGTTGTGGGTCTTTACATTTTAAAAAATGTGGAATAGTGATTCTAACGTATGATTAAGTCTTCACTCATTGTATGTGTGACTGTTAAGAAGGAAGCTTCTTCATCTTTCTGATTATATTGAAGACAGATATTGTAATATTTTCTGCATATGCGGTACTTTTTTCTAGCATGTTTGTTACACAGTTACATTTCCATTATGAGAAGTCAAGGTGTTTCCAGTGTCCTTATGCTGGATCTATAATTTGATCTCTCCGTAAGTTGTCCTCCTTCCGTTGTTTGAACTGGTATCTGTCTGTATTTGCATGTCATTAAATTCTTGGTGATCTTCAGGGGCTAATGCATTTATGTCTTCCAGCTGACTTAGATCTTGAAATCAGCCACAGGAAAGCAAATAACTCATAAATTAATACTTGTCCTCTTTTGTCTTGGGGCCATGACCAGTGGTATTTACTTACCACTTAATTCACTCAGACCTAAGCCCAGAACAAATCTTTCTTAATAATGTCCACTTACTGCTATACCTCTTAATCAACAGCCTTTCCCCCATTGAGATACTTTAGCTTACAGACCCTTGATGTTACCATTATTAACAAATCTTAGCATATAGCAGATATTGAAAGTACCTTGCAGAACTCTATCTCCTTGGAATATTATCACTTAAAATTTAAGCACACTGTGTAGTTTTTCTACCTCGAATATTGATATGAAATGAAGTCAGCATTTAAGCAAAATACACAGTGGAAGGTCAGAAAAATGCTACGACTTATTAACTATTTTGTGAGCAGTAAGTGTAGCGTAGTTTCTATTTTAAGATAGCCCCTCTAAATATTATTTAATACACTTTTTTGCTGTGTCTTTTGTTACATCTTTATTGCTTGTGCCATTTACTGTTTATCTTTCTCTTACACTTATTTTTATAGCTGTCTTGGCGCCCCTGTTAGACTAGGATCTTTTCAGAGTATTTATTATGTTTTATTCAGTTGTATTTTCCTAATAAGATTTTATGTAAAAACTTCTAAACATGTTTTTCCTCTGGTTTCAGAATTTTCTTTTCATTGCTTAAAGGATTTTTTTCCGGGGTATTGAATTGCTATCAGTAGAGCCTATATTCTCTGATGATCCTTAGACTAAAGGGTCATGGGTGCAATATCTGTATTAGCAGGGTGGGGTTTTCCTTAAAACCATTTTCTATTATTATAAAATGACATTTTACTTGAACCTGGTAGCCTTAAGCTTCTAGGGAAGAAGTGGGCACTTTTAGACAATGAAGCCAAAAACAGTGCGAAAACCTTCTTTTCTTAGTAATACATGTTTTTTAATTGTAAAAATAAATAAATTGACAGGAACAATCAGCATAATTTCAGTAAGTGCAGCACAGATATGTTGTTAATAAAATCTGTATAAACATGTATACAAGGAAGTAAACAAACGAAAGGTTTGATTTTCTTTCTTGTTCCGGGTAAACAGCGCTTTCCCCGCCAGGGAACTGAGGAGCCCTTCCTTCTCTTCAGCTTGGCAGTCAGTGATCTGGTTTCTTCTCCTTGGGAGAGGCCTCCCTCCAGTCTGAGTTTCAGATAGTAGGTCCATTATTCTGTTTGCCTCAGATACAGAATACTGTCAGTCCCATTCCGACAGCCTTTGGGAAGGCGCAGCAGGTCATTAAAGATCTCCTTCTGACCCTTTCTTCTTTAAATAGGAAGTATCTAAAGAGGTGGACCTAAAAAGGGATTTGGGTATCTCTCAGAGCTCAGTAAAACACCCTCAGTGTCGCGTGGAACAGTGCCTAGGGCACCTTTGTTGAGTTTGCAATTAGAAGGGAATATTGAGGTTTACATAAAACATATGTTTTTTGGCCCTTTGTGAAAGGAAGGAGGTAGTAAACGCTGGTTGTTCTTTGAAATAGAGGGTGTTAAACAGGATATTGGAAGCCTGAAAGAGGATGGTTGGAAAACTGTTATTACCAAGAATATTCTTTGGGGGTTAGGTATTAGCAACATAGCCTACAATGATCTGCCTTCCCGGATAAAGAATACTCTGTGCGTGTTTGTTTTTTAAATCTTCAGTGGCACTTACGTTGGATAGTGGTAAAAGGTCATGTACTTTGACAGCATATATGAATATTGATGATACGTTAACAGGGACATTTTAAGTGTTGTAGATTTGATAATACAGATCCTGTGAACAATTGGAAACCGTTGGAAAAAGGTTGGTGAAGCGGTTTTTAACTGGATTTTGCTTTTCACTAAGTTCTCAACCCAACTGAAAACACAAATTGTCAAAATGTTCTTAACCTGTTAGGTGGCAGGTTTTTGCCAAAGTTGAAATCTACCAGGTAAGAATTAGATGTATGGCTACTGAATGAGCTCTTCCCAAACTTTAAAAATATGTTTTAATAAATAAAACTTGACTTAACTGGGTTTCAGTAAAAGGTTAAGAGTATAGGTGTCTTCCGTTGATTGATCTTCTCAAATCATTCTGAAGGTTGAAAGAATTGTAAGTTGATAAAAGAGAAACCTAATCTGTTGTCACTTGTCATTTCAGTGTTGAAGCACTGATAATGCCTGTGTAGCTGATGATGTAAGCTGTTTATGAGTGTTTCTAAATGTTATTAGAGCCGGTTGAGTTTAGGAGTTAGGGAAGCCATTACAAGTGAGCCATCATGGAAGGGACAGGAGGTTCTCTGACGGATGGAGCCTTGTCAGGGAGAATCTGCAGATATACTTCATCAGGGACATAGTTTCCAAACTGAAGGTACAGACACATTTTGATGTCTTGGCAAAGTTTTAAGTGGAACACGCAGTAGTTGGGTTTCTTACATAGGATTTACCATATTCTCAAATGTAATTTTAGTAGCTGGTCTATTCCATATGGAGACATCGGTTCTTTTTGGATTAAGGTTGAGAGAAACACGTGAGGACCTTACCTTAAAAGTCTGAATTTAGGGAAAGTGATAGTGACTTTGACAGATGTTATTTTCCAGCATGGACTATTTCTTTAAGGTGTGATGTTCTGTAATTTTATCCCCTAGAATATCTGTGTGATATTGGCAGTCATTTTGAAAACAGGGGATGATACTGGAACTTGAACAAGGTAAGAAGTAGTAGGAAGTGGGAAAGTAGGTTTCTCCTTCTTTCAAAACAGTCTTCCACTTAAATGTTTGTTCTGTAAATGAATACCCAATAAAACCTCGCCAGTTTGGATTTCTTCCAGGTAAAAGCAGGTTAAATATATGGAAAGTTTGAATAAATTAATATTTAAAAAGAACTAGAGTTTGCTTTTAAATAACTGAAGTGTTTGTGTGCAAAGTGCTTCTAAATTGAGATCTTCAGCCCTGTTGAAATAAGTGGATAATTCTAAATTTATTATAGCTGAGCTATTTGCTTAGTGGCAATATGTTATTTTTAAAAATTCATTTAATTTTTAAAAATACTTTAAGCATACCCCCTGCAAACTTTTTCACATAACATTCTGAAGATTTCCATTTAAAATCTGGGGGAAATGAATTTCAACCCATTTTATGGGACTGTCAGTTCTCAAAAAATTAATGAAAGAGAACTATAAAAAATAGACACTGGACAAAATTGGAGATGAAGACAGACTGAACATAACTGATTTGCAGGATATTGGTTTTGATAATAGAAAGATAACTATGATCTATAGTTGATAAATGAGGCTCATTAAATAAGGGATGAAAAATGCAGATGTGCCTGGCTGATAGAAAAGTCTGCGTACAGGCTTTGCTCTAACAAATTGGCGATGGGAAGGTTTGGGGACGGCTTGCAGCTCTTCAGATGACCTGGGGAGAGGCTGTGGAGCCTTCTCTGTGGCCCCCCCAGGCCGGGCCCATGCAGCTCCCAGGTCTGTCCACAAATAGCCACAGAACCACACCTGGACACATGAGCCTTTCTGACAGACCAGCTGTCTCTATGCACAAAGGGGAGCGAAGTCGTGTTTGTCTTCAGTATAAAACACAGAAAAGCAGTGTGGGGGGAATTCTTGGCATGGGGGCTTGGGTAGGAGAGTTTGTCACGCAGCGCAACAACTTCAGGTTTTAATTTTAATTTTTTATGCCAGGGCTGATGTTCAAAGGCACCTTTTCTCACTCAGGCCTGCTGTTTCTACAAAAGGGGGTTCTTGGCATGTTGAGCTAGAAATCCTCCTTCCTCCTTTCTTCATGGTGCCCCCCCTCTTCGCTGGTACCCACGGGGGTCACTGGGCTTCCTCCAGTTTTGCAGCTATGGCCGATGTAAGGGGTCGAATGTGTTTTACTTTGCATCACCCAAGCTCCGTGGGAAATAGATTTTAATTTACAAATTTCCACTTTGTAGGTAACTGAAGGCAAACATCTAAGTTCTATAATAGGAGATCTATAACCAGCAGGAGCTCATGGTAGCATTTGTGGGCTGGTTAATTGCTTTTATTTTTCTTTTCGACTGGAAGTAACTATTTTTAATATTAACCATCAGCTTGGGAGAGGAAATAAATATACGTAGGGAGCAAAATTTTTTATTCTTCCCTCACAATGTAGGATTTTAGAAGTGTCTCTCTCTTCCTCATCTTTTTCTTTTGCCTTCTCTAAATCGTTGTAAAATAACTGAATGGTCTTGTTTTCTTTTGTTTGGGTCAAGAAATTTTAGCTGAAAATTGTTACTGTGTGAAAGAAGATTATTGACTCAACAAGCCTTCAATTTTCCGTGAATAACACTCCCACCCCCTAGCTTCAGGAGCACGCCGTGCATGCATTCTATTTTAAAATACAGACTGTAATTTAAAACAGGCAGTTTGATGCCCCACTGAACTTTGTTTAAGCCTGGAATAAAAGAGGGGGGAAAAAAAGCTTTAAGCTACAAAAAAGTGACTAAGCTTTCTCAACCACTTTTCTTCATAATGCATTCTATTTAAGAAAAAAAAAAAGCTGTCAGGTACTATTGTTGTCTCTTTCCACAGGACCTAAATTTTATCCAATGTTAAATTGTGGTGTGTGTGCCTTTTCACTTTATTTCATTATCAGGCTGTTGTTTGAATTTTCCAAGTGTTCAGAGCAGCAGTCCCGTGCAGTGGAATCTCTGTACATACATTTGTGCATTTTGTCCCTGTTCTGTGCGTGGGAGAGCATGAATTCTAAAATTCAACATAGAATTGTTAGCGTTCAGTCATTGGTAGCCAATTTTCTAGAGTTCTCTTGATTTAACTAGTACCTGATCATTAGACCAGGATGATAGTAAATAATCTTAGGGCTAACTATTTAGATCAGATTATTATAAAAATGATTATCTGGAAGTCGTTTAAATCACTTGCCCTTTTTTTCTCCTCACAAAAAAGAAAATGAGCAGCATATGATGACTCGTATGGAAGGAATGATGACTTTATTGTGACAAAGGAGTATATTTTGACCTGGACACCTGTTCTAACGATGATGCTGAATGGTAAACAGGGCTAAATCTTAGCTAAGGTTCTGGCTCTTGTATGCCCTTAAGTAATGACTCATGTGCAGCTCCAGCAATGGTCTCCTTCCCATTTCTGGCTGCCATTTGCTTTTGAACATACTTCAGGATTTGGAGTTGCCTGATTGAGTCCATAGCTTTATTATGCAGGTCACGGGAGAGCCACTTACGGGGCCTTCTTACGGAGTCTGTCTATCCCATCCCCGAGATTGCAGACGGCTCCCTCTCCCCGCTGTGGAATCAGTTTAGCAGTTTGACATATTTGAGTGTAGGGAAGTTTCAGGAGAAGGAGAAAGGTTTATATTGAAAAGTTGAGAAGCGCATATACCAGGTAACTTTATGACCATCTGGTATAAAGAGGGAGAGGCAGGAAAAAGAAACAAACAAGGAAGCTGCAGGACAATGAAATCTTACCTTTGTAACGCAAGGTCTGATGCCTTTTCCTTATTAGACATTAATAAGGAAACCCTTATTAATGGATCAGTGGGAACCCAGTGGAGACCGGTCTCTGAGCCAAAATAATCAGCAGTCGGTTTTAATTTTGTGCTGGTGTAAGGAAGACCCTGATGGTCTGTATCTGAGGCCTCCAATCACTTCCAGCCCTCCAGGTTTACATGTGTGTGCTAGAAAGTGACTGAGTAAGCACTCTGTGCTTCTTAAATGGAGATTTACCACTAATGGAAATAGTAGCAACCCAGAGACGCGAAAACCACCGTTTGTTCTTGAAGAACCCAAGTCAGTTTCATGAAAAAAGGCCCCTGCATTTTGTGCTGCCTCCCACCTCTGGAGCTCCTTGGTTTGATCTGGGTAGAGCAGTGTGTTACAACTCTTACTTGGTATTTAATACCATCGTTGTGAAAGCACGGAGTGGGGTCCCCTGAGACAATGCTACATACGCTGTACCTGATCCACAGGTAAATGCTGTCTCTTAAAGTTGGCAGGGATTGAGCGAGCACAGCAGAATCCTGCCCCGTCTGAGACTTGTACCTTGATACTGAGACCTTCCCAACCACCCCCCCTCCCCAAATTTCTCAAGTACGGTAGAGATCTTTCATCAGTCTTTATTTTTTTCCCATGGGTGTGGGTGGTTGAGAAGTGCAGTGATTTAGTTAACACCTTCTAATGACCCCAAAAGTATGCGGTTGGTCTTTTGTAATTATCTGTCTCTGGAGAAAATGTGGCTTCAAAATAATAATAATAATAATTATATATAATAATTTATTGAACTCCGTTTTTAAAAGGCTCATCTTGTATAAATAAAACTTTCAGTTAACTAACACTGGAAGTTGCTAGTAAAAGAACAGCTATGCCCAGAGTAAGGGGTCTTAGAGAATATTGTAGACGTGAGTTCCACAAACTTTAAAGACATGCCCTTCTTGACATCTGTTTTGTCTACTCAAAGCCAAATCCTACCCCAAGTTCTATTTTTGAAAGTCTGGTACTTTCAGGTTACCAAGACAAGTGAATTGTTCCCTGCCTTTTATTTATGCAAAGCCTTTATTTTCAAAACGCCTTCATTACCACTGGAGGCAGGGAGACAACTTAAGAGGTGAGTGTATTATCTCGCTAATGAGGTTGAGTCAGATTATTAAAAAGTGATGGCAGTGAGAATGCTGAGGGAGAAAATTGTTGAAATAAAGGGAGGGATGAATGATAGATGCTTTTAAGGTTTTTAAGCTGAGTGGCCAGGAGATGAGTGTTGGCGATGACAAACACAGGGCTGATGTGGTGGTGGGAGTTGGTTCAGGGAGAAAAGGGAATAGCTCAGAGATGTTATGCGATTAAAAGGCAAGTCCTGAATAAATCCGCTTGAATTCTAAAACTCCTAAAAGAAAGCATTTCATCTTTGTTACCCAAAACCTTATTTTTCGTATAATTCTTTTATGTAAGAGATAAAACATTGTCATAAATAGGAACTGATGTTGAATGAATGACAGCAGTGGCTGTAACTGCCCATTTCACTACAGTTCTTGGAGATGATTTGAAGAGTGTTGCAGTTTGTGTAAACAACTCAGCAGATGTACCAGAGCGTTGCTATAGCTCTAACATGGAGCCAGACAAGAGGGCCATCTCAGAAATAGATGGAACTATGTATAATTCAGTTAGGAATCATGGCTGGCCCCATTGCTTTTGTTTTTAGGAGAAGCCAGTAAGTTTATATCCCAATATGATCCTATCCTGGCTGGGGTGGGGCCAGGTGACTTTGTATTGCTTTGTTTGGCTCACTTTGAAATGATTTAGACTTTGTTCTGATTGCATTTCATTCTGGAGCGGCATCCCTTAGGTTCGTGTATATCGTTATGACTTCTGTTCTGAAACTTATTTTGAGGATGTGCATTGGTGAGCCTTCTATACAAATTTCACGTTTTTACTTGTTTGTTTGTTTTTCTTTTTGGAGGCTGTGCAACTGTGGGAGGGGCGGGGGAACCTGGTTTGCATGTGCTGTTTTTGAAGGCTGTTCTCTTTTATGGTGTAGAAGCAGTTACTCCTTTGAATACCTTGAGTTTCTGTGATACATTTAAATCCCAGCCGAGGAAATAGAGCCTTAGGGAGATTACCATGAACTCTGAACAGACTTCTCTTGGTGTTTTAAAATTAAACCCCTCTCTCCCCTTCCCCCTCCCCCTCGTGTTTAAAGCACTGCCATTTTACTTCTGGTATAAAGAGCAAAGGTTTAGTATTAATGAGTTATGAAAATGTGTGTAGTCTTATGTATTTTGCTTCAGAGTTTTTTAAAGCTCTCATTCCCAGATGAGAAAATAAAGACTCCACAATGGCAGGAAACTGGACTCGGCGTTCCCGCACAGTGGTAGAGTCGCAGTGAATCTGTAGCTCATCTCGTTGCAGCAGCTGCCTGCATCTGTTCTGATGTACACCTGAGTGCCCTTCAACTTTAGTTTTCCAACTTAAGACCTTCTCTCTTTTGAAACACTGTTTTGCCAGTTTAGATTAAAATTATGAGTGTCTTTGAATAAATACGAATATGTTCAGATTTTCCCAAGTGGTTTTGCTTTTTCATAGTCACTCTATTTGTCTTTCCTCGGCCAGCATGCCTAAATGTTGATATCCTCGATTAATGCACAAGATTTCACTTTACACATAAAAACTCCATTACATTTACCAGTCATTTATTGACTACCTCCTGTGTTTAAGATTTTATGTTAGATGCAGGAATAACGTAAAAATAAATTTTGGATTAGCTTATTAGTGTTCTTTTCTGTAACACATGCAGCAATAGGAAATCAACAAGAAAACATACCTCTATGCAGAATGCCTGTTATTGGAAACTTGTTATCTTCAGAGAACCATCTATAAAATCTGCACAATTCATACTTTTAGCAAGTGTAATATCACAGAAATGTTTTGCCATTCTGTGGAAGTTTGGGATATTGGAAAAGGTATGAGCAGTGACAGCTCTATCGAAATGAAGTTAGCCTTCTCTGCAAGGGATTTCAGGTGGCATTTAGTCGGGTACTAGAAGTGCTTGTTATTTTAGGGGAAGAACACTGTACACACTTGTATCAACATTTGGTGTGGTTCACTAATGATTCTGTTGGCTTTCTTGAGGGATTTTGTGAGGGGTCTTATTATTTCCACTCCTTTATTTTTCTGACTTAATTTTCATTCTATTTTTATAGGGATGAAAACAAGATATTAAAGTTCTAGCCATCTTTGATATAATTCTGGCCCTTTCTGGAAGTATCAGTTTTTAAGAAGTGTATCTAAATATGCACATTATGGTTCACCAAGCACATTCACACATATGATCAATTTAGTTTTATCGCCTAGAAGCTTCACCTTGACCCCGTGTGTTACGCGAGATGGAACATACATAAAACTTCTTGTGTGGTACTTGCCTTATGTGTAAATGCTCAGTAAATGTCAGTTTCTTACATTTGTTTGCCCCTCTTTTGAAACTTACTTAGCTGCCCGTGCCCCCCGTTAGGGTTGCCAGTCTACCCGTCTTCCCCAAGATCCAGTATCCCCTTCCCCTGGATGAAGAAACCCGGGCAGAGACCTTGTAGTGTCCCAGTGACTGTGGCAGCTGACTGTTGGCCAAAAGTTTATCTCACTGACTCCTCACCCGTTAGACTCCATTGTTGGGCCTCCCAGTATGTGGACCTCTTCGGATTGAGTGTGTTGGTGTGAATACCACTGGGATTCTTGTGCATTCGTTTTGATTGTGTTCTTCATTTTTATTTACCACATACCAGAAGAATGTGTATATGCGAAAACTGCATTAAATACGTTGCAACTCAAAACAATCCTAATGGGCTCTCCCACATTATGGTTAGAGTTGTGCAGGTAACTAAATGGCTTTTCCTTTTCCTTTTTTAAATGTTTTTATTTTATTTCTGAAAGAGAGAGAGAGAGACAGACAGACAGCATGAGCAGAGGAGGGTCAGAGACAGAGGGAGACACAGAATCTGAAATAGGCTCTGGGCTCTGAGCTAGCTGTCAGCACAGAGCCCGATGCGGGGCTCGAACCCACGAACCATGAGATCATGACCTGAGCCAAAGTTGGACATTTAACCAACTGAGCCACCCAGGCTCCCCTAAATGGCTTTTCTTGCTCTTTCCAACTTGTGGTATTATCTGGGAGTGATAAAATCACCTAACAGAAGATACAGAAAAGAAAAGGCATGAGGAAAGGCATGGATAGAAATCTACTTTGCTTTCAGTGAAGTCTGCCTTAGATAAACTCCTTAGATTTTGCAAAGGGTTTTCAGGTTTCTGAGGCAGCCATAACCGTGGGAGCCATAGTGGTTGTCCAGGAATACCCGGCTGTGACTGGTGACACACCTTGCGTGGGAGGCTGAAGGTGCTGCAGTAGGTAAATAACTTAAGATACCTCCTAAGTCAAATACATTTCCCCTCCCTCTCCCTCCAGTACACAGAGAGGAAAGGGCAGGGATCATGGGGGCCATGCATAAATAATTTTATTACTGTAGAAAACACAGCTTTTGGAATTCTCTGGCTTTTTTCAGCCCAACTAATTAGATGACATTGATTAAGTATGTCATTTTGAGTCAGGTAGTGTTTTGCAAGGGGAACACTCTGGAAAGTACCTTACTTTGGATTTCTTGTACTGCTCTTTTAGACTGTTGTGTTTATTGATGTTTTAACTGTATATCCCTTGGGGCGCCTGGGTGGCTCAGTGGGTTAAGCGTCCGACTTCGGTTCAAGTCATGATCTTGCCCATCAGAGTTCAAGCCCTTTGTCAGGCTCTGTGCTGACAGCTCGGAGCCTGGAGCCTGTTTCAGATTCTTTGTCTCCCTCTCTCTCTGACCCTCCTCCTCCCCTGCTCTCTCTCTCTCTCTTTCTCTCTCAAAAATAAACAAACATTAAGAAAATAAAAAAAAAAAGTACATCCCAAATAGGGAACTTCTGCCAATGCTTATTTAATAAGTCCCAATATATTTAGCCAGCAGTGGTAGCTAGTGAAAAGGTACCTGGACAAATTATAGAGGAAATGAATATTAATTTAAATTTTTTAAAAATGTTTTATTTATTTCTAGGAGAGAGAGGGAGAGACAGCGTGAGCAGNAATGAATATTAATTTATAGTGGTAAATAGAGTAATATATTTTACTTTCTCCAACACATTTTATGAAATATTTTACCATATTCCTTGTGTATGATACTCACTATCACTAATTTTACTTTTGAATGTATTCACAAACCCAGTTTCTCATCAATACAACAAAATTATATGAAGTTTAATATAATTCATTTTTTACCCTCTCTGAAGTTTTTTTAAATTCTTAATGTTTATTTCTGAGAGAGAGAGGGAGATACAGAATCTGAACCAGGCTCCAGGCTCTGAGCTGTCAGCACAGAGCCCAGTGTGAGGCTTGAACTCACAAACTGTGAGATCATGACCTGAGCTGAAGTCAGACGCTTAATGGACCCAGACACTCAGGTACCCCGCCTCTCTGAAGTTTTTATACTGTGGCATTGTAATATAAAAAGTATGACCCAGATACTATATAACTTAATGATTGAAATTTAAGACTATAGATTTCTTCATCTACAAAAGTGTTTAAAAACAGCTTGGCAAACTCTCTCTCTCAAAAATAAGTAAACATTCAAAAATATTTTACTCTCTCTCTCTCTCAAAAATAAATAAACCTTTAAAAAAAAATGAGGGACACCTGGGGTGGCTCAATCCACTAAGTGTCTGACTTCGGCCCAGGTCATAATCTCATGGTTTCTGAGTTTGAGCCCTGTGTCCGGCTCTGTGCTGACAGCTCAGAGTCTGGAGCCTGCTTCAAATTCTGTGTCTCCCTCTCTCTCTGCCCCTGCTGCACTCATACTCTNTATACCACTGGCTACTTTTAACTGAAAGAGTCCTGTTGTGACAGAATATTTTCATTTCCTATGATGTTTTTACATAGAATTTATAACCTGTGTGTTTCTGAATAGGAATTGAGCTGACCTGCATGCAGTAAAGCATTTGTATAAACTGAGACTACTCAAAGTGGGATACAGATTTTTAAAAAATGTTTAAAAATAGAGAAGTAAACAAACCATGATAATGCAGTTACCATGAATCACTGTTAAATTTAAGGCTGTGCAGTGCCTGACTGGACCAGTCCGTGGAGCCTGTGACTCTTGATCTCGGGGTTGTGAGTTCAAGCCTCACATTGGGTATAGAAATTACTTAAAAATAAAACCTTAAAAACATAAATTTAAGGCTGCATTCCTGACAACCTAAGTAGAAGGGGGAAACTGAGGTTACATGATTATTAACATAAAGCGAAAACATTTCTTGAAGTGGAATATCACTTTTATAATTTTGTGAGATAATAAAATCTTTTTACTTTGTAAAAGGAAATAGACTATAAAGGAACTATACGATATTCCTGTGAAAATAGTGAATAGCGATGCCAAAATATGGGCTTTCTATTTTTTTTATAGTGTTAAAGATGTTTTTTCATTTTATTTGAGACAGTTATCTAGAGCTTAAGTTTGGCATCTTGTCATTTAAAGAAATGAGTGAATGAATGGCTGTTTCTTCTATAACTTGCTTAACTGTCACAGTCGTTAAGTCCAGCAATTCTGTCCAAAGGAGTAGCTTATCAAGCTCATTTTCATTTCAGAGTTTTTTTTGAAGATAATAATTTTGTAAGCATAAAATATAAAGCAGGATGAAAAGTCATTTAATAAAGAAGTACTTCAGTTGTGAAGTAAGCTTTTCTTTGTTTTGACGGATAGGTGGCATGTTGTTTTGTAACTTGGCATTTTTCTGTTGTATGTGTTTATGGGACAAGATTGCTCTTCTTTGAGTTACAAGATTTGGCCTCACAATTAATGGGGTTGTTCTAAAGTTTACAATGCAGACATTCCACTCACAACTTTGGAGTTATAACCTTGTAATTTGTATCTTCTGGCAGAGTCTAGTGTTTTTTGTTGTTGTTGTTGTTGTTGTTGTTGTTATTTTGGTACCTGTTGGCCTGCGTACATCGTAAAATTAGAGATGTGTTCCTCAGGACGAAAAGGACAAATCCACCAACTGTAGCTCCTTCTGAGTTTTAGTGGGAGGAGCCCTGGCGCCGGGGTGATTCCTCCACTTTGAACCCCAGGACCGGGCACGGAAGAGTCTTTGTTCCAACGTGTGTTGGTTGTTGTGCCTAATGCTTCAGAAGGAGTGGACGTGGACAGCAGGCTAGCCAGTGACCCACTCACTAGGGGACAAGGATCTCGACACCAGTCGTGATTTGAATCCACAGCTCTCTTTGGCTCTTGGCCGTTCATCAGTCTTAACGGGGAAGGAGAATAGGGCTCTGGTGGTTGTTGGAAAGGGGCAGCCGGATCATGCCTCTGTTATTGTGAAGGAATTAGATTCACTTGAGCCGCTAACCATGTGACCGAACTCAACAAAAAGATAACATACATTTATTCTTAAAGAGTAGTAACAATATATATAGGCAAACCACGCTGTTCATTTGTAGGTCAGTCTTGTCGTTCATAACTTCCTGTACGTGAAAAGCCCTGGTGTGGTCATTTCCTCCTTGTAGAGCCTTTCCAGAACCTTAATTCTTTTGTATTTCATTACCTCTAGGAAAATTACCTGCTCCCGATTTGGGGCGTCCACTTTTACAAATTGTACGGTTACAAAATCACGAAATAGCACTGTCAACGTCAGCTTTATTTATCTGTGTGTTTTTGGTTTTTTTTAAGACACACACACACACAAAAACCCCTGTAAATTGGGAAATTGTTTCCCTTCAGAGGGCTTAAAAAATATCTTGAGTTTGTTGGGATTAAATTGGGTGGCAGTCGGGGCAGCCGCACTCGTGCAGCTAAAGTGCACAAATCGATTTTGCTCCCTTAGCTGCCTGCTTGTGCCTAAAACAATTTTTGACGAACGCCAGAGTTTCACAGACGTAGGAGTAGCAGTTCTAGAGGTGGTTTTGCGAGTCCCTTGGAGCAGCCATGCACATCTTCAGCCACTCTTAATTTGAATGAGAAAGGGGATGGGAGAAGCTATTTTTATTTTCTCCTGGGAGCAAGAGAAAAGGAGGCGGGACTCTGTACCATGTAATTTTAAAAAAGAAAAAGAAATCAGATTCCATTGAGATCCTTTCTTGTTTACTTTTTGTTTTACTCTTGCTGTCTCCCAGTGTGTTTGACTCATATAAGTCTTCCCCCAGGAATATGAGAATATGTGGTACAGTCCGCCTCATAACCTTCCTGGATATTTTTATAATTTATCATCAGCTGACACCGCCTGGGTAGAATATTCTTACCACTCCCTCTGGCTGCTGGAAGTCTGAAATTACATCTTTGTCTTTGAAGTCAGGCATACTGTTAGCGTTGCTATGGTGACAGGGTGGGTAATGGCGTCCGCAGACTGGAGATTGGTATTTAGCGTTTAGACGCTGCTGTACACAAGGCCTTGATTTTTAGAGTGGTTACTGAACTATTCCCTTTTAGTAAATGTTTAAAAATTACATTTTTACATGGTCTTACTAGATTAATAGTCATGGTTTATTTCATTTTAACTGCAAGGATAAAAGCATTATTCCATTAAATGGGTAGCTTTTTTTCTCTCTTGGTTTATGCATTATTAACACAGGCTTTCCTGTTTTGCTTGTAACATTTTATAGGCTTTTTCAAACAGGCAGTCAGATTTGCTCCGTCGCTCTTTTAGGTTTTGGCCTTAACCCATTATCTGCTTGATCTTGCATGATTTCAGAGGGGACAAAGTTCTAAGGAACTAAGCTTTTAAAATATTAAAAATGAAGAGAGGGAGGGAGGGAGAGAGCACGCACATGTGTGTGTGTTACTCAGTATATGACAGTGTTGATTGATCAGTCTTTGCCCGTGAATGGCAGCAGTAACTTTCTTCTTAAATGGTTTTGTTTCAAGTTTCTCTCTAGCCCGTCTCCCGTCCTAGACCCTCACAAAGGGATAAAGGAGAGATTGTTTATGGTTGTGGGGAACCGTAGGACATTTTGGAAAGGTTTTAGTTAATGTAACTTTTAAAGTAATATTCCCTCAATTAAGCCTGTTTGGTCTGGGACCAGTTACTTATATTACATATGATTTATTGATGCTTAATTTTTTTGTCCTTAGAATAATGGTGGCTCTTAAAAAGTTCACATAGTATATACATGTCCCTCCTGACCTCATATACAAACTGCTTCTAAAGTATCATTTTGAATGCCTCAGCATTTGGAATTTACTGCTTCCAAAGATACTTTATTTCTGGTCATTTAAATTGTTAGGAGATTCTTGAAGTTGGATTCTACTTCTGCCTTCTAGAACCACATGAGAGAAGTCTAAGTCCCTTGTCTCGGTCATGGCTGTTCAGATATTTGAAGGTAGTTTTCATTTTACCTGGGTTTTCACTAGGCTAAATTATTAGTTCCTTTCTTTTCCCCATCGTGTGGTTTCAAGTCTGTCACCCTACTCTGAATTCTTTGATAGACTTCATTTTGTGTAAGTGTTTCCAAACAGGAATCCACAACCAGACTAAATACTCTGTAAGTGTAGCTGGTGTGGAGCCAGCCTGCCACCACCTTTGTCTCGGACCGTCATGACCCCAGGAGCTAACTTTCTTAGCGACTACATCCCACTCTGGCCCTGTGATGGAAAGTGCTTCTAAGGTGCATGTCTCATCTGTCCTGAACTTGAACCTATGTGCAGCCTTCACATTTTCCCTTACTGAGTGCTATCTTATCAGCTTGGGACCATTGTTCAAGCCTGCTGACTTGTAGTTAGATCCCGAATCTAGCATCTACTTGTATTTAATAAAATTTCTACCTGTGTGTTATCTGTAAATTTGTATCTCACTGCAACTCTTAATATAAAAAAGTAGACTAAATGCAGAACTTTTTGATATTTTGGTTGTTGCCATTCACCCGGGAATCATAAATCTCGAACTTCCATGTGTTCCAGGCCGTACATTATGTATCCGTAACACCGTCATCCTAAGAAGACTTAGAAGCTGGGTGGGAATCCAGAACAACTGAGACTATGGATAGTACTGTTATACATATAAAGGCTCTGTAAGATTGAAAGTTATATATGCTTCGTTAGATAATTTTGTCTTCATCAAACCTGTGTTCTGCATGGTAGAAGAAAATTGACTTTGGAAGCTAGTTCCTGTTGCTGCTTCGAACGCTACATCCTGGCTTCTTCCCTGTAACTGGGAGGACTAAGGCAAGATAGGCATCAAGAGGAGGTAGAAGAGCCTGTGCCCGTCCCCAGAGCCTGAATGTCACGGGCCACGGCAGGTCATACTTCCCGCTGGTCTTGGGATCTTCGAAATGAAGTAGTCCCATTTGAAGGGCATTTTCAGTGAATGAGACTGTTGGTCACACAAGCCCCTGGCTTATCCCATCAGGACGGTTGGTGGAGACAGCAGGTTGTGTGTGTGTTGGGGCGGGGGGGGGGGTGTCCCT
>NW_027528624.1:2933160-2997568 GCF_008692635.1 Crocuta crocuta
TCCTTTACTTCCTCCTTATTTCTCTGTGTTCATCTGCCTGTCTGACACATGCCCCATGCTGTACTTTCCATTACAAACCAGCCAGGACTGAGGGCCCTGGGCACTAGGGAAGTTAAACTGGTGTAGTTTTTCCTCGGCACAAGCTGCAGGGCACCTGCTTCTGCCCAGCATGGTGCTTCGCCTCCTTGCCCACCACTATCTGTTGGGGGAGGGTGGGGGGGGGCCCAGTGAGTCATTCAGAAAAGAAGACATCATTTTTTTGACTGGGTCCCAGGTCTTTTCACGTGTGCATGGAGAGAGGCACACAGTTTTTGCCTGTAATAAGCTACTTCCACCGCCCCCACCTCTACATCTCTCTCTGCAGGAGACAGGGCTCCATTTCTGGACAAAGGTACTTGAGAGGCAGGGCACTTACAGATTAAAAATTTGACAATAAGTTTTACAGATTGGAGAAAGAATGCTTTAGACCAGTGCTGGTTCATGGAGTGGCAGGTGGGAAATAATCCTCTAGGGACTCTCTCTAGGGACATTATTCCTTTCCTTCCTTATTTGTAGGCCCTTTATGACTAATGACCATGTAAGCTTCTGTAACTGGCCAGCAGTTTGGGCTTGAATTGGGATGAGGGATGGGCATGCTTTCACTCGGCTGAAATTCTTCATGAGTTTCCGTGACTTCTGCATCTCCCCCCAAAAGAACAAATATATGAGTGAATTTGGCTGCTGAGTCTTGCACTGTTTATTCTGTATCCATGTCATTTAATATGTTAGCCACTTGCCATATGTTGCTATATAGCACTTGAAATATGACTAGGGTGAGGAACTGAACTTGAATTTGAATTAAGTTTAAAATAGCCATACGAGGCTAACGGCTTCCCAAGTGGACAGTGCAGTTCTAGCTTATGCATCCCGTGTAGGCTTGTTTTTACTACAGAGTGAATTTTGGTAGAATCACAGTGTGCTCACTCACATTCGGGCTTTCAGTGCATTCCGAACTAGCATTTAAAACTAATTCATTCACACATGTGTACAGGAGATTGCAGGTACAGAAATAATTTAGGTGTAGAGTTTATCTTTTGCGGGGTTTTGGTGTATATATAGATGGAAAACCAGGATTTCAGGAGTGAGGATAATTGCACCTTCAGTGGAGATTGCTGTGCACTCATGCTGTTTTAATAGTTAGAAGGCTGAAGTACTTCCCTGCCTTTCTACTTGCCTGTTTATCTGTGCTTTTATTAATCTGTATTTACCAGAAATAGTGATCATAGAGGACGTCTTCTGGATGTGCCCATCTCCCTTCCACGTGCATGCCAGTATCAAGGTCAGGTTCAGCTGTGAGGTCCAAGCCCCTGGGCCCGGACTGTAGGTCAAGTAGAAGTAGGGCCCGCGGGGAACAGAGTGTATCTGGAGCTCCAGGATTGTGCTTGTCTGCGCCCTGTGCGGGGTTAAGCTGCAGCTTTTGCCGTAAGGTCTGTGGTTTGACATCTTTTTCAGAACTTCGGTATCGCATCTGAGAAGTAGCCTAGGGTTCAGCCAATGGGGTTGAAAATAGTTTCCCATAAATGTGTCCAGATGATGTCTGCTAATATTTAGGATATTTTTCCTTCTGTCTAATTGTAAAGGGCATCAGGATGTGTGTTCTCTTATAAGCCTCAGACAGTTTCATATTTACAGCATGAGAATAGGTGGCAATTTCGGGGCAGCATAGGAATTTTCCAGCTCTGACTTTTTTAGGGCTGAGTTCCTCATTTGCCAGGTGAGGAGGGATCTTCCTGATGGGAGATGAGGGTACAGGGAAGCCCTGGTATGGAGTCTGCCTTGCTGCTCCTCCATGTCCCCCAGACAACTGGGTTTCTGTATCGTGTTAGGGAATTTGTGTGTGGCCCTGCCTTTCCCTCATATTTAAGAGTGGCCACTTCATCCACTATTTTAGTGCTCTGCATGTTTAGAATTTTCTTAAGAACTATATTTTACATCTAAAATAATGTAGTTGGGTTCTTTGAATAATATGTTCCAGGATTTCTTTTTCTTCCTTCCTTCCTTCCTTCCTTCCTTCCTTCCTTCCTCTCTCTCTCTCTCTCTCTCTCTCTCTTTCTTTCTTTCTTTCTTTCTTTCTTTCTTAAGTGAAAATCGCTTTGAAAAAATATTTTAGAGAGAGAAAGCATGAGTGGGGGAAAGGGGCATCGGGGAGAGAGAGAGACGGAGAGAGAGAGAGAGAATCAAATCTTAAGCAGCCGCCATACTCAGTGTGGAGCCCGACATGGGACTTGATCCCAGAACCCTGGGATCATGACCTGAGTTGAAATCAAGAGTCAGATGTTCCACAGACTGAGCCACCTGGGCGCTGAGTCCCAGGATTTCTGATTCATTTGTCACCACCTTCAAAACTCAGCTTCTGCTTGTTGTCCAGATTTCCCCTCACTGAACACTGCACCTACCAGTCAGGCACAGCCCATGTGTTAGTGCTGCTTCCTGATGGCAAAAGGTTACAGATGGACTCTTTTGTCAGGGCCATTATCCCACACCCAGGAACATCTTTGTATTTGTAAACTCCACCCCACGGTACTTACAGAGGAGGAAAAACACTAGGAATGAGTAATAATGATTTTCTCAATATTTGTTTGATTCGATGGCAGTAATGTACACTTCAGCGTCAGAAGTAGATGGATGGGTTATTGTTGCTTGTTGCTTCTACTCATTCAGTCTATAAACCTAATTTGTCTTATTTATGATGGGAGAAGGGGAATATATGAATTCATTTCACTAAGCAGTTCTTGAGTTCTGGTAGTGTGCTATCATGATGGATACAGTCTCGGTTTGAGGAAAGATGAAGAAATACAGAATCCCTGAAATTATGAGGTGCTTTTCAGCAAATGTATTTTGTTGTGGTATTTGTTTGCCCACCTTGTTGTGGCATATGTAAATACTCCCCAAATGTCTAAAGTGTTCCTTTTGGATAATATTTTTAATTCAAGTCTCGATTTCTCTTTCTTCATTTGAGAAACAGTGGTCCCTCCTCCCTCCCTGTCCCTCTTTTGGGAAAAGCCAGTAATCTAGGTAATTTCTATTTAAAAAGCTCTATTAAAACCGAGGAGTGATGGTAGACCACTTAATGAAGCAAAGCGCAAAAGATGATGAGGACGAGAGTGATAGAGAGGCAGTGCACTAATGAAGCCACTTACTTTTAAAGGTAAGGAAAAATAAAGAAGCCCACTTCCCTTTCTTCTAACCTGGCTGTTCTCTAGAATTTTCAGTTAAGTAAAATCGTTAACTCCGTATATGTGCTTCAAACTAAACACAAAACCCCAAAGACTGTTTAATTATCACACTTCTGTTAATAAGATTATGGGACTTGCATCGGAAAGATACTGTGTGAAATGGAATTCTTTCCTGTGTTGGTGAAAATACTTAGTTTGTGTTCTTTCTAATGGTTGGCTCTACTATTCTGCTTTCTAGCCCCTGAAGGGTGAAAGCAAGAAAACAACCATTATTTCATGCTGTTGGAAAGGTCTTGCCTAATTTGAATTGTTTGTTGTTACAGCATGTAGGGTTTTGTTCTTAAAACCTCTTAAAAAGATGGATGTAATATCTTATTTATCAGGATATTTTCAATAAAATCTTGGCAGTTTACTGTTACTAAAATTTTATGAGACGTCTTCAGAAAAAAAGTGTAATGGTTGCGGAGTAGAGTCGACTCCACTCCTTCTTTTGAAATATATCCTCCGTTTGAAAAATAGGACTTCATCGTCCTCACCCCTTTACCCTCACCGGGTAAATAAATAAATAATATGTAAAGCTTTAGATTTCTCCCGCTAGAGTTTTCTTTGTGTATGGTTTACTTGGGTGAGGTCTGCAGAGCAGTGTTAAAAGTGGGAAGTGATTTAACACACCTTTGAGACATGTGGCCATAAAGATTTTGTTTCTGCTGAGAAAGCAGAAACCTATGTACTNTGTTTGCTCACTTTGGGTCCTTAGGAAGAACATTGCATTTTCTCAGATCAGGACGGGAACAGTGTACTTTCTGAACGAGTGAAGCCGAAGTGACTTTCCTGCCCCTTCTCCCCCCATGCCCTCCATTAGTCCGTTTCTGGCAGTTGTCAAGTTTGCACACCATCCGTCATCTTTCTCTGCTTTGCTCTGTGGCCTCCCAAGTTCACCGCTCACATTTTCATTCAGGATTGTCTTTGAAGATTGTCCACGTCTTGATTTAAGTGAGAACATTATGTTCATCCTAAACTGCTTTTGTGATTTTTTTTTTAAAAAAGCAGTATTTCATTTTCCTTTACAATCCCTAAATCTCTTTGCTTAAAAATAAAAAAAGACGTTTCTGTTTTCTGATGAGGAATTGGGGTTTGTACATGTGTGATGTGGCATCTGTTTGCATGACAGATGTCCTTTATTGACTCATAGGAAGTTCCCCTGTGTGTTAATATAATGGAATTATTGTTCTTAAAATAATTTATCCTAATTTATAGTAAACTAAAATTATATTTTCATTTTGTAATTATATTAGCGGGACTAGTAAGAAATAATGTGCATAAACTTTGTTTTATTGACAAAGTATTGCCCTTAAAAGTACTATTTTTGTTTATGAGCAAATGCATTTCGTTTATATGGGTTTGGGTGTGCATTCCTTTGAGCCTGTTTCCATAGTGCAGCTATTTACTATGGCCTGAAAAATTAAAGAACAATTTCACTTCTAGTCTCTGCATTTATTTTTTATGTACTTACAGGGCAATTTTCAAATGGGGGTGAAACTGAATTATTCTCTGACAAGGGGGAAAATAGCTTGATAAACAATAGGATTTGGATTTTGCAAAGTTACAGAGTTTTAGAGTCATAGGCTCACAACAGTTTTCTGTGTTTTTTAAGGCTTGAATTCATAGAGGGGAATTTTGTTCAGTGAGGAAGCAGAATTATTCCCTAAACACTTTATGAAACCAAGGGCCAGTGTAGAGAGCAGAGCGCACGGGATTTACCTGGGTGGTTCAGGGGCCTCTTGGAAAAACCACTGCACAGTCAGCAGCCTTTGTTGTTGTTGTTAAAAAGGAACAAATAATTGTAAAACGGAACATTGATTTCTAAATTTCAAGTTGTATGTGCTCTCGAGGAAAAGGAAAGAAATCTCTCCTAGAAAACAAAGAGACAGAAAGAAACTCCAAACTTCTCAGCACTTGCCAAGACATCTCTTGCTGCATACTAAGAGGTCCGAGCCCGTTGTCCTTAAAATGGACAGAGTGTGCGTGCTTTGTGGCCGAGTGCCCGCTGCGTGGGGCTACTGAGTAGAAACCAAGTACTAAGGTAGTTTTTACATTTAATCAACTTTCTTTCACTGTCACGTTCCAAGCCAAAACTATGTTGAAAACTGTGGCTCTATTCCACACAACCTCATGTGTGTATTTTGGAGAGTGAAATGAAAGAAATCACTGGTGAGGACCTTGGGGGCGGGCGGGTGGTGAAATGCTGACTTAACAAAATTGTGACTTTGGCTCATCCATGCACCCGGAGCCAAGGTGACGTTTTAGTCCATGCACAGCATTGGGCCCAGCCCTTCTGTGGCTTGCTGGCTGGTGCCTGTGGGCCATTACTGCCCCTCAGAGCCTCTGCCCACGTTTGGATCGTGGGTAACAGGGCGTGGAGCCATCCCATCGGCATCTGCACCTTGCCCTGCACCTGCTCTCAGTCTGTATCTCAGGGTGACCACCTAAGTGACCTCCTGATAGAAGCCTGGTGGTGACTAATAGCGTTACTGGGAGTACCTGAAATTAGGGACCAAGGGCAAGATCATGCATAACTTTTATCTCCTGTTGAACATGAAATTGATACAGGGGTAGTATTTGTTGAGGTTTCTTGAACTAGAAGAAATACATGGGCCCATGAAGCTAAGGAACAACTCTGTCTGATCTTATAGTAGTGAGATTTTGTTTTCTGAGGAATGTATTCTGAAAAGAAAAATATTCCATACTGGAGTAAGAAATATCCTGTGGTGGGAGCAGCCTGCCAATTCTTCTTTCTTATAAAAATAAGGCAACTCCACTATGCTGCTCACTCTATTCTTACTAGGAAGGATGGATATACTGATTTATTTCATAGATAATTTTGTATGTAATGTATATAGTTTTATATATACGTATATTCTTTTTTAAAAAATGTTTTATTTATTTCTGAGAGAGAGATAACATGAGCAGGGGAGGGTCAGAGAGAGAGAGGGAGACACAGATTCCAAAACAGGCTCCAAGCTCTGAGCTAGCTGTCAGCACAGAGTCCGACGCGGGGCTCGAACCCACAAACCATGAGATCATGACCTGAGCCAAAGCTGGACCCTTAACCGACTGAGCCACCCAGGTGCCCCTACGTATATTCTTTAAACATGCTATAAAAGGGTAATTGGAATTCAGTAAATTCAAATTTCCTTTTTTTGCCTTGTCTTGAAACAGTTATTTTAAAATTTCAAAATAAAATGAGAGAAAAATACATCGCAGTGCTTCTTAATTTTCTTTATCTTTTTTAGTTTTTAGAAAGTAGTTTTATGGAAATGTATACCTAAGTCAGTTGTTTTAGAAGTATCATATAGTTGCCGTAACTTACTTGGATAGGTTCTGTTTTTTTAGTGGGTTCACTTCATTTGACTATATTATATTCTTGCATCAAATAAGGAATGTAGTTAGACTGGAAAGAAAGGAAAAGAAACCTATAGCTCTGTGTGCTTTCTATTTAGAGAGAGCTTCACTGGCTATTCTGACCACACAGGTAATCAATCGTATTCATTATGAAGTTGAGTTATTAGTTTTTGTATCTTAGATTTTCTTTCTCCATATATTCATAGGTAATTCGTTTCTTTTAGAAAATCAGAGTCCCATCCCTGTACTGTTTTCTCATAACCTGCTTAGAAAACTTAACGTAATTCCTTGTCGGGGATTGTTGTATCCTATCATTTTAAATGATTGCACAGATCCATATGGAATGAGCCTGTTTAAGAAAATATTAAACCCAAATATACCGTATAATCAAGCATTGTGGGTTTGACTTGCCCTCTTTGTAATATTGAGCTTTGGGGTTCAAACTGATACTGAGACAAGAAAAAACACCTCTTTGTATTTACTAAGAACGATTAGATGCTACTTTAAATCAGGGCCATGGAAGAGTTTGTTTTATAAACAAACAAGACTCCTCAAAACAAACTTCCTTTTGGTGTATTTATGTAAAATTCTCCCTGTTTACAGAAATTGTATCATGTTTATTTTGAAAATTGAAATTTTTAATGTGCTCATGAGGTAGAGGTCTGAGAGGGATGACAGATTACCCATAGCATGAACTAGGCATGACATAAATCCGGGTTCTGAAACGGCTTTCTGTGCGTTTCTTTAGAATAAATCCATGCTTGCCAAGTATGGAGAGGTGCCCCTTCAGAATGCTTGAAAGAGAGACCCTTGCTCACCACTCTTTTGTTCCAGTGTCTGAGTCTCTCCTTTTGCTCCTGGAGGCAGTCACGGAGATTCTGCATTTGGACTTCCACGGTGATGGGGAGCGTTGCCCTCAGCTCCCCTCCTCCAAACCAAAAAAATTCCAAAAAACAAAACAAAAACAAAAACAAAAAGCCTGGCCTTGTCACGGACTCAGATGCATGCCTTATTAACTCATCTCATGACCTTTGGCTCTCGGGACTATGAGCTGTCATGGCTTTCTGTGACATCAGTAGTATGTGACTTGAATGGATATACTGCGTGTGCTGAATCAGCCTTTTTCATTCCCTTCCACATGAAGAAAGCAGGTGCTAAGTCTCATTTTGAGAATTTATTGCTATCTGTTGGTGACCCTTTAGAGACCACTCTGCTTCTTTGACTAACAGCCAGATGGAAGCTGATAGTCTGTTTTGACCATTGAAGCTGAAAACCCTACAATTTCTTCCCTGACTCCCCCCCCACCCCACCACCAAAAAAAAATTCTCTTCGTGTTTCTGGGTTGAGACTACAGACAGGCAAATAGAATATTTTGTGTAGGGAAAATGAGGATAGGATTATTTGAGAGAGTTGTGGCTTTAAATTCTTTTATGGTAGCATAATTGTATGTGTATATTCAGGTCATAGAAAGTTGTGTATATGTGTTTGTATGTCTCTGCATGTAAAATTGTAAATTTTCAGTTACTGATATTGAGAGGGGAACAAAGCCCCATTTTAAACAGCTTAACCTCAATTGAAGTATGGATTCTCTGACCTGAAAAGGTTTCTTTTTCATGAATATTTTAGGAAAATTTACTGAAGCTGTATTTACATCTTGTGTATGTGTCCTGTGAAGGTTTTGTTTTAGATATTTGGGGAGAATGATTCTCTGATTGTTTTTGTTTTAGTTTGTAGGAAATGAAAAATACACGAACAATCCAAGTTATCCACGCAGATGAGGTGCTAAATAAATTGCAGTAAGCACCAGAGGACATAAGAATGTGTTAATCTCAAAGATGCGTGATGATTTTTGTGTTGTGAAAGGTTAGCTTTTCAATAGCAAGACTTAATTACTTTTCAAATGAATATTTCATAAGTTACTTTTTCATTGAATATACATCTGCATACGTACTCGATTCCCCATTAAACATCGGTTAGCAGTGGTTTGGAAACCGCTCTCTCCCTCCTTCCCTACCTTTGCATCCAGTAGCGGAATCGAGAGTTTCTCATTTTTAAAATATTGTTTAAAGGCCCAAAGTCATAATGTAATCCAGCAGGGCTTTCCCTGCCATTACTTTGTTGATTCTTTTATCAAACATGATGGCACAGTTCATTTTCTCAATTTCATCCAGGCGGCCCCTTCTAGAGTGTGAGGCTGGTGTTTCCCACCTTCACGGAGACACCTCTTCCTCTAGATGGGGCTTGTTTTTCTGCAGCAGCTATCTCTCTTGCTCAGTCTTCCTTCTTTATCTTAACAGTATGGAAAGGGTGTGTCGTTTAAGAAGAATTACGGTTGATTATTCTGTGGCTGTTTTGCCCAGCATAGCAGGGGTTAATGGAATAAACTAAATTTGCACTTCAGTCATGAATATGTATCAGTAGTGGTAGAAAGCTTAGAATAAACTTTTATGAAGTTTAAAATAAAGCTTAGTTTCAGTTTAGGGGAAAAGTTATTGTAATTCAAATATATAGATAACTTCTAATAGCCTCTTTTTCCAGCGGTTTTATATCAGGTAAAGTTAAAAATTTTTGGAGCCTAGTATAGAGGTATAGTTCACTAATTCTCTTTGCGGGGAGTTTGTAAACAGTAAAATTACTTTTTGTTAGCTTGGTTATCCAAATGTCATAACTGTACATTTGGAGTTTATTGTGGATCATGCAAAAATGCAATAATCTTGACTAAGTTCTGAAAGTTTTCAGATTACAGACTTATTTAGTTTTGTCTTTAAGATATAGATAAGATATGCTTTTTTTGTTTTGTTTTAATTACTGGGATGTATCTTTTGTATATTAACATGCTTTTTTTTTTCTCTTTGCTTTGCTTTTATTTTGTTTACTGTTGATACAGTACTAACAGGACTAGATGATACCCGGCCTCTACACAGGGGCCACAACTTAAAGTATCTCTAAGATATTTAGGATATGCTGCCCATTTTCCTTCCAGTAAATGGGATGAGTCTCCATTTGTATGTACTGTTATCATTCATCAAGATAGACCTTCAGCCAGACAGATCATACTTAACCATTTCTTGCTTAACTTGAAATTCACAGTTAGACTTTAGAGTGGGCAGACAATATTTTGCCAGTATGTTGCTGTTCACAGTATACCAAGATTTAAAAAAAGAGGAGAAACCCAAAAAATGAACTCTTAACTATAGAGAACAAACTGAGGGTTGCTGGAAGGGAGGTGGGTAGGGGGTGGGGAGGTAGAGTAAATTGGGGATGGGGATTAAGGAGGGCACTTTTTGTGATGAACACTTGGTGTCTTATGTAAATGATACTAAATTTTATGCCTATTATTATGCTATTGGTTAACTGGAATTTAAATAAGAACTTGAAACGTAAAAAAAAAGATTTTCATAGTTGAAAATCTTACTAATCTTCTTATTTTGATAGTGAAAATGCTTAGAAAGAGTGGTTTCCATTTGGGGAAAATGTTATCACAATACAACATTGATAATTTTTAATAGCCTCTTTTTTTTTTTTAGCTCTTTTTATATCTTAGTCTCTTTTTCTCTGTCTTTACTGTTTGTTAGTATTGATAGTGTTGTCTTTTTATTTGATTTGATTAGAGACTTCATCTCAACCATCATTAGAGAGATACAAACCTAGTCTTTTGAGGGACTTTGAAAGGGCCATAGTATGCTGTTTTTCAAAGTATACCTGTATTTGAACATGTGAAGATATGTTACTGAATACAGATTAGTTTTACACATACATAGTTAACACATACATATATGCTCTTCAGATAAGAATATTCACAGTACTAAACAAGAATCTCTATAGGAAATGTCATTAAATAGGTATGAAAAAGTCATGAAGATAAATCAGCTGTCACCCATCAGGTTAATGATTAATTAGGAAATGAGATTTTTTTCCTCCTGGTGCTTCCCTCGTTTGACTGATTTGCACTGCTCTGAATGTTGAGTAACAAAGAGAAATAGAGAAGAGAGAAAATGTGTGTATATCTGTCCATAAAACTTGTTTCAGTGCTTTAAAGATATGGTAATATGAATTTACTTTATATATGTCATTTGAAATAGAAATTTCCAATCTGCTCTTACGGGTTAAAGCATATGTCCTATTCATTATTGTTAGTGTAATGGAAATTTAAGCTTTAGACTTTTTAATGTGTTTAGTATTGTTTGATCAGTGAGCTGAAATGATCCTTTCTTGTAACATCAACTTATAACTATATGTGAAATATAAATACTGTAAGGATGTGATTGGGAGGGCTTGTAGCTATTTTGGCAGTGGGGGCAATAAGATTCCTGAAACGCTTTGATTCACCCCATAGGAAGCTCAGTTTCATAATTTATTTTTCTTTTCAGTTAAGTAACTCTTTGTAGTAGATATATGCAAAGTTCAGAATCATGTTGCATTTGGGGCACTGAACTTGTTTCCTGTTCTTAATGTCCTGGGAAAGGACCGTCCCTGTTTTCACCTTTGGTCACAATGACCTTTCCCAGTCCCTGTCTGTTCCAGTCGCTGGGACAGAGTGCAGGAGACTGGTACGTCACAAGGCCACGCTTTCACACGTTGTAAGCCAAACAGCATCGTGTTTGGATGTTACTCATTACCTGGAAACGATTTATTTATTTATTTATTTATTTAGATTTTATTTTCAAGTGATCTCTACATCCAACGTGGGGCTCGAACTCATGACCAAGATCAAGAGTCAGATGCTCTACGGGCTGAGCCAGTCAGGCACCCCTGGAAATGATTATTTTAAGCTGCTGTTACTGGTAATGCTACTTGGTAGCCAGTTTTAGTACTAAGCATTGTAAGTTGATGGGAATATTTGAATATTTTGCGCATTTTGCCCTCATTTACAAAAATGAGGGCAAAAGTGAGAATTTTATTTTTTTAAAGTAAGCTCTCTGACCAATGTGGGGTTTGAACTTAAGACTCGGAGATCAGGACTCGCCTGCTCTACCCACTGAGCCAGCCGGGTGCTCCAAAGTGGGAAATTGAGAGTGACCATATTAGTGCTGAGAAAATATGTCTGAAAAATGTAATACAAAGATGTGAAACATTTGGAGACAATGAATGTAGAAGATCTTTGTCTTAACTGGTTATTCATTGCCCTTTAGTAAGAAAATAAATCCTCGTCAGAGCTATGTTTTAGGAGGCAGAGTGCAAATTAAGCATTTCTTCTCCTTCTTCATGATTCTCATCCAAATCCTCATTAGTGTGTCTGGTGACCCCCTTTTGTGATTAGCTTTTGCTCTTTGGTTTTCTGTATGTTTTAAAACATATCCTCTGTGAATGGAGGGCTACCTGTAATCTCAAAGTTCTTCATACTTCCCAGTGTTGTGGGGTAGAGTTATAAGAATGGATTGGTTGGATCTGAGTTTGGATGTCTGCACCACCACTTCCAGCTTGTGACCCGAGCAATTCAGTTGATTCATCTTTTCACCTGGTGGTTTTGCTGAAAATGGGAATGAAAGTTCCTACTTTATGGGTTATTGTCAGGATTGCTTGAGATCATGCACATGCAGCACCCGAGTAAGGGGTAGCCTGTTTTTGTTGTTAGTGGTTATTCTGGCGTGAGGCTCTGTGCCAGCCACCCGGAGGGAAGGGTGGGGGCATCTCAGGACTACATCTCTTACTCTATGTGAGGAGAGTCCACACACGGAGAGCGGGCCTCAGCATGAAACTGGTGACCTTCGCTCTTAGTGGAAGCACTATCGTAAAGAATACTTAGCTTCCGGCATCACTGAATCTGTTTATAGGCTGAGAAATTTCATTCAATTTAGTATCTTTCTGGAAAATGGTTGCCAGGTTCCAAACAACTTGACTTTCAAGATGAACTTGAGTAGTGTAAATCAGTTGTAAATTATTTAAAGAGTGGATGCTGAGTGAAATCATACCCCACTATTAATATCTCACTTGGTTTTGCTTGTGTTTTTGTATGTATCAACAGAATTATCCAGAAGATATTTAATGTGAATGCAAATCTCTATTTAGAATAAATTTGTCAGTCTTGGCTAAACTCGTATCCCTTTCCAGCCTAAGGGTGGGTGGTGTTGGATTCGCACTGTCCACTATCCCTGTGAGTGCTCGTACAGGTTTGAAGATAACCACCTGGAGGAGGAATATAGTCAGAATGAGCTTTGTTTAAGCTGCTGAACTCACACAGTGGGCATGGTGAATTTTCTCCATTTATTGACAAGAGGTGTCAGAAAAAAAATGTAAGGCTTCATAATAATACAATTACTTTACATAGAGTAGTTACCCAAAAGCCACGTTAATGAACCCTATTCAGCCTTATTCCACTGACACTAGTTTTATAACTATTCATCTGTCTATTGATGTGGGACTTACCATACGTGAGCTCTGTGTAGCCAGCAGAACTTACTCTCTGGAACATTTATTGGAACAGGAGTTTAAAAGCATACTTCAGAGTTATATCCTTGTTTTCTAAAGAAAAGGCAATATCTGATAAGGTAGAAGGCTCAGTAATTTCAATTTTGCTTTTTTCTGTCTTGCTTATTTTTTTGTTCTGTAATTCACTTCTTTGTAGACTGGTACCAGACCGGTTCTACAGTAGAGCAATTCAGACTTTGTAAAGAAAGTTCATGTTTGCCTTCTCGGTGTCAATTAGAAAACTACACAGAATGTAGACATTCTGTAGAATGCCATATTTAATTACTAGGAATAAAAGCTATAAATTTTTAGAACATTACTTTTGCTTTAAAAAATGTCTTACATCTTACTCTATAACGCGTGAAATACACTTTACTATTTCAGTCAAGATTGCTTGGTAAGTCTGCTAAGACATTTTAAATTTTGGAATATTAACAATTTGTTCTAAACTCTTTTAATCATGTTTCATTAATACTGCCAAATTTGGGGGATTAGTAACCAGCATTAGCTTCCTTGATTGATTTTGCTTTCATCTCCCTGTGTCGTGTGACATATTATGTCTTGCTTAAGCTGACTGGTTCTCTCTCAGCCTTGCTTTGACCACCTGCCTACCTACTTCAGAAACTCCAGTGGAGTAAAATAATTTTGCCCCCAATTGTATTTTGTGTGAAGGGGTAGACCTCTCATTTTCTCTGGGTCCTGGGTTTTCGCTCTGCCGCTGGTTTCCTTAGTTAGTGGAGCCCTGATGCTTGTCATACACGTGAATACTGATGTAGTATCATCTGTCTTCACACATACTTAAGTTCACTGTTGATGAACTTGAGAGACTTATTTCTTTTTTAAAGTTAAAATCTTTTTCGATAATGCAGAGAGACAGAGAGAGAGAGAGAGAATATTTTAAGTAAGCCCCACGCCCAGTGTGGAGCACCACGAGGAGCTCAATCTCACTGCCATGAGATCATGACCTGAGCCAAAATCAAGACTTAGACGCTTAACCAACTCAGCCACCCAGTGCCCCTAGATATTTATTCCTAGTTAAGAGTAATCCTCAGAGAATAAGAAATGAATGTTGTTGGAATTTTTGAGCTTCAGAATTAAATAGACCCAGATTCAAACATTCCTGTTTCTGCTCTTGTACTTTGTGATCTTGGAAAAATTACGATTTCTTAGGATTTGCTATGTCATCTAATATATATATATATATATATATAGTAAGCATCTTAGCCTTACTAATTAATGCTAATTAACGCAGAGAGCTAATTCATGCCTTACCATGACCTTATAGTCATTTTTTCCCATGTCATTTAGCTTCAAGTTCCTTATCTTTAAAATGGGGATAATAACGTGTTAGCAGGATATCACAGAGATGTTGAGAACGGTGTTAGTGTCTATGTGTGTTTGTATGTGTGTATCCAGAGGAAATTTCTGAATGAGATACATCAAATAGTAAACTGTAGATGAGCTTAGGAATATGTTAGTTTCCTGTTGCTGTGTAATAAATGACAACTAACGTAGAGGCTTAAAACAGTACTCATTTATTATTTCATGGAGCCCATGGGTCAGCAATCCAAACATAGTGTACCTGAGTCCTCTGCTCAGGAACTCAGAAGGTTGGTAACAGGTGCCAGGTGAGGCCAGGACCTCATTTGAGGTTTGGGACTCATACGGTTCTTGGCAGACTTTATTTCCTTGCAGTCATAGACCTCATTGCAGTTTGTTCTTCAAGGCCAGCTGGAGAGTCTCTCCGACTATTTGTTTGTTTATTTAATGTTTGTTTATTTTTGCAAGAGAGAGTGTGAGTGGGGAAGGGGCAGAGAGAGAGAGGGAGACAGAGATCTGAAGTAGACTCCATGCCGACAGCAGAAAGCCCAATGCAGGGCTCGAAGCCACAACCCAGGAGATTATGACCTGAGTTGAAGTTGGACGCTCAACTGACTGAGCCACCCAGGTGATCTCTCTCTGACAGGTGCTAAGTAGAGCTCCCCTGATTATGTCAGGCCCACCCAGAATAATCATACTTTTGATTAGCTCAGAGTAAACCAGTTAGGGACCTTTGTTATATCTGCAAAGGGACCTTTGCCACATCATGTTAGTTAACCATGAATGTAATATCCCAGCATATTCAAAGGCCCTGTCTGCATCATGAGGAGAGGGTTATACAGGTATGTACACCAGAAGCTGGGAATCTTGGGTGCCATCTTAGAATTCTACCCGGGGTGGGTATGGATTAGGAAAGATTTACATTCCTTGGTTCATATAGTTCCAAAGTTTAAAATTGTTTAAGTAGTACATAAAAAGCCCAAAACAACCCTTTTTATTTACTTGGTGGGAAAGTTTCTCCAGAATTCCTAAATGAAAATTTTAAGGCTGAAATTCTAGAAGGCCTTTTAGCTTAGTATCTGTGTAGTAGACAACAGCAGTTCTCAAATGTTTATTAAACACTCATGATGTCTGGGGCACTGACAATCAGAAATAAGAAGTAAATGGGCTAGGCTGGCCGTTTTATTTTGTAGATGCTGAGGCAAAGGGTGGGGGCAGCCAGAGGGTCAGGGGACCCCTGGGTCTGCTCTGTGTTGCAGCACCAGTGAATGAGGGACGGCTAACCGCTTCGTGCCCTCATGTTAGCCCTGAAAAATAAAATTGTGCAAATCTATTTTATTAAGAATATTTATTTTAATGATATCATGTAAGCTTGATGAAGAAGTTTTCCTTACTTGCTAATGGGAGATGAACATTATTACGTGGGAACAGAACCTTGGGCAGCCCAGTGTGAAGTCAGTATTCTAAAATGGACATGCTTCTCTTACCCATTAGAGTTTATTAAAATCAGAGGCTGTCTCTGTTCTACCTTTCCTGTTAGATCCTTGCTCTCTCCTTGGATTCAGGTGAGTCCTTGGATTACAGAGTCATGGCATGTTCAGTTGGATCTCGCCCAAGGATCCTATAGAAATTAGGAATGGAATTGGTTACAATTCAGAGATGCTTCTCTTAAAGACAGATGATCTACTGAAGTAGCCACCAAAAAGGTTAGCCTAGGAATTCTAAAAAAAAATCCATTTTAAAAAAAGAGGCACTTTTAGGATTTTTAAAATATTGGTTCTTTTTAAAAAAATTTTTATGTTTTTTATTTTGAGAGACAGAGAGGGTGTGGGGGAGGGGCAGAGAGAGAGGGAGACAGAATCTGAAGACAGGCTTCAGGCTCTGAGCTAGCTGTCAGCACAGATACCAACACGGGGCTCGAACTCACGGACTGTGAGATCAAAACCTGAGCCGAAGTTGGATGCTTAACTGACTGAGCCACCCAGGTGCCCCAGTATTGGTTCTTTTAAAGAGACTAAGTAGAAAACCAATGTTTATTTCACAGGCATCCATCACAGCTGCATGTGGTAACAGTCTCACATTCTCTTCTGCAAGTGAGAAGTTTTAGTCTCCCATGATGCTGTGCAGGGCAAGAGCCAGCTCGTGCCCGTGCTCTGAGCTCTGGAAATGGGGTGCGTGTGACTGAGGAGCTGACTTTCACATGTTACTTAATTTTAACGAATTTAAATGTAAGTAGCTACATGTGGTTAGTGGCAGTCATACCGGACAGAGTGTAGACCTTTCCCTTGTCCCATCTGGTGCTTTTGAGCAGTGCTGGGGAAAGTGAATGTAGTTTTAGGTTCATGTAACAAATGAGCTTTAATATCCTTTCTGGTTCTCAAGTTCTGTGCTTTATTGTTTCCTATAAATTACTTTAAGATGAATTTTAATAGGGTACGTAAGTTTATTAGCGAATATCTAAGTTGCTCATCTTCCTGCATATGTATCTTTATTTTTATGCAATGAAACCAATTTTTTTATTGTTGATTTAAAAGGAACTCTGGTTTTTAAGCATTACAAAATTCCCACTATTAAATAGAAGCTAGAGGCACGTGAAATTAATAAAGAATATTCCATTTAGTTTACATTTTTAAAATGTTTATTTTTGAGAAAGAGAAAGAGAGAGAGGGACGCAGTGTGATTTGGGGAGGGCAGAGAGGGAGGGAGACAGAATCTGAAGCAGGCTCCAGGCTCCGAGCTGTCTGCGCAGAGCCCGACGCGGGGCTCGAACCTCATGAATGGTGAGATCATGACCTGAGCCGAAGTCAGACACTTAACTGACTGAGCTGCCCAGGTGCGCCATTTAGTTTACATTTTTAACTCTTCAGAACCATTCTACTTTGTTTGTCTTGAATGAATGCCCCCTCCCCCACTCCATTTATTTTTGGTTCAGTTTAATTTACTAATTTATGTCAATAGTTAAAACATCATATTTTATTTATGTTTGTTTTTAAGGTTTATTTATTTATTTTGAGAGAGAGGGCATGGGAGTGGGAGAGGGGCAGAAAGAGAGAGAGAAAGAGAGAGAATCCCACAAGTAGAGTGCAGAGCCCGACATGGGGGCTGTCTCATGATGCTTGAGATCATGACCTGAGCTAAAAATCAAGAGTGGAATGCTTAACTGATTGAGCCACCCAGGTGCCCCCATCATATTTATTTTCAAATTCCCATAGCCACTTAGTGACATATTTTACTCTTCGTACAAATAGAAAAGCAGAGGAAATATATATATTTGTGATTATGAGGAAAAGTGTGATGTCGTCTGTGTCTTTTTGTAGTTTTCCCAACCCCCGGATTTCTTCCCTATCCTGGTTAGTTCTTACGTCACCAGAGCAGAGATTCTTTCTATATCTCAAAAGTTTTGCCTCATGGAACATTTTTCTGCAACATTTTGCTGGGCCAATTTAGGTGATTTCCCAAAGGGCACGTGACTTGAAAAAAATTATTTTATCCGTTCAGGGATTGACAAAGCCCAGGATTTTAGAAGAACAAAAAAGCAGAGAACATGAGGAGGAGTGAAGTAAAAGCTGCAGTGGAGTTTTGAATTTTGAGCTTTTACTACGGACACATTTTAGTGATGCCTGTGTACGTTTTATTTTCTAATCTCAATAAAGATGTGCAGTCTGAGTCAGTTCAGATTGACGGCGGTTCGGGATTCTAAATCCTATAAACTCTTCCGGGAGTTTTAGCTTTATAAACCTTGTAATAACAAAGCCATATGAGTCCTGGAATCATTATTCATGCTTCTCAGTTTCTCACAAGGGAAGCATTATTGACTCTCTTTTTTTTGCAGCATACCACATTTTAAAGCGCACTGAATTACGGCTATCAAATAGTTTTCCAATAAATAATCTTGTTTGGTTACCGCACATGAAAAGCTGATTTTGTGGAGGTGGAGAGAGAAAGAGGAAAGTGTTGTTGTTTTGCTTAAGATCAGAAAGGATAAAGGTTAAATTGTTTTTTGAAAACCTCATGACGTGGAACAAAAAACAACCCCCAATACTGTTTTCTGCCATCTTCTCCACACGGGACCTGTTGTTATTATGTCACTGAAATTCATGTAATTAAAAAGCCAAGTGAAAGCACATATAAAAATCTCTTTTAGCTCACCCTCTGCTGCACACTGGCCAGTATGTTTTCACTTAGTGAGTGATGCCATCTGGGACAGGGCATTTCTTAGCTAAGTCGGTACGTTGTTTTAGGGTATCAGGTACACATTTTTACTTTATCAAGCCTACCCGCAGCTTTGACTGTTCCCCTGCACACTCAGCGCAGGAAGCCGAGAGCAGAAGCCTTCTGCCTCTCTGCGCTGGGCCTCTTTACTATTGTTGTCATTGGTTTAATTACCCAGCATACATTCTATTTATCTACCATTTGATGGACATTTCGGTTGTTTCACCTTTTGGTTATTGTGACTAGTTCTGCCAGGAAGCATCATTTGTTAGTCTTTCTGTAGACATCTGTTTACGTATCTTTTTTGTTTTTGAAGGTTTTATTTTTAAGTGATCTCCACACCCAACGTGGGGCTCAAACTCACAACTCCGAGCAGGAGTCGAATACCCCACCCACCGAGCCCAGCCAGGCAGCCCATTCGTCTCTTTTGAGTAGTTCCCTACTCGCAGAGCTTTGCTAGGACACGTGGTACATCTCTGTCTAACAATTTAAGAAACTGCCAGTTGATTTCCAAAGTGGCTGCACCATTTCACATTCCTCCCAGCAGAGTTCCTCCCCGTCTGCTTCCTCACATCTTCCAGCATCTTCTGTCCCTTCATTGGAGCCATTCTGGTGGATGTGACTGGGATCTCAGTTTGCATTTCCCGGAAAGCGAATGACACGGAGCATTCTTTCATGTGTACATTGCCCATTTGTGTACCTTCTTGGGTGAGAAGTCCATTCAGGTCTCTTGCTCATTTAAAAATGGGGGTATTCTGTCTTCTAACTGAATTTTAAGAGTTCTTTTTATATCCTGGATACACGCCATTGGCAGATATTTTCTCACAGTCTGTGGCTCATCTTTTCACTCTCTTAACGGTGTCTTTTGAAACAAACAAAAAAGGCTTTAATTTTGAAGTTCAGTTTATCATTTTTTAAATCATTTATGCTTTTTCGAGTGAAATGTACGCTCACTTCATTTTTTAAAGATGTTTTCAGTGAACGTACAACTTTAGTTTGACAGTATTTTTCTTTCAGTGCTTTATAAAGATACTGTTCCACTGTCTTTTGGTTTTCAGTGTTTCTGACAAGAATTGTCTTATCTCGTTGTTCTTTATGTAATATGGGGTTTTTTTTCCCAGTTCCTTTGAAGATTTTTTCTATCATTGGTTTTAGGCAATTTAATTATAATGTGATTGTAGTCATCTGTATGGCTGTAGTTTTCTTTGGGTGGCTTTTGCTTGGAGTTTGTTGACCATTTTGGGTCTGTGGATTTATAGTTCATCAGATTTGGAAAATGTTCAGCCATTGGTTCTTCACATATTTTTTCTACACCTCCACCCTTCCCATTTGGCAGCATTTAACTCCGTATACATTAGATCTCCTGATGGTTTGTTTCTCTGTATTTGTTTTTTCTTTTTTTTTAATGTTTATTTTAATTTTGAGAGAGAGAGGGCACCAGCAGGGGTGGGGCAGAGAGAGAGGGAGACAGGCTCTGAAGTGGGCTCTGCACTGACAGTAGAGCCCTACTCGGGGCTCAACTCACGAAGTGCGAGATCATGACCTGAGCCAAAGTTGGAAGCTTAACCAACTGAGCCACCCAGGTGCCTTTCTTGGCTTGTTCTTTCTGTATCCTATCTTCAATTTTAGATTTCTAGTCTTCTGTATTGTTTTAATCTACCATTAAATACATCCAATGTATTTTTGACATCAGACATTGTAATTCTCATCTCTAGAAGTTCAGTTTGCCTATATCACATAGTTTTCATATCTCTACCTAAGATGTACATTTTTCTTGACCTTTTTAAACAGTTGGAGTACATTTGTAACTGCTCAGATATTCTACCAGTTCCATCATCTTTGTCATTTTTATGTGTATTTCAATTGATTTTTTTTTTCTCTTTACTTTGGGTCATAGTTTCCTGCTTCTTTTCATTTCTGGTAATTTTCGATTAGATGCCAGACATTGGGAGCTGCCCCTTGTTGAGTGTGGGATGTATGTATGTATATATTTGCATAAATGTCCATGAGCTCTGAGGCCGGGCCAAGTTATGTAACTGGGAAACACCTTGATCCTTTTGGACCTTACTTTTAAGCTTTGGTTGTGGGACCTGTGTGTCGGTTGGCGCTATTTTTTGTCCCACTTTTGAGGCACATTCCTTCCAAGTGTCACATGTTTGTCCTCTCTGGTATGAATAGGAAATTTCTGTGCGACCTCTGAAAATTATTCCTTCCAATTCTTTTGTTCTTTCCTCATCTTTAGATTGTTTTTTTCTCACACTTGGGCTGAACATTACTCTGCCCAGTGCCAGAGGGGAGAATGCTAGTATCCCGAGCCCTTACTGTGAAGTTTTCTCCTTTACTTCTCCTTCTCTGAGAGTACCGCCCGGTTAGCCTCCCTGGGCCCTCAGCTCCATTTCCTCAACTTAGAGACAGATGTCCAGACTGCCTGCTTTTCTTCGCCCTGCACTGGGGCCTGGAAACTCACTCTAGGCAGTAGGCTCGGTGGGCACAGGGTTCCCCTTGTTTGTTGCCTCTCAGGGACCACTGTCCTTGTTGCCTGGTGTTTAGTGTCTTGAAAATTGTTGCATTACATACTTTGTGCAGGTTTTTTTTTTTTTTGTTTTTTTTGTTTGTTTTTAAGGGGAAAGGAAATGCAATACCTGTGAAAGAAATGAACTTGTAACAATAGAATTGATAGGGATAGATTCTAGGGATCTAGGGGTTAAGATAGGGGAAATATAGATTTCTTCGTAATTGGTATTTCTTTCATAAATGTTACTGCCTTTGAGTTTTACTGTATAAACCTATCCTAGACATCCTTTTAGTGTAGTCTGTAAACAAAGTAACGTGGAAGTCCCAGAATATGGTATACAATCCAGCTCAACACCGTGAAAACATTTTGTTTTCGTGGGGTACAAATTATTAGAAACAGTTGTGTGTCATCATGAAAAAAGTAGTTTTGCTGTGCTGTTTTGTTATGCGGATCTTTACGTAAAATCCTGCTTAATGCCATGGGAGGTGTATCTTCATTAGTAGAATTCAAAATAGAATGTAATTTTTAGGCTTTGTTTGTCTAAAAGAGAACCATTTCCTTTCCAGAATCACAAGTTCTACCTTCCAGGAGGATATATTTAAATGTGATCTATTACTTTCTCTAGCTACATATTTTCTTGGGCTTCCTTGTAATAGCAGAATCAAACTGTTATTCTGTTTGTTCTGCATTTCTCCCCATTTTCCCTCCAGATGGCAGCTGACTCAAGTGTACATGATAGCACATTTACATTTTTTAGGTTAAAAGCAAGAAACTCATTTTTAATGCTGTTGGATTGCTTAATGAATGAAAGAAGATTTAAATGTCTTCAGCACTTAAATCTCAGTTTGTAAAGCAAGTAATCCTGAAGGTACCAGGAGTGTTGATGCTACCTGATTATGAGTTAAGACTTTTGCTTTTCCGTTGCTGTCACTACGGTTTCCGTATTTATCTGCTTTACAGAATCATGTAAAAATTCTCAGCCGACAGGAATCCCAACTTTGCAAAGACAATTATATATTGTTATCGCATTGTAATAAAATACCTATCGAAAGTCACTGCTGAAATGCCTACTTGGACCCTTGTATGCCTTCTGGATCAGGTTCCGGTGAATCCTGTTTGCATTATCGAGAATCTGCAGGGAGGCAGACTGACTCAGCTGTGAAGTCTCCGTGTCCCACCACGGTAGAGAGGCCGTACCCCAGTGACAGGTGTGGCACGTTGAGAGGACAGGCCGCTGCTGCTCGCTTCCCTTGCTGCTGAGGGTATTGGAAATCACTACTTGCTCTACCTGAATTTCAGCTTGGCAATGGTCCAGGAACATTAGAGATTTGCATGAAGTACAAACACGGATTATTTTTAGTCAGTTGGTTCTTCCTTTTAAACGTTGATTGCAGTGTGGCCTTTCTTTTTTACCACCCCAGTGAAAAAAGGACTCTAAAGAAAATGCCTATAAAAGTTGAGTATTTCTCATTAAACGCTCATCAGAATGTCTTATAATGCTTAGATCCATAATTATGGCATTGTTATAATTTGATTAGTGTATCTGGAAAAGAATTATTGAGATTCTTTGCCAGGCAGGGTGCTAGTTACTATTGGAGATGCAGCGATGAAATTCATGGTACTTTCCCCTGGGGAGGAGGTGTCTGGTTGAGTGGTCGAGGCCCTCCGTGAAACAGCAGCATGTGACAGATTCTGTGATGTTAGCCCAGGCGCCATAGGAGACCCAGTGAGGACGGCTATGCTGTAGAGGGAAGGCCTTTTGGACACTAGAGAAGCCTGGCAGTGCAGCCACGTGGGGTCTGCACATGGCAGAAGGGACAGTGGTTTTCAGTGCACCAGGAGCTGAGGTTTACATTTGAAGCAAAAATGAGCCCTCATCATAGAGAAGAATAGTTGGTTGATGGTTTTAGAGAAAATCTCTTTCATTAGTTTAGGGAGGATCTCAAAATTTAAATCCTTTTCATTCGCTAGAAGAAACAATTTCATGGTAAATCTATTCAGTATTTATTTTGATACTTATATTTCAGTATAGATCTCTGTCATCCTGGCAGTTGAGTGGAACCACTGTTTTGTGTGTTCAGTTAATGACTTAGCAAAAACCTGAAAGGTTCTGACGGTCATTGTCCCTTGTTAATCCTGTGTGTGATGCCAGTGCTGTCCTGAGTGTTGGAAAGTGCCATTAGTCTCTAAGATTGCCCACACATTCGCATTACCGGGGCGCGGACAGGGCAGGTGATTTGTTTGTTGAGGGTGGGAGTAAAGGGAGGAATGGAGGTAATTAAAGGACAGTTAACTGAAAACAAGAAATGAAGAGTCTGTCCTTCTTCGTGCCAAGTATAGAGAATCAGGCATTAGAAAACAAAAATGAGATATAGGCATCGTATATATCCCTTTCTCCTAGGATGAATTTTAACCCACATAATCTAAGTTTTCGAAATCAGACCAGATTTAGAAATGTGTAACTATAGGGGCACCTGGATGGCTTAGTCGGTTAAGCGGCCGACTTTCGCTTAGGTCATGATCTCGCGGTTCGTGGGTTCGAGCCCCGCGTCGGGCTCTGTGCTAACTGCCAGCTCAGAGCCTGGAGCCTATTTCAGAGTCTGTGTCTCCCTCTCTCTCTGACCCTCCCCAGCTCACGCTGTCTCTCTTTCTCTCACCTAGAAATAAATTTAAAAAAAAAAGAAAAGAAATGTGTAACTATAGGTGATGTTAAAAAATCAAATGAAAAGTTCTTTTTGTATCTGTATTTCTTTTAAGAATGCATATGTACATTTATGCAATCATTAATATATACTATCTTCTAAATTCTTCAATTTGGACTTATTTAATGACTCAAGTAGATGAGGATTATTGCTGCTGTAAACCTTCTTATTCCTACTCTTCCTCATTCTTCCTGGGTAATCATATTTTAACTTTTCTTTAAGACCAGATTACTGTTTTCACTGTTATTTTTTAAGTATTGTTCACTACTAAGATAAGTATTGTACTATATAATAATTACATTTCCTTTCTTAGGTAACTTTTAGTTTTGCCTGGAGTTAAAGTTTGCCTCATTTTTTTTCTCATGGTTTTGTTTTGTTGGTGTTGTTTTTACTACCTATCATAGGTCTTTCTAGGGTTGTACCCTCCAGCAGCAAAGCTATAACATAGTTTTTCATACTCTCACACCTGCCAGATAATTTTCTTCAATTTTATTTTTTTTTTTCCTAAGAGACATACTTTCTGGATTTTCAGAGCCTCTTGACCCCATTCAGAGTGGTCGTTACCTTAGACATATATAGCTATCTCCTGGAATGCTCATTCATTATTTTTCTGACTCTTTGCATTTTATATATGGATATTCTCTTTTCTTTTTTTTTAATTGTTTTAATGTTTTTGTCATTTTTGAGAGACAGAGAGAGACAGAGTGCAAGTGGAGGAGGGGCAGAGAGGGGGGTACACAGAATCTGAAGCAGGCTCCAGGCTCTGAGCTGTCAGCACAGAGCTTGACACAGGGCTTGAACCCATGAACCGTGAGACCATGATGTGAGCTGAAGTTGGACGTTCAACCAACTGAGCTACCAAGGTGCCTGTTTTTTAATCACTTGTCATTGATTGTGCACGTATTTAAGTAGCTTCATGAGAAAATGTGCTTGGAATGTAAATTTTTTCCGACCTTACAATTTCAAAAGTAGCTTTACTCTACCCCCACATTTAAATCGTTTGTTTGGTGAGACTAGATAGAGTTATCCAGGATGGAAATCATTTTCTCTAAGAGTTAAAAAATAAATGAAACCTAACTTCTAATATTCCTGCACTATCTCCTTCATGTAGCTATGGAGAAATTAGATACCATTTTGATAAGTGGCCCTTTCTTTATATGTGACCTACTCCCCCATATTCCCTGGGAGCTATAAGGATTTTCATCCATGTTCTAAAATAATTCTGTGTTTCTGTGGGTCTTCCATTCTTCGTTGTTCTGGGCACTGAGTTTGTACTATACTTACAGGCTATCTTGGTTTGTTCTTTACTGATACCCTAGTTCCTGTGCTAAAAAGACATTTAGCATTAACTTTTCTTCTCTCTGCTAAGTGTTTTTCATCCCTCCATGTGCTTCGCCATCTGGGTATATTGTTAGTAATATTTTTTCTATCACAAACCGCTTAAAACTTCATTTAATTAAAACAATCCTTTCATGAGCTCTACCATTTCTTTAGGTCAGGAATTCAGGAGGCGTGAGGTTTTGCAAGGCAATTTTTACATGGTTGTGGACAAGACACAGGCTGGAGTTGGGAGGAGGGCATAGGGCAGCCGGGGGTTAGCCGGTCATCTCCTCATGGTGGATCAGGGCAGAAGCTTAGAGAGCGGAAGGACAGCATGGTTGTACCACGACAGCACAACCAACCCTCGGTAGGCGGAATAAGTCATGGTAGGCACATTAGCTTGATGGTCATTGAAACGAAGACTCTTGTCAACTTCCCCTGGTCTTTTCAAATTTCTCCTCAATTCTCTTTTCAGAATCTAATTTTCAGATCCTTTCTTTTGTCCCACACTGCTCTTATTCCTGTTCTTTTAAGGTACCTTAACATCACTCTGTAAGAAAAGACATTCTGAGTAAATGAGAAATGCCCCACAGTAGTTATTTTCCAAATTGGGATTTGAATCTCCTTGGACCTGTTAGGAGTGTACTTGCATTTTAAGAAATTTTTAGGAATTTCTTTTGGGGGGGTGTACTGTAATGACTCAATGTTACTGGGAAACAAGAGTAAAGTGAGGAGAAGCAGCTCCCTGTAAGTGGCAGGGTGTGAATCGGTGGCTGGTGCAGGTAAAAGCAGTTGTGGTTGAGGCTTCGCTGTAGAACTGGAAAAGAAATGAGAAAATTTAGCTCCGGCTAAACTGAGTGTATTTCAGGAAGAGACTGGTTTTTTGTGAGTGAAGACTTTCATTTTCAATAACGGTAGGTTATTATTAAACATTGCTATATATTTATTTAAAGTTTTTCTGGAAAGAAATATTCCATTATTTTAAACGTTTTGAAAACTTTTCAGACGGTGGCTCCTAAGAGCAGCCCATAACATATGTTTTATTGATAGTCCTTGAAGAAAAGAGAAGCAAAGAGCAGTGAGAATATGGTGTTGTGGTTTTGTAAAAATTACTCGATTTGAAATTGATATACTTGTTGGATTGTCTTATTTCTAAAATCAGTGTAAATACTATGCCTGCTCTGATAAACTTAATTGGCAAAGTCTTAGTGTTTGTAGAATGTAAAGGAAGGTTTTTAAATTCAGAGAAAATGCTCATGTTTGAAAAGACTATATATGAATCTGGAAGAGGTAAAAGGAAAAAAACCCTTTAAATTTGAATTGCAAGGCTGTCTGCTTGTATTTAATGGACACATGTTTAAACATTGGTTATAATGGATCATGTGCCATTTAACTGACATTAACACCTCAGTTAACTCATGTTTTTATGTTAACATTGGCTCTTATTTTTTTGTTAATTGACTTCAGGATTCACCTTCCTGAAAGTTTTTCTTTTTATAGATATACGAAACTACCATGTCTTGAGTTGCTCTTCTTTTATTATTAAAATGTTTACACATATATTGTGTTTAATTACATTTACTTTTTATAATCTGAAAACATGAACCATACTGATAATAAAACTTAAACATCTGCATATTGTTGCAAAACTTGATTCTGCAAGAGAGCTCGTACCTAAATGTCACGATAGTATCAAATCATCCCAGAAATTTGATCCTGTCTTCCCCTTTCACTTTGGATCCACCAGCGGGAGCTGATTCACTTAGTGAAGCAAAGCAAAACAGAACTTCTCTGACTTTGATTTTGAGATGAGATGTCCCATTGCACTGGGTAATTTTCTGATATTAGTATTCTTACCTCCTATGATTTTTTTTTCTGCCAATTTTTATCATTTTCTGCCACATTTCCTTTGCTGGGAAGGCTCTTTGTCTTTGATCTGTCAAGATTCACACTGATGGGGAAGAGACCTTGGGGGCTCCCTGGCCCTTACTTTCAGAGTTACATAATTTTCATTTGAATTACACATCTACCCTAGGATGACCTGGATTTAAGGTGGGTTTTGTCAGCCGCCCTGACTCTCTTCTCATCCCCTTACCTAGTTATGTTTGTAACACTTGTACGGGATGGCACTGCATTCCTTTGTTTGTTTGTTTTTTGGTTTTTTAAAAATTTATTTATTTTTGAGAGACAGAGACAGAGCACAAGTGTGGGAGGGGCAGAGAGAGAGAAACACAGAATCGGAAGCAGGCTCCAGGCTCCAGGCTTCGAAGCTGTCAGCACAGAGCCCGACACGGGTCTCAAACTCACAAACCTTGAGAGCAGGACTTGAGCTGAAGTCAGACGCCCAACCAGTCCCCGGCTGGTACTGCATTTCTGATCATTACCGGGGACACTTCCTCTCTCTCAAACAGGTTTGTGACTGTTTTTTTAAGTTAAATACAGAGTTTCATTTCTGACCCAGCTTGTGTTTAAGAAAAAGATTTTTAGGTCTCCAGAGTTTGATGACTAGTTATTTCTAAGCATTATTCAAAGCATCCACCCCTGCAGACTAACAACAGTAGAAAAGATAGCCAGGACCAGCGGTTAGGCTAACGACAGTAAGAGAGATCTCAGGGACCAGCGGTTTGGCTTCTGGGCGCAGATCTGGCTCTGCCGCTCGTGCCGATTGTCTGATTGCTTTGTGCTTCAGTTTCCTTGCCTGACAAAAAGAGACAATAATAACGTACATCTTAGGTTAAGATGAACATGTAATGCACTTAAAACATCGTTTGGCACATAGTAATCACTCAGTAAATGTTACCCGCTGCTACTGCTATTATTATTAAAGACACTTAGATCCTTTGAAGCAGACCGCAATCAACTTAAAATAATTTTTTAACGTTAATTAATTTTTAGAGGGAGAGAGACAGAGTGTGAACAGGGGAGGGGCAGAGAGAGGAGACATAGAATCTGAATCAGGCTCCAGGCCCTCAACTGCCAGCACAGAGCCTAATGGGAGGCTCGAACCCATGAACCCTGAGATCATGACTTGAGCCGAAGTTGGACTCTTAACCAGCTGAGCCATTCAGGCGCCTCTGCAAGCAACTTGTTTTTTTAAAAGGCCAGTGCTACCATTTTCGAAGGGAACAACTTGGCATAACAGTAGTAAAAATGATCATACATGGGTAAAACACTGGCTTCCATTCCACAGAGAAAATTGCAGCTAATATTTTAATCTATTTCCTCCTTGCCCACATAGAAATATCTGATCTGTGGAAAAGTCAGATTTGTAGAGTACATGCTAGGCTGAACGTGGAGGGATTACTGCCTAAGGCTATAGCTGTACATCCACTGGCTACAGACTGGGGACCTGGCAAAGAGAGGGGAGCTTGAGGGAAGAGAATGAAAAACTAACCAGTATCTCAACTACGGTGAACGGTCAGGCCAGGCCAGTGACTGGGCAACTTAATCTGCCCAGTCTGTGCAGTACATCACAGGTACCTCTGTTGCATGGAAGGACTCACATCTTGTACTGCCTTTGTCCGTGCACTTGTGATGTGCACGCTGTTTGCTCTGCACTCTGCTTATCGTGGGGTTCTCTGGCGAATAGCAGTGACGGGGAGGGGAGGGATGGCCAAAGCACCCATGGAGCCTTCGTGGCTGTCTCCTGGCCACTCGTTCCCAACTTAAATGGGGGCAGCACATTATCTTGTCTCCATCCAAAGTGAATGGTTGCATCAGCAAGTAGTCAGGGACCACTAGAGAAGCCTCCAGTCATGCTGGTTTCATTTCAGGTGTGTCCGGATGCATTTGCAAGCTTGGTGGCTTGTTAATTACTGCATCCACTGTCACTGGGCTGTCTTTGTTTCTGGAGAATGCTGAAGAGCGCTATAGTCATTTTTAACATACTTCACCTGAACCATCAAATAGTGAGATGGAGTTTTACTGCTTTACTTTCGTGCATTTGGAGCTGGCATTATCCTTGATTCACCAGTTCCAGAGCTATAACCCGACACCACCCCAGAGGAGGATAGCGGCCATTTTTAATGACAGGTAGATGTGGACATTCTTACAGTCAGAGAAATGTATCCTAGAGGCGGGGAGAATGTCTCTTTTGCTCATGTATATTCTGTTCCCGTAGCTTGGCCCCATGGTCACATAAGGGCCGTGTTGGCACAGTGATTTGACATACCTCTGTTGGCTTTGATCGTCCCCTCTCCCTCCCTCCTTCCTCCCCCTAGGACATGGAGACCTCTGATTGGGGCAGTTGCTCCCTTTCGGATTTAGCTTCTTGGCCATTGGCTATCAGGCTTGATCATCATGACTCTTGTTTCTTTCACCCCTTACCTGTCTATCCCCTTTGTTCCCCCAAGCCCCTCCCACTCGGTCAGCCCTGCTGTTTCTTTGCTGCTGTGTGTTTCTTAGCACCGCTGTGGGTACAACTTTACAATTATGGCCATTGGCGTTTCTGCTACTGAGGATCATCCTGTATTCGAGGTGAAGTGAAGATTATGTCTTTTTATGGTGATGAAGATCCTGAGCAAGAGAAAAGATAATGATGTATTTTGACAGTCACAAGATGTAATGCGTGTTCATCTTCGGTGGTTGGAAGTTGTGGGAAGTTATCCTAGGGTACTGCACAAAGCCAGGGCATACATTGAAGAGATTTTGTTTTATTTTTTTTAATGTTTATTTATTTTTGAGGAGAGAGACAGAGACAGAGACAGAACGTGAGCAGGGGAGGGGCAGAGAGCGAGGGAGACAACAGAATCTGAAGCAGGCTCCAGGCTCTGAGCTGTCAGCACAGAGCCTGACACACGGCTTGAACCGTGATCATGACCTGAGCCGAAGTCAGATGCTTAACCAACTGAGCCACCCAGCTGGCCCAAATTGAAGAGATTTTAAAGTTTTACTCATATCATACTGCCATTTAGTAAGGACTCTGAGGTCACATATTTGGGTTTTAATCCCAGTTGGCCCTCTTGATAGCTGTGTGAGACGATGGCCGATTTACTTAACACATCTTAACCTCCATTTCCCCATCTGTAAAATGGAGGTGTTAACCACGTCACAGGGCTGCTCTGAGTCAGGGAGGGAGTGTTTGCCATTCACCTATTACAACACACACAGGAAAATGCTCAGTCAAGAGTGGTGGTGGTGATAGCTGTAAAGCAGAGTTTGTTGTTTTGATTTCCCATGTGATGGAAACTCTTTCTATTGCTGCCTTGTGGGGGAGCGATAGATGGTGAGCTCATATTTAATCAGAGACACCCGAGCGGATAGTTTATTCCTTTGATAGAAGTCTTGTCCTTTAGTTTGATTTTTACCTTTATAATGAGCAGTGTAAAATTTCTTGTATAAAAAGTATTTATTTACAGGGCGCCTGGGTGGCTCAGTCGGTTAAGCGTCCAACTTTGGCTCAGGTCATGATCTCACGGTTCGTGGGTTCGAGCCCCAAGTAGGGCTCTGTGCTGATAGCTCAGAGCCTGGAGCCTGCTTCAGATTCTGTATCTCCCTCTCTCTCTGCCCCTCCCCTGCTCATGGTGTCTCTCTCTCTCTCTCTCTCTCTCTCAGAAATAAATAAAACATTTTAAAAAATTTAAAACGTATTTATTTAACTGTGAATCAGCAGCTGCTGGAGCAAGTGCTGCCTTGCAAGGCGCTGGGCTTACTGTCTTGGGAGCAGAGACATGAGCAGGATGCAGCCTCGGTCCTTCGAGAACTTTGAGCCCAGCAAATCGTGGAGTCCGTGGACTGGATAGAGAGCCACAGCACAGTTCCTTAACTTCCTGTTTTATTTTATGCTTTTGCTCTCACTAACCATAATTGCATATCATAAATGGCTTTTCATGGCTAATCATATTTCAAAGCCACGATGATTAATAATTATAACTATAATGGTAACAACAACTAACACTGATTGAGGGTTTACTTATGAGCCAGGCACTTTTGCAAGCATTTTACATGTATTAAGTCATTGAATTTTCACAGCGCTCCTGTGAGGACTGTCATCAGCCCTATTCTGTGTGCGGGCTCCGAGGCAGAGCTTGGTCACACTCACACAGCTGGCACTGATGACAGAGACGGACTGGGAGCCCCGGCAGCGTGGCCCCACACAAGCTACGATGTTGGCCTGTCCGGATATTCGCTAGAACATGGGGAGCCGTCTATACATTAATCTGGGGTTGTCTGGGATATCACAGCAGTATAGACGTAAGAAATGTTTCAGGAGAAAAAATTTCACTCAGACACATATATTTTATACCCATCTTGAATTTCTAAAGCGTATAGGGCATTGTCATGAATATGTTGTCAGGATACTGACTTCTAATTTCTTTTGATCAAGAATAATTGAAACTTAACGTTTTCATACACCTAAACAGTAATTGTTCTAAATGTCCAGATTTCTTCCCCCCTTACGTTTTTGGTACTTGAAAGTTCTGTTGGAATTAGATATCCAGTATTTGTAAACTTCTCTTTTTCCATAGCTTAATTTGCTTCTTAAACATGTTTGTTGAAGTATAGATTTTTAAATTCTTCATACTGAAAACTGTCGAAAGGTGCATAACAAAGTTGTGATGCTAATTTAATATAAAATCAGCACTTTAAACAGTTGACAAAGTTACAAAGTTCTGTCTCCTGTTGTGAATAATAACCTTGAGCATAGATGCTTAAATTTAATTTTCATTCCACAATAGAAATATTTCTTGTATGTGGTGTACATATTATGTGGAATAATGTGTGTAACATATAATGATATCAACTGTGCAAGATTATATATAAAGGAAGTTGCACTAAGCTTACGTTTAAGTGTTTGGGTTTCTGATTTCTGCTTGAAAAGCTTAAATAGTTTCAGATACGTGGGCATACCCGTGCATGTGTGGTTGTGTGGTTGCGTGTGTGTGTGCCTGTGTGCAGGAAAGCTCTTAGGTAGGATGGCAGTTGCTCTTTGTCCTTCCCAAGTTCAAGGGGAAAAAAACAGGCATAAGGAAGGTGTTCTATATTAACATCTCACCATGATTTCGGTGTCCCTTCCAACTTGTTCATAATCATAATACCAAATGAAAAGCCAATTACTTTTGTGTTATTTTCATAAACTTTGATTAGAGAAGATCATTAGTTTGTTTTCAGTGATTCTCCAGCTTTGTTCCAAGTATGTGTTTTCGATTCTGGTGTCGGTGTTTGTGAGTCCCCTGTGTGCTTTGATTATCGGAAAAGGAGCCCAGGGGCACCTGGGTGGCTCAGTCAGTTAAGCGTCCGACTTCGGCTCAGGTCATGATTTCACGGTTCGTGGGTTCGAGCCCCGCTTCGCATTCTGTGCTGACAGCTCAGAGCCTGGAGCCTGTTTCAGATTCTGTGCCTCCTTCTCTCTCTGCCCNGACAGAAGACCAGCCCCAGGGCCTTGCCTTCTGGAGTGGGAGGTTTTCAGAATGGGCTCCCATCTGTGGGGCCTGTTCACCGATAAGACTTGCAGTGGCTTCCTTGGCCCTGCAGGCCACGTGTAGCCTGTTCCTGCTCAGAGGCCCCGGGACCTGGACAGTTGGCCTTGCCCTGGAGGAGTCCGTGCCTGTCAGTCCACAGGCACCTGGGAGATGCAGTCCCGTGGAGGTTAGTAAGCCAGGTGGGGGGCGTTGGTGAGGCCCTAGCCATAGGAAGGATTGTGGAGGCCAGCGACAAAGTGGCAGCCTTATGGTGGCTAAGTTTATATTTGGGATTTAAAAAAATTAAGCAGGATTCAGAAAAAGAGTATTCATTGAATTCAAAGACCTTATTAATAGGTCTAAGATCAAATGCCTCATATAGAGGGTCGAACCTTTATCCTTTACAGTTAGCCGTTTGAGGTCATAGGTAGTGTTATAAGATCTACTCAGTGGTGGGTATTCAAACCGTAACAAAAGAGAGGGGCAGGTTTTTTTTTGTCCTCAGGTTTTTAGCAGAATTACTTTTAGACACACAGTGTGGTGATTCTGGCACAGACGTATTCCTTGTTTTGGGAGATGTTTGTGTTACTTCATTTACATAGGTTTGTCTCTAGGCCTGTTGCGTAGATATAACCTATTTTAGATGTTTAAGGTCCTAATATTATATTTTAAAAAATTGTCTGAAATATATATTCTTTAGAGTGACCATCATGACATCATATACTGAATGACAGTGACAAACTTAGTACAACGATCTCAACTTCCAAAATTGTCTGAATGCAGTACAAATAATATTTGTTCCTTCGATGAGCATAGTTGGAAACCATTGCTCTTTTATAAAGGCTGGAAACAATACTCTTTTTTAAATAATTACTGACTTTCAAATTTCTGTTGGTAAACACATGAACAGTGCATTCTAAAATTTGTAAAATCAAATGCAAATTCCAGAAGAGCTCTCTTTGTAAAATATGTCCTGTATCAAATATTTACCGAATAGCTAAGATAATTGTTGATACTTATTCACATTATAAAATCAATATTTATCGAATGTCCTTGGCTGACAGAAGGCCACTGCACCATGACAACAGGGATTACGTAGGAACATGAAGTTTATCTGGTGTACAGAAATTAAGATGCACATTCACTTTGGGGCTGTGATTTGGCATGGATTTCTGTGTTTGCTTTTTCCAAAGTATTATTTGAGAATATCTGACAAAGTAACAGTGAAAGTAGTGAGTTCTTCAAATTATTTTTTCCCTCCGTGAATTGGTTGACTTCAAGCGATTGAACTGCCCTTTTGTTTATAGAAATGTCTGTATGGAATTCTGTTTATCACGTATGTTCGTGCACATTCCCTTTAACAAACAGATCTGACTGTACACAGAGGGGTTAGTTTGTCTTCATGCAGAATGCTGCAGTGGGTTTTACACCTGTGATATCAGCAAAACACATGATGTTAGAGGTTTAGACTCCGAAGAGTGCCATTTGATTGTTCACAGATCTGCACAGAAGAGTTGATGAGGTAGCTTGGTTGCTTTACTCCCTGCAAAGAAGGAAATGATATATAGCAAACAAAAAACATTCACAGAATGCTTTTCCCAAGTAAAACCCCAGTCCCCATACCTGGATAATCAAAAGCAGCTTTGTTTATGTGTTTTGTTGTATTTGAAAAAGGTGATGAAGGCCACATGCCCAGGATTTACAGCAACTCTTATCAGTGTTACCTGTCACCTGTGCTCTGCCTGGAATCCTCAGACCAGGACATCAAAATTCAGTGAAGTTTAGTAACCTGCCCAAGACCACACAGCTAGTAAGAGGCAGAAGGCTGCTTGCAGGCCCGGGCTGCCTGGATCTGTTCGCCGTTTCCTCTGGTAACACCACGACACTGTCCTCTCACCTCTGTGCCCCGGAGTTTGCTCTCTTTCTCTGTAGTATTTGCAGACGTTCTTTCCCCCTGAGGCCCAAGCCCCCACCTTGCCCACCTGTGCCTTTGTGCACCGGGGGTGCAGAGAAGTCAGGGCAGACAGGCTTTGCACGGAGCCCTCCCTGCGACACCCCTCCATTGCTGGGAGGGATTGTGAGCAGGCGAGGCTGCTGAAACTTCTCATGGACTCTCGTCCCAGAGATCATGAGGACTGGAGGAGGTGGGCTGCGCCCTGTTCATGCAGCCTTAGTGGTTCTGGGGGTGCCGTTGACCAATGCGGTTGGTAGGAAGCCACCGTGTCTCCCAGGGTGGGCTCAGATGGTTTACAGACAAGTCCCTGAGGAACTACTTTCCTTCGCCTTTCTCCCTGACTTTCTTACCAAAAAGAACTCTGATTGCCTGTAAGGTACATAAAAGGCCAAGAAGAAGGAAGAAAGTGTAAAGAGCTAATCTGTATCCTATGTCACAAACTGACCTGTGCTGTGTGCTGACTTGGATACCAGTTGACGAGACACTTTATGGACAGAGATTGTCCTGAACGAGTAGCAGACTTTTGGTAACTCTTCCCAATAGGCTCGATTAGGCACGTGTTGGTGAGGAATGTACGGTGGTATAGTGTAGTGTGTCTGCTTGGTGGTGAGCCCGGGGCGTCGTGCTAGGAACTGAACAATTTGGGATGAGGTCCTCAACCTGCCAATGAACTAATCCTTCTGAGCGTCAGTTTTCACTCCTGTGGCTATTACAAAGTTCTGGCGAAGATGTGCTCAGTGACAGGGCAGCAGAGAATCAAATTATTGAAAATGCTCTACTAGCTACTAGTAAGCTGTCACCAGATTCGTTGGAGAATCCGCGTGCAACCTGCTAATGTGTTACTGTGTCACTGATGTAGAGGTAAGGTTGCCAGACGAAATATAGGGCACCCAGTTAAATTTGAATTTCAGATAAGCGGTGAATAATTTCAGGGGGTAAGTCTGTCCCATAGATTGCACGGGACACATTACACAGAATATATTACCAAATCTGGCAGCCCCGTTTGGAAGGATCCAGTTTGGCAATGAGAAGAGGCATCTCCCCCGTTAAGTTGCTGAAAACCTCAGGACCGCACATCAGTTACTTACATCTCTTCATTCTTAGCTCTTCAGAAGTCGGGGCGAAAGCCTTTATCCTTGTCAGACTCCAGGACTGTATGAATATTTTCTCTCCAGGCATCCTGATGGTTCTTGAGTTTGTTCAGAAGCTTGGATGACGATGAGGAGGAGTCGGAGCCATGGTCTGGACGCCAGCAGTGTTCTCTGCAGGTGCACCAAAGTTGGTCAGGATCAGCTCCATGGGGCCAAGGTCTATCCTCGGTGTGCATTTCTTCCCCTGCACTGAGAGGGTCCAGATGAGACTCTCAGGCGAGATTCCCCAGAAGGAGCAGATACTCTAAGGTTTTCTGAGAGCCTCAGAAAGGGAACCTTGCAAGCCCCTTACCAACAACCCCCCCACCCCCGCCACACTCCCCAGCCAGAGGCAGGCTGGTAACATGAACAAGGCCTGAACTTGAGGAGCCAAGGCCTGAACCCTCGCTGTGACAGCTGACCTAACGGTTCACTCCTCGGTCTCCGTTTGTTCTCTGTAAAATGGGGTTAGTATCTGCCCTCAGAGGATTGATTGAGGAATCAGAAGTAAATAATAAGTAAAGTATAATATTAAAACTTTTGTAAACTGTGGTGTGTTTAGAGATGGAGTGTGTTAAGGCTGTGAGTCGATTAAGCTGCATGGTGAGATCTTGGGAAGTTTTATCAAGGAGGCTTGGTTCTTTTTAGCAGTTGTGAATTTTAGGTCTTATCAGTGCCGCATATTGAATTAGATTTTTGCTGCATGATAGTTAATAAATTTTGTGAATTGGAATTGTAATTTCACAATGGCATTAATGCCCAACTGAAATCAGCCTCCTCATTGATTGCTTCTGTCTTTAATCTACACTTGTGCCTAAAGTGACCATATTATAGATAACCCTGATAATTTATTACAATGACTTAAAAACCACAGTGGAAATAAGACATATGATGTTGGGAGGGGGAAGAATGTGTCATTAATAGGCATTAGTTTAATTGCATACAGTTGAGTTGGCCTGGTAGATATGATTATTAGTGTTACTTAAGACAGATAAATTTTCAATAATCTCACTCTCCAGGGAATTATTTTTGACTGTTGTTTTCACAAACACATGTGAATTGTTGTAGTCTCTGGGAAAAGAGCAAGATAGGTGTAAAATTGATGTTCTTAAAAGGTGTCATTTCTGTGCATTTGTACGAACATGATTTTTCCCCTCTTTGACAAAATTTAGGGGTCACATACGAGGTGCACCTCAAAACCCTGGAAGTTTGTCTTTGTACTACAGGTGCCTCTCATGTTCTAAGACGCCTACGGTCTGTTATACTTTATTTTCTATCCTGGAAGCATCCTGAGATTGTAGTTACATATTTGGCGTTCCTTCAACTTGAGTATCAATATACAATTCTTTATCATTGTCATTGTCACCGGTTTTTACCCTTGTGTAGCATTTTCTCATTTTCAGAACATTTTTACCATACTTTCTTATGAAATATTTAGAATTACCAAGAGGTAAACATGGCAGGCACTTTCTGTATAAGACATAACAGATATAGAAAATTCTTACAAAGTTCAGATGGGCAAGTTGTAGAGCTGAGATTTAAACACATGTATTTTAACTCCTTTTTTACAGTTATATCCACTGTACCACACCGCTTCCTGCCAGAATCTTCCCACCACCCATGATTCCTAGAACTTAACATTTAAGTTTACATAAAGTGATGCATTTTAGTAACTAAACGTTTTTTTATTGAAAATTGATATGAGGGGCGCCTGGTTAGCTTAGTTGGTTAAGTGTCTGACTCCTGATGTCAACTAAGGTCTTGATCTCAGGGTCGTAAGTTCAAGCCGCGTGTTTGGCTACAAAAAAGAAAATTGATAGGAAGTTATTTGACTCCAAATACACTACTATTCCTAAATGATCTAGAAGCCTAAAAGCACACAAAACAAACACTAAGCATAAAGATATCATCCCAGGAAATAATTTATCTGAAAATATGAATACTGGCAAAGTTTTCATAAATTTTAGTATAATGGGTGTGAATAAATTGATACGGGAAAATATTTGGGGGTGTCTTCCTACTTTTTTCTGTTTAATACTTAAAACAACCATGTCATTTTGTAGAGTGTCACTTGGGTGATCCTGTTGGTCACAGAACACTAGAGAGTGGATCATAGGTCCGTGCAGTGTGATAATTCTTCAGACTTTGCTTGTAGGTATAGACAGAAAACAGCTCTGAATATGCTCGTGACGTGACTGAGTTTACCTGGATCTGAACTGCTCTCTTTTCACTCCATCTCCTGATGGCTTTCTCTTTTGCAAGGCGTTGAGACAAGTTCAAGGAGGTGGCGGGAGGATGGGAATGATGGGGCGCCATGCTGGCCCGACCCCGGAGTCCGTGCTTCATACCGGATGCCACCTTACCCTGACGACAGTCCTGAGAAAAGCAACAGCGCACTTGGGAGTTTGGTGTGTCTCACAGTGGCGGGGTGAAAAGTCAGCCGCCGCGTTTGCTCTGGTCCCCTGTGATGGAATATCCTCCAAGTGGTAGGTAGTCACTCTGCCTGAAAAGGAGGAACCGTTTCAGCTGTCGTGGAAACACGGCTCTTCGGGAAGGGCTGCTGTGTGCTCTGAGCAAGCTTGAGCGTTGGAAGCTACCAGAGCTATTGGAGGGAGCTTGGGGTGGGGGAAGGACAGATTTTGGTATGTCCTCTCTTCTGCCATCCTCTGAGCCTCGTGTGGCAGGTCCACAGTTTCTGGGCCCATAACTTCACAGGCAGGACTCCATGAGAGCGGTGCGAAGTACGCGCTTACGTGCAGACGAAATGCAGTGTGAACCCTCGGCTTACACGTACCGTGTGCTGTTCACATGTAGGCAGCCACCGTACCGATTAGGACTCCAGGGTCACATTTAAACGTTTCATCGTATCCACTTATCCTTGGGGTATGGTAGTTAAGAGCAGGAAATTTGGAGTCTGGTAAAGCCCAAACCGCACAACGAACTAGGTCTGTGACACTGGAGAGGACTCTTGACTTTTCTAAGTGATAATTCCCTCCTCTCGGACACACAGGTGACCAGGCGTGTTTAACGGAGCTTCTGAGACGTCCGAGGAGTCTGTGTCTGAGCCTGGTACGCGGAGCCCAGTAGTTTCATTACGCAGTTGTACTCCTCGTTACTGTTCTCTCGGTCAGCAAATACTAAAGCGAGTTGCTCTTCTGCGGGGGGGTCAGGACACTGTCATTCTGTCTTTTATTTCTGCTGTTGGCTTCATGCTGATTCTGGAAGCAAAGAGCCAAAGGAACCTACGTACAACGGCATACTTGGTTGTGATGTGAGCGTGTTGGTGTTCTTGTGTTTTCTGGGTTTGTGAGCAGCTGAGCGCCCCCGAGCCGCAGCAGTGGCCTGTCTTTTCAGCAGATGTTTAGGACCTGCTTTCAAGCGTGGCACCAGACCCACGGTCCTGAAAAGATGGTCCCAGCTGCTGCGCTCAGAGAACTTGCATTCTGGGGGAAGAAGATGGTTCACTCAACACACGATGAGACAACGTCAGAAAGTCATGATTGCTGTGCATAGAATTAGATACAGCCGTACGAGAGTGAGTGAGCAGGTGGCCGGTTGGTGCTAGATGCTCAGGAAGGATCTCTCCGTGGAAATTAGCCTTGAAGCTGAACATCCAAAGATCCAAGGGGCCGCATTCCAGGAGGGGAGGTGGCTAAGGAAGATGCCCCAACACTGGAGAAGGTGGGGTGTCAGGAGCCAGGTCTGGCGGGGGGCTGGCTGGGGAGAGAGAGACACAGAGAGAGAGAGAGAGAGAGAGAGAGAGAGAGAGAGAGGCAGGGCTGGAGTCTTTTTGTAGAGTGGGTCGCAGTTTGGGGAGTTTCTATGTTACATTTCTGAATAGGACTCCAGAAAAATGATTGTGAGCCAGATGGAAATGTTGGGCTACTTTGCCTCTGGGAGCTTTTCCTAATTATCAGACGGGGATATGTTTTGTATCTGTGTGTAATGGGGTTAGGAGTGTCATTAAAGTATTTGAAAAAGATTCTGCACACGGTGAACCAGAGACACACTGAAAATACTGCTCAATGTCATGGTTTTGAGTAATAAAATAATGTTAGACTTTTTTTTTTTGCTGCTAATTTTGCTTTTGCGTATCATTATTTGCTTGCTATTTAAGCATTCTCTATAGGTGAGGAGTGATGTCCTTAAGCGTTCCCACCATCGTAAAGCATATTTTGGAGGGGTTGTTTCTCCAGCAATTATGATGGATTTACACACTTTCCGAGCACCTACTTGTAATAAGGCGTGCCTAGGTCAGGAACGACTGCTATGGGACCATTTCATAGCATTTTAAGTAATGAGGAACACATTTTTATAGCTCTCTTTATGGTCCTTCAGAACTTGATACACATTTAATCTCTAAGGCTATTTTCTTAATGCCATACAGTAAGGAAATGAAGGGTGGGGGTTAAAAACTTGGCTGAGCACTTACTAACTCCAGGTTCTTTTGAAAAGATCTCGTTGGAAAACCCAGCAAAGCAGGTGGTTTTCTCCTTTCTACAGGTGAAGAAACTGCTGTTCAGAGGCTAAGTGCCTCTTGTACAGTCCAAGGTAGCAGAGGCAGAATTTGGATCATAGCTCAGGGTCCCTCCCAGTCTACATGGATAAATAATAGATGCTCTGGGTTTCTTTTGAACCATTTTAAACCAGTTGCAGATGAAGGAGGTTCTGGATTATTTTGCACATTATCCGAGGTTTCCTGTTCTTCCCTAGAAAGAACAAGTCGTCTTTTAGGGGAGAGCAGCCTGAGAACTTGTCTGTGAGAACCAGCTACTTCGTGATCTCTGTTTTAAGTGTTTGAAGGCTCAGGAAGAAGGTTATTGAAATTTGCATTCTTGAGGATTTAACAATTTAAAAATCGTGAATATTAAACAAAGCCAGGAAGCCTTGTTTGATATTTTATGCAGTACCGCATCTAAACTGTATTTGAGGTTTTGGGGCACGTGGGTGGCTCAGTTGGTTGAGTGTCTGACTCTTGATTTAGTTCAGGTCATGATCCCAGTGTCTTGGGATCAAGGCCTGTATCGGGCTCCTCACTGAGCAGTGGATCCCACTTCAGTTTCTCTCTGTCTCTGTCTCTCTCTTGCCTCTCCTCTGCTCACTCTGTCTGTCTCTCTCTCAAACAAACCCCAAAACTATGTTTCAGTTCTTATTTACGTTGAGGTGCGTGCGCACACACACACACACACAGCAGAGGTATTTGCGTCTTGGGTTTATGAGCCCATGAAATGCCAGCTGTGAGCAGAGCACTCCCAAGGTCTGTCCTGGTCCAGTTGACCCACTGCATTAGCTCTTCTGTTCTCACAAGGTGGAGCCCGAGGACGGTATGATGACCCCAGGAGAGGAGCGCTGGCTCCCAGGGTCCCTCAGGAATTCTCCTTGGATGGGGGGGACGGGGTAGATTTTTTTGGCGGTCTGTCAAGCAGGCTTTACCAGCAGAAGGCAAGGGTCTGTCTCCTTGACCATGAGGATGGGGAAGGCGTCTCTATATCCCTACGCCTCTGTAGGGCGCTCACTTGAATGAAAACGTGTGTGAAATCCACGCTCTGCCGGGCCATGCTGTTAGCCTGTTGATTGCAGAGCACTTTGTAGATCTTGAGGCACTCAGAGATGCTAGCTTTCATTTAGTAACTACAACTCAGAAAAGCCCCGTTTTAGTTTTCTGATTGCCAGGCTAGCATGAGAAATAGATTTTATAACTGTGACATGCTTAATACCTTGAGATAAATGTTTAACTTTGAAAAGCTAAACATGTGACTTTTTGAAATTTTAGTATTTTATGTTCATTTTGCATAGTTTTATAACTTCATTTTTGAAAAGAACTTCAGCCAAAGGCATCTTTGTGGTTTTTTGTTCCTTCTACTTATTATTATTATTATTATTTTTTAATGTTTGGAGGCCCTTCTTTAGCCTTCGATTCTAAAAACCTCCTAATCTCTAGGAAGGCTAAAAAACCCCACGTGTAACATTGATAGGACAAAGTTGGCTCACCTAATACACAGACGTGCTCTGCGTTTGTAGGAAGGACACAGATGTGATTCTTAATCCACCGCACTGCTGTCTAGCCAGAAGCATTTGCTAGTTCTTGAGAGCTTCTCATTCTGGATACTTTTCATGATTGTGTTACATTTGTCTTTTGGAAGTGCTTGGAGAAACATGAAATGAATGGTTAGGATTGTGAAACTGTGCTGGAGATTTTAACGTGGCCTAAATGAGCTCGTTCACGGGACGTGTCATCCAGCCTGCTTTGGCTGCTCGTTTGCTGCATGTAGAGAAGCTCCACTAATGAACAGGAAACAGACCTGCTCTCAAGTTACTTTATAATTTAGCAGGGGGGGTAACATTTTGCAGGGAAAATGCAAGTTGATAAAATGTTGCATTGGGAATAAATACGGGATTACATGAAAGAGGGTATGAATGTTGAGTCTGCGAAGGCATCTAATTGAGGTGAAACCTGAGGACAGGCAGCCAGGTGACGGGATGAGAAGGGGACTTGAGGCAGAGGGAAGAGCGGAGACCAGAGACCGAAACTCGAGGTAATCCAGGAAGTCCAGGTCACGTCGTGTCCTCCGCGGAAGGAAGCGGGTGCAGAACGCTGGAATAGGTATAAAGGCTGGGGAGATAAGCTAGGGCAGCCTCAACGCGGGCTTTTTAAATTCTTGTAAAGAGTTTAGCCTTGATCTTTAGAGCAATGGGAAACCATTGATGAGAGGTTTTATTTTAATCTGCTGTGTGACCTTGCATACACTTGCATTTCAGAAAGGTCCTCCCAGCTGCAGTGTGCAGAATGGATTGGAGGAGACAATCTGGGTGGACTCTGGGCATGGCTGTCACGTCCATGGAGGTTTTGCGGTGTTGTAAAAATTAAATTTTATTTAATTTATTTTGTTTAAACTTTTTATCTCTGTCTGTCTGTCTGTCTGTGGTGTTGCATTTAGGGAGCATCGCATTAATGTTCCTCCATTTCATAGTGCACACATCCCGGACGTTACAGGATGGCTGTGCCAGAGAAGCTGCAGGAAGTCGGAGTTGAGACTGTAGCGGTCTGGTTTCAGGCAGCAGCTGCGGGGTTGGAGAAAAACAAAGTCCAAATTGTTGAGGAAGGAGAGCTGCAGGCCTTAGGATGGGCTGTGGCTGGAAAGGTGAAGGAGGGGGAAGAGCTGGGAAGATACTAGCTTTCAGACTGGCCAGCGGAGACGGCAAGGGGCGGGAAAAGGTGCGAGTCCATTTATTGTTTCTCCTCCTTTTCACAAAGGAACCGAGCATCCCGTGTGGTAAGTGAAGGTGGCAGCTACGTTAAGTGGCCTTACGGCTTCTCTCCTTTGACTCTGCCCTTCATCAGGTCCACATCTAACCAAGGAATATTGATTAACATTAGGGCACATCGTATGATATTTTCGATGGAAATGTGTCAAATTTTGGAAACTAAGTCTATGCCAAAAAAAGAGCTTGAGCTCTAAATTGCCTCAAAAGTTATATGTTTGCTAAGTGTTTGGCAAATGTAATCATTTTACAGCTCCTAACATGTTAGGTGAAGCCGTTTTGTGTCCCCTGTGAACAAATATTGGACACAGAGATCTAAGTCCCAAAATACCATCATTTTGTTTAATTTTATGAAGTGTAATTTCTTGACATAAAGGCTCAAAGGAGCACTGACACCAAGTAAGATTAAATATTTATTTCGTCTCATAGACTTTGAAATTTTAAAATATAAGTTGTAATTTAAAAGGTAAAATGGTCTCTTTTATAAGCTCACAGAAAATGATACTTACCTTAATTTAGAAATGTATTCAGTTGTGGAATTGATTTTGGCTTTGTGCACTGAGCCTGGTCTTGATGTTAGAGTCATTCTATATGGTTGAGTTAGGAGTAGTCTATGAAAAAGCACACACTTTCATACTATGTTGTTTTACTAATTTTGTTAATCTTCAGCAGTAGCCACTAGAAAGAATCTAATTGTTTCTCAGAGTAGGAGAGATATATCTATAGTATAGCAAGATCTGTCCTTACCAATGTTTTCTGTATGTTTCAAGAATTCATTGGCATTTCATTAAAAAAAATTTTTTTAATATGTTTATTTATCTTGAGAGACAGATAGCAAGAGCAGGGGAGGGGCAGAGAGAGAGGGAGACAGAGAATCAGAAGCAGGCTCCAGGCTCCAAACTGTCAGCACAGAGTCTAATGCAGGGCTTGAACTCACAAGCCATGAGATCATGACCTGAGCTGAAGTCAGATACCCAACTGACTGAGCCACCCAGGTGCCCCTTCATTGGCATTTCTGACACGAAATATCCATTTTCACAAAAAATGGCAATTGAGAAACACTTGATTCACAAGGAGGTCCATTTGTGAGTTTCCAAGAACAGTCAATCATAGTTAACTTAAGCTTTAACTGAAGATGAAATCCCAACACCCTATATTTTATGAGCAGGTGAATTTTCTTTTTAAGTTTATTTTGAGAGAGAGAGCATGCACACACAAGTGAGGAAGGGACAGAGGGTGGGGGAGAGAGAGAGAGACAGACAGAGAGAATCCCATGCTGTCAGCACAGGAGCCCAAAATGGGGCTCACTAAGTCTCACAAACCAGTGAGATCATGACCTGAGCCAAAATCAAGAGGCTGATGCTCAACCAGCTGAGCCACCCAGGTGCCCTGCAGATGAATGTAACCTAATGTATTTTAAGTTACTAAACTAAAAACATAACTTCGCATCTTTTAAAAATGCCTTTTTAAAATGTGGCATGCCTTTCAACTTTTTCCCCAAATTTCTCTCCTCTGCTATCTCCTTATCTCAAGATTGAGCTCTGGGCTTATACATTACCAGCTTTAACTTTGCTTTTTATGCCCTGGATGTATGTGCAAAAGCCATGCTGTTACTTTAAGAGGCTCTTGCTTATTAAAGTTCTTCCCCTCCAGTTTTCCCCATCCTGTCTTCCGTCCCTCTTCCTTCTCTTCTCCCTGCCCCTTCTGCCTTACTTCTTTCCTCCCCACTCCTGCCCTGCCCTCCCTTGTCCCCATTAAAAGATCCAAACAGGGGTGCTTGAGAGGCTCAGTGGGTTAAGTGTCTGACTCTTGATTTTGGCTCAGGTCAGGATCTCACGGTTCTTGAGTTTGAGGCTCCAGTCGGGCTCTGCTCTGAAAGCCCAGAGCCTGCTTGGGATTCTCTCTCCCTCTCTCTCTGCCTCTCCCCTCCTTTCTCAGGGACATGTTCCTGTGGTCTAAATAAATAAATAAATAAATAAATAATCGATCCAAATAAAACTGAATCTTTTGCCTTTGGAATTTTATGGAAAGTTCAGGGATACTTTCTTACTATTGTAGAATGTCATAGCACATATTAGTTCTAAAAAGATTCTTACCGCAGAGAGCTGATTTAAAGACCATTTGGAACCATCTCTGGGTCCTATCACTGACACCCAGTTTACACTCTCGGTTCATGAATAATGCTGTCCCGGCAGAACCCCAGTGAATGGCACATCATTTTATTACAATAAATGCTGGTGGAGATGGTCACTTGATGTCATGTGGAGTATTGTCTAATATTCTCTCCTCCGCCCCACTCTCAGAATTAAAATTGCCATTCTGAAGAGAAGAAAATTAAAGAATTGTAGCAGAAGGTCACATTATTTTTTAAAAATATTTCTGTAGTGCAGAGATATTATGTAATGGGAGAGTAATGCCAGCTTCAGTTCTGGTCAAGCAGTTATCCTTTGGATATGCGTAGGAGAGTAACTAAGCTAAGTTACCAGTAATTACACTTTTAAAAATTCAGTCATTAATTGTTAGGAAAGGTCTTCAACTTTTTTTTTTTTTAACACTGGAAAGATACCAACAAAATAATGTGTAATGGGAATGAAAAATATTTTGCCACGTTCAGAATTCTCAGGGTAACAGGTAATATTTTTAAGAGACTAAAGAGGAGTCTGTGCTGTTATCTCTTCACAAAGAGGCTTTTAGCACAGACCTGTCATTTATAGACTGAATGTTCTTATTTCAGAATGGAAAAAAGACTTGATCCATAAGACAGCCTGCTTACCAGAAGTGGGGTTTTCTGGGGTCTTTTTATGTTTAAATCCTGAATTATTATTGCGTAAAAAGAAACATTATTACTCATCTAAAGGACAAGGCCATGAATTCCAGGGACCTGTGTACATACAACTCACACAGATGCACACAGCTTATTATCAAGCACCAGAGACATGGTCCTACGCTTGAACCTTGCGGTTCCTCTTGTGAGAATCTGTCCTAAGGAAATAATGCAGAATGTTGGGCGCAGGGAGTGCCCTGTGCATAAAGACAAGTTTCTTGCTCTCCTGTGTAGACTTGTGAAAAACTGGAAACAATCTCAAGGCCTTATTGAAGGGGACTTAATTTAATGAATTTTCACACACTCCCTCAAATGGCAGTCTTATAGGATTAAAGATGGTGGTTATTAAAACTTTGAGAAGTTAGGAAATGTACATTTGTTTCAAGTTTGAGGCTATAGTAATTTCCCCCAGTTTTCTAAATTCCCTGTATTTGCACTTACATTACTATTTTCATAATGAAGAAAAAAGAATTTCCAAATATATTGTTTCTGCTCTTAGGTTTTTTAAATATAAATATTGGAGTTTGCTGCCAGACTGCAGCCAACAATTTTAGGGACCCCAAAGCTTGAATTTCCTTTAAACACATTAATGGTTTCAGTATATTCTGAGAGTGTGCTTAATTTAAAATGAACCATTTAGTTTTTGTTTAGATTGGTTTTAGAATTAAGTGTATATATTTAATTCTAGAGAGGAGTCCTGGAATTTGGAGTATAAAATAAGAAAGAGAATTTTAAGGACTGAATAAAAGGGTTACTTTAAAAAGAGAATTACAAAGAAGAATTTCTGGAACGTCGATATATTAGAAGTTCCAAAGGACCTTTTACAGCAGTAGTTAAAGGAGGAACCTAAGTTGAGACATTTTTAAAAGCTTAAACCTCACAAACAACACATCCAAACGTTTCAGTTTGGGAAATAAATATTATTAACAAGAGACACATTAGTTTCCTTTCTTTTCCCCCTCCCTCCCTCATTTCCTTACCCCCGGAACAGAAAATGGACCATTTTCACCATTTGGAAGTGTTCTGTGTGTCCCCCTGTCCTGTAGCCGTCCCCACCCTCCGTCTCCGGAGCTGTTTTCATCTGCCTGAACTGTGACTTGGGTCCGACGCAAGCCGATGGCCCCAGTCACCCTGCCCCTGCGCGCCATGTTGTATCTTGTAGCCGTAGCTACCTTGTATCCTGTCTTTCCTTTCTTTTTAGCCCGGGTGCCACTAAGGATGCCCTGATCTCATGCCTTCATTCCCAGCCCCTGCCCGTCAGCCGAGCTCAGAGTCCCCAGTGGCGCGTACCCATCAGTATGAAAAGCAAGGAACCTGTTTAATTTGCAGACTACTTGGTATAAACAAGTGCAGCCCTACATGATAAGTGTTGTTTACAAGGTAAAAATAAAGAAGAATTGTGGTACCTGAGGAACAAGAGTCACTGTGTGGACTACAGTAGGCAACAGGGAGGAAGTGTCGTCCCCTCACCCTGCTGAGATTTGTCAGCCTCCGGAGGATGCCACAGCCGCGCTGTCTCTGGGGGGAGGGCGGGTGTCACGTTTCATTAAGTTTTTGTGGTGCTTATTTGCTTGCTTGCTGCCGTTTGACTTTGTCTTCTGGGTTTGGTTTGGGGTTTTAAGCGGTTGATAGGTCGGGCTCAGTCCTCCCTTTCCTGGTCTGGTAACAAAAGCCTTGCGGCCCTGGGCTGTGGCACAGGTGAGTGCTTGAGGAATATAGTAAATGCCTGTGAAGCTAGAATGATCTGGTCTCTTGTCCACCTCGGAGGTTAAAAAGCCCACGGGCAAACCTGGATGTATAACCTGATCTATGCAACCTAACTGAGATAAAAGTTCCTGCTCCAGACGCCCAGGGCCCAGGATAGTGACGTGGATGACACCCTGCCGGTTGTGAGCTGTAAGAATTTTAGGCAGGGCTGCTCCTTTTGCGTTGGGTGGGGGACCGAGGGCCCTTTCCCTTCACGGCTCACTTAGCAGTGTTGGCGCCCATCGCTCTGTGTCCTGCCAGCCTCTCCAAGGTGACAGTGTGTGTCAGTCACTGGTCATTCTTCCAGTGGCTTGCCTAAGGTCCCCCAGATGGTAAATCGAGGGGGTGGGTACAGGGAGCTGACAGATTCCCATTTGACGTAGGCACCTCTGTTCCTCCTAAGTACACTTCACACTGCCTCCCATATTAAGATGTTTGGGCTTCCTTTGTTGTGTTTAAGAATAGTTATTGGGGCACCTGTGTGGCTCATTCGGTTGAGCATCGGACTTTGGCTCAGGTCATGATCTCACAGTACGTGGGTTCAAGCCCCACATCGGGCTCGGTGGTAACAGCTCAGAGCCTGGACCCTGCTTCAGATTCTGTGTCTCCCTCTCTCTCTGCTCCTCCCCTGCTTGAACTCTTGTCTTTCTGTCTCTCAAAACTAAATAAATTTTTTTAAAAAGTAAAAGAATAGTTTAGTTATAGTCTGTCTTGAAGAAGGTCAGTAATTCACTGAAAAGTATAACAGTGAAATAAAGTTTGTTTTGCTTTTAGCCTGATAGGTGAATGCCAGCCACTCTTTTTTATTTCGCCTTGGAGTTAATCTTTGTACAGGGTTTGTGAGAAGAAAGACCTGCCTGTCATTGAACTAAAGAGGCCATTATGTGCGGAAGCAGTGGTGTTCACAAGTGTTGGATGTTTATAGGAAACCGTGCAGGATTTTGTTGGAGAACCTCGTGGTTCTGTTAAGACTAGATAGAAGGTACATCATGGGGAGTAAGATGCAGGTAAGGGAATAGGTCACATAGGTGGTGGGGTGCCGTCGAGCATTAGAACAGGGAACACGCACCATTACCAAGACCTGTCAAATATTAGGACTTCTTTTTTTTTTTTTTTAATTTTTTAAAAATGTTTTATTTTATTTTTGAGAGTGCAAGAAGGACAGGGACACAGAGAGAGGGAGACACAGAATCCGAGCTGTCAGCACAGAGCCTGATGCAGGGATCAAACCCATGAACTGTGAGATCATGACCTGAGCCAAAGCCGGACACTTAACCGACTGAGCCACCCAGGCGTGCTGGTATTAGGGCTTCTTGTAAAGGAAGCAGAGTGGGGTGGTGAGGGGCAAGGAGGTCAACCAGGAAACAGATGCAACAGCTGAAAAAATGACCTTAAACTAGACATGGAATGTGGAAAGCGAGTCTCTCTTGGTGAAAGGATTAGTTAGGGACCATGGTTTCTACTGTGTTCTATCTATATAGCTTCATTAAGCAAGTTTTTATTGTATGTCACTACCTTAGATATAGAAGCTTTATCTGATCAGCACCCAAAAGTCTCATACACGTCATTGTTTATGATGAGCGAAAATGCTCATGACTTCAGACATTTAATGGTTGATTTGCTAATGATATTAATATTGGTTAACATACTTTCCTAAGTGCCTCACATGTAGTAATTGTTCAGTCCCTCACAACAGCCCTATGATGTAGTTACTTCTTTCTGTTACACAAGTTTGCAGAGAGGTAACCCTTCACTCAGTCCCTGTGGTGGCGGAATTTGAACACAGGCCATCAGTCCGCATAGGCTGTGTTTTGTCCACATCTTGAGCAAAGAATATGATGTAATGTGGCCAACCTGTTGATCATAGTTCTGCAAAAGATTGTGAGAGGCTGTTCTCTGCTAATTTATGATGCAATCTTTTAGGAATTCCAATCCCTTCTCTTACCAGGGATGTTCTTTGAATACCAGAGTCCTGGAATAAGAATTTTTTTTTAAATTTTAGTATTTTTAAAGTTTATTTATTTATTTTGAGAGAGAGTGTGAGCGAATACGGAAGGGCAGATAAGGAGAGAGAGAGAATCCCAAGCAGGCTCCTTACTGTCAGCACAGAGCCCAATGTGGGGCCCAAACTCCCAAACTGTGAGATCATGACCTGAGCTGAAACCAAGAGTTGACGCATAACCAACTGCGCCACCCAGGTGCCCCTCTGAGTAAGAATTTCGAAAAGAAAGTATAGTGAATTGTTTGGACCAGAAGTTTTTACATGCACACTGCTAAATATTCACTGGTTTTAACTCAGAGATTTTCAGTCTTTCTCTCTCCCTCTTACCTTCGTCCCTTTCTCTCCCCAGCCCTCCATCTTTAGGTACCTTTTAATAGGCACAGCTGTTCTTTACTATTGATCAGTATAGATTCTAGACTGCTGTCTAATTTTGTAAACATTCACGAGCGTTGGTCTCCTTGCCTGTAAAAATAATTGTATTCTAATGCAGCAAGGCTTCATATGAGTTTAGGCAAAACATCTTGTGTAAATTTATCTATATGGAGGTTGTGCGTGTTTGGAAGTGGAAAATCTTTCCCTAGAGTGGTAACCTTTTCACTCGAAGGAAGTAGGTATGACCTCTTCTGTTTGTCGCTGTGAAATTGCTACTTCATTCTTTTTGCTTGTGTAGGAAATGTGTAGATTATGATAAGTGCAGCCACCCACTTAGAGAATTTAATGGTTTAACTTTTTAAAAAAATTTTAATGTTTATTATTTTTGAAAGAGAGAGAGAGAAAGAGAGGGCAAGCAGGGGAGGGACAGAGAGAAAGAGAGAGAGGGAGACAGAGAAGCAGACTCCAGGCCCGATGTGGGGCTCGAACTCACAGACCAGGAGATCACGACCTGAGCTAAAGTCAAATTCTTAACCGACTAAGCCACTCAGGTGCCCCTACCGTTTTAACAAAGAAAAAGAAGAGCCTGCGTGTTTAATTACACCTGTTTAGCAACAGCCTGAAGAAGCTCCAAAGGCCAGAATATCTCTCAAAGTTTACTCCCCACCCCTCCCCCCATGATGTGTGTGTGTGTGTGGTTTTTAAAACTGTTGCTTTGTGGGAAGGGATGTGGAATGGACAAAGTGAACAGGGAAACCATTCTCAATTTCATTTAAAATAATTTTTTCCTTTTGGTTTTAGTACAGGTACAATAAACTGTTGGTGCCTTAACAAGGATCTTTGTATTCTTATCCTTGAGCACGTGGAGTTTTGATATTTAAAGAATTGGAAAGATGAACGTAATTGTAAGATAATTAGATTGATAATTTGAGCATTTTGCAATTCCTTTGAGCTCTCATTGTGGAAGAAGTATTGTAGTTCTATCATAAGCTCCCTTTCACGTGAATTTTCTACTTCTGGTCAGTAGCGCCAAGGACAAGTTATGTAGTGGTTGTGATTTGATTAGTTAAGATGAGCTAAGTGGAAAACTGGAAAAGAAAGCTTAATAGGTGTGAAGTGTTACATTAGTTTATGCAGTGGATGAGGTGGTATAAAGTGAAAATAATATAGATATGCTTTGAAATCTTTGAGGAAAGAACTCACTGTCATCACAAAGTTGTTTTTTATGAATTATGGCCCATGAGAAACCGTATCACAATAGACATAGTGGTCCATAGTTTAATTGTAGATGTGTTGCATTTATTTTTGTGAGATGTTAATATGGATGTTATCAGAGGATTTGTCTTCTTTTGTAAGTGAATTTAAATGCCTATGTATTATCATTGTCTTTCTAGGAATCCATAGATCTAGGAATCATTGTGCATTCCAAGTTTAAAACAAATGTCTGTCTGCACTTTCTCTTAACTATAAAAGACAAAGTGTTGAAAGCAGCCAGAGAAAAAGAGCATGTCACCTATTAAGAAATAGTGAGAATCTTAAAAAATTTCTTTAGTACTATAGAAACCAGAAGTAGGAAAAATATCTACAGGGTGCAAATTTAGCAAAAATTATTTCAAGTACTATTCAAGCATTATGATAAAATGGAACCAGTTGAGAGAATTGATCCCTGAAAGCAACCTCTGCATTTCCTCTAAAGGAACTTCTGTAGGATGTAATTCAAGGGAAAGAAAAATTATCCCAGAAGGAATGCCTTGAGATGGAAGACAGAATAGTAAGGCACAAACATAGGTAAAGCCAAACAAACATGATATAAAAATGGTCTGTGGGGCGCCTGGGTGGCTCAGTCAGTTGAGTGTCCAACTTCGGCTCAGGTCATGATCTCTGGGTTCATGAGTTTGAGACCCATATTGGGCTCTCAGCTGTCAGCTCAGAGCCTGGAGCCTGCCTCAGATTCTGTCTCTGTCTGTCTGTCTCTTTCTCTCTGCCCCTCCCCCACTCATGTTTTTATCTCTTTCAAAAAGAAATAAAAACATTAATTTTTTTAAAAAATTGTGTCTAGGCGGTGGAACTAAAAAGTAAAAGAACTGCATGCAACATTGTTCAGTAAGAAAATGTAAGCCTGATAGAGGAGGGTGGCAACTAAAGTCCTTTTACTGTCCCCAAAGGGAAATTTTGTTGTGTTAAATATGTACGGTAAAATTTCAAAGGAAGTCACTGAAAGACTAAAAGCAAAAAAAAAAAAAATTATAAACTAGAAAACAAGAGGGGGAAAGATAATAGGAGTGTCCAACTGGTCGACAGTAACCTTAAGAAAAAAACAAAACTAAACTGTCCCCAGTGAGAGCATCTCAGGGTTTTTAAAATACTCATTAGACTCATTCCTGATTATGAAACTCTGTAAACAATGTAATCAAGTTTTAACTTTAAGTAGCTTACATTCTCTTCATTTGTTTGCAGTATTGATCAGCTTAGGAATCCTTCATATCGGAGCTCACTCCAGATTCGTGGAGACTGAAAGTTACTGACTGGGCTTTCCCCGCTCTGTGTGAGATTGACACCAGGTCCTGAAAGGGTTATTGACGTTGACGGGATTTCTAGGTGCTTGTAGAAGAAATGGGTATTTTAGATGAAAACAGGAGCGGGTAGCTTGTATAGCGGGTGGTGTGCAGCAACAGGTGTCCTGCAGGCGCGCTTACGTTTTTCTGTTTGCTTCATCTCTGTTCTCGACTTTGAATATTTAATAATCATTCTCACTTATAGAGTGCTGGGCTGGCCTGGGCATTTTACTAGTTGTTTCACTTATTATGTACAGCCCTCGCAGCAACTCTGCAGACAGAGGTATTATTTTGTGCACTTCACACACGGGAAACCACGTGCCGCAGGGGCCTTCGTGCTACAGCGCGGCGGGGAGGGCTGCCTGCAGAGACGGCTGCTCATGGGGAAGCCAGGCGCCCAGCGCCTGCATCTCATGGCAGAAGCTCCTTGCGCAGCCAAAGAGCCCAAGAGCTTTGCCCCGGAGCCGGGGACGCCCTGACTCGCAGGCCCGATCGTACGTTCTCCTGCAAGAGAGAAACGAGACTCAGGGAGTCTTACAGTTACTGGCACTTGTGTTCAGACCCGAGGCATCTGGGAGATGCACGTTCACCTCTGTGTATAGAAAGAAAAGATCTTTGAAACTGTATCATCAGTGCCCGCGTGGGGTGCCACCGGCTGGTCCCCGCATCCAAGGCACAAAAACATTGGGTATTTAGGAGGATACTGTTCAGTAGGAAACTGGTTCTCCAAGAGGTGGAATTCAGGGTTGGGGGGAGGCGCTGGCATCTGGAAATGAGTGTAATCCAAATCTGCTCATTCTGAGGACACTGCAGTGTTAAGACCCTCACGGCCTCAAAAGAGCGTTGGTTGACCTTGGAGCCAGTCCCCTACTCAGAGTGAACTACTTTCTGCACCCAAAGGTTTCTCTTCACTGCGGCATACAAGTGCAAAGGTTTGATTTTGTAAAAGCTCCCAGTAATCATAGGTCTGGTGATACCACGTGGGTATGAAAAAACATGTAAAATATCTCATTAATATATTGTTTGTATTGATTATATGTTGAAAAGATATTCTGGATATATTGAGTCAAACAAAATTTATTATTAAAGTTAATTAAAAAATTCTTCCTAATATGGCTACTAGAAAATTTTAAATTATTTACGTGAAACATGTTTGTGGCTTATATTTCTACTGAATTGTGCAGATCTAGAACATTTTTCAGCCAAGTTTCTTTACCTTTGGCAGTGATGTTAAACCTTAGTTGAGAAATTGGCAAGACCTGGGAATTTTAAAACTCCTCATACCCAGGTCACACTCCAGATCAGTTATAGCAAAGTCTCTGGAAATGAGATCCAGACATCTGTAAAGTACATCATATGACTTTTTTTAATTTTTAATTTTTTTTTAATTTTTTTTTTTACAAATAGTTTATTGTCAAATTAGTTTCCACATAACACTCAGTGCTCATCCCCACAAGTGTCCTCCTCTATGCCCATCTCCCCCTCCCCCCCACATCCATCAGTCCTCAGTTTTTGTCAGCATTCAAGAGTCTCTCATGGTTTGCCTCTCTCCCTTTCCCCCACCATTTCCGCCCTTCTTCTCCCCCTTGTTCCTCCGTCAAGTTCCTCCTAATCCTCCTATACGTGCAAACATATGGTATCTGTCCTTCTCTGCCTGACTTATTTCGCTCAGCATAACACCCTCAAGGTCCATCCACGTTGCTACACACGGCCAGATTTCATTGTTTCTCATTGCCATGTAGTATTCCATGGTATAGATAAACCACATCTTCTTGATCCATTCATCTGTTGATGGACGCACATCATATGACTTTTTAAGTCTTCTATAAATCCATGACCCACCCCGGCCCTCCCTTTTATCTCTTTTAGTGAAAATTTGTTAATTGAACAACCCTTGCTGTTCTTCACATATTTAACCTATTTTTCTTGTGTTACAATTTAACCTCATTTCTTCTTGTTGGAGCATTCTATAGAGTTGATATGTTTGGAGGAAATACAGTATTTAATTCTAAGAAATGAAAGCTGAGAGAGATGCAGGGTTTCCAGTTATTCTGCATAAAGTAGGTTACAGGGGGAAAGGTCACAAGAGCTGACTGGACTGGGCCGGAAAGAGGCTAGCTAGTTAATTGAGTTTAGAGCTGGCCTCCAAGAATTATGTCCAGAAGTAAAAGTTTTCCAGAATGTGGGGGAGTCTTTGTTAAGAGGCGGTGTGTACCAGCACTGCCCAGGTAGGGCTTCTCCTTCCTGGTCATCAGCTAGTGGGGACATCTTGATGCCCAGAGAGAGCTGGGACAGGCAGTTGTGGGAATACTAGAGTGGCAGGGAAAAGCAGATTATGCGGGCTCCAGTCTTAGCAGACAAGAGGAGTAGAAACGGAACGAAGTCACTTCGAGGGATGTGGGCTACAGTTGGGTCGGCTGAAAGGCCAGTGAAGGGCACCATGTATGGAAAAGCTGCTGATACACACCTGGCCTTGGAGTCATTGGCTGGCTCCAACCTAAAGATTCCTCGGGTTGTAGCTAGTTCTCACCAGATGCAGACAGAACATTATTGGAATGGGTACTGTATGACACAGAGAACACTGACCTAGGGGCAGGAGATGTGAGTCTGAGTCTGATTTTCTCAAATAACTGTGTTCTCAAATAACTGTTTGTGGCCTTAGACAGCTCATCTAATCTATTGAGCTTTCATTTTTCCTCATCTGTGAAATAAGAAGTCTCGTCTGAATGTCCAGTACCATTCCTTTAAGGTCTGTGAATATTGCTGTAAAATACCAATGAGAGCCACAAGTATGCTAAGTACTATGTACAGTAGAAAACCTTAGAAGGTTGTGTTTTTTAGTAGGGTGTGAAGTTATTGAGCTGGTCTTCTCAACTGCTCTGACATTGCCTACGGCACACTGTCATCTTGAAGAGGTGCCTCGAATGCTCAATCTTAGTTCAAGCCATTTGGTCTTGAGATGATCCCAGGAGCTAGAAGTGTGTGCCCTAATATTTAGAGCCTGTATGTTCTGAATACTGACTCAGAATTTCTCATTTTATACAGTGACGGCAAGAAGAGAGTTCAGTATCAGAACCGCTGTACCCTGAATTTTTGGGGGTCTCAATTGAGCCTAATGATACAAATAAATGTTAGGAGCCCCGTTACTGCTTTACATCTACTCCATTTAGTTGGTCAGAAGACATATATTTACCAGATTATGTAACTATTACTGAAGATAGGATCTGTCATGAGCCAAGAATTTCAGTCTGTTTTTTGCTCCAAGTGAGCCTGGTGTCTAACACTCATCAAAAATCCATACCAAGGTTTGGTTGAGAGTGTTTTGAAGGTGCTTGCACACAATCTCATGCACTTTTTTTTTTCTGTACCGACTAGAAACTGATTGCACTGTAGCCAAAGATGTCAGCACAAAGGGAATTCCGTGGTGACCCTGAACAGAATAGAGGTGACAAGCGAAAATCAGTTAAAGGAGCCAGCCACATGAGTATATTCATTTACACAGGCCAGCACTGTAGCAGTCTTACACTCACTGCCTTGCTTGAGATCAGTGCTTTGACTTTGTGTATTGCTAATGCACACACGAAATTCTTTGTTCATCATGATATTTCTGATGATGGTATTGGATATGTTTTGGATTTTTCTGTTTGTTTTGGATGGCTCAGCATAGAACCTGTTTTCTTTTGGGGGCAGTCTGTCCTCCGGCCCCACAAAGATGAGACTTGGGGAAAAACAACTTTGTATTTTCCATTTCTGAATCCAGAGCCGTAGAGATTGGTTGATGAATAGGCGCATGACTGAGATGCTAGCGGATATTTGATGGAGGCTTCTGGGAAAGTATCTTCATGATACTCTTTTTTTCTTGGAAATTAAATAGGCCTATAAACTCTCCACAGCCACTGCTGCCATTTTGTAACTACAAGGAATGCACATTTAGGCTTAAGCAGACACCATGCGAGAAGGCAAGAGAAGTTTGAAGAAAGTGGGTCTTGAGTGACCTCTCTGAGCTACTAGATTCAGACACTGTGCACAGAGAACTTGAGCATAGAGGGCAGAGGGTTATCTATTGGCGGTAGCAAGCCACTCCACAACTTAGTGGCTTAAAAGAATGGTAATTTATTTTGGTAAGATTCATCAGGGGTAATATAACCCTTTTCTGCATGGTATCAGCTGGGCTGGAGGCATCACTTCCAAGATGACAGACTAAGATGACTGGCAAGTTGGTGCTGGCATCAGCTGGGGGCTTTGATTTCTCTCCATGTAGGTTCTTCCATGGTGCTTCCTTAACATCCATATTAGCTCATACTTGGGCTTCCTTATATAATGAAGGCTTGGGTCCAAAAGGAATTATTAGAAAGACAGGAAGTGGAAGTTGCTAGTTCCTTAAGGCCTAGACCTGGATCCTGAAACAATGTTACCTCTACTCTAATCTGTTGCTCAAATTGGTTATAGCACCTGTCCAAATCAGAAGGGAGGGGAAATGAATCCCACCTATCAGTAGAAATGTCAAAGCGTTTGTGGCCATCTATATAACAAGGATATATAGGATATAGTCTTTATCATAAGTAAATCAGGCCTAAGGGGTAAACAGACATGAAGTAGTTAAGGGCTCCATTAAAGATAGATAGTGTTACGGAATGAATGGCTTTCCCCAAACTTCACGTTTAAGCCCTAACCCCCTGATGTGACTATATTTGGAGACAGGCTCTTTAGGGAGTTAACTGAAATTAAAGGAGGCTGTAAAGTTGGGGTTCTAATTGGATAGGATTTGCATCCTTTTAAGAAGAGGAAACAGCAGAGATCTCTTTCTTAGCATGAGCACAGAGAAGAGGATGTGTGGGGGATAGAGGGAGAAGGCGGCCGTCTACAAGCTAGGAAGAGAGAATTTCAAGATCTAGAAGCTGTTGAGGGAGCATGTGACCAAGGCTTGGCCAGTCCTAAGCTCTTACTTGAATAAACCATCTCAAGTCAGGAGTCTAGTCCATACAGGAAGCATCGTATGTCATTTATTAGAAGGGCCGAGGGTGACGTTCTGGGTAAATTGTTTCTTTTCACTCACCTCACTTGTTCCTTTAACTGTCCTCGCCATGCACAACCAACTCTGTGAGCCGATCTAATACTCATTCATGAAATGCCCTCCCAGGGTAAGTTAGCTACACTCAGTTTCAAGTCTTTCTAAGGACTCTGATGCTATAGTTCATAAATTCGCTACTCTGTGAGTTATAAACCAAGGCGGGTGTCGGGGAGTATGCTCTGAGTCACCAGTAACTTGGGTCCTGTGAGATTAAGTGACATAAAAGATGGTCTTTCTATACTTACCTGGGTTAAAACTTACTGGTAATTACATTACTATGGAAGTAAACCTTTTTTTCATTGTACCAGTACAGCCTCTAGGCTTTGTAGATGTAAAAACTTCACATGAGAATTTCTGGATTTCTGACCGTTTCCTTGTGCGATACAGTGTGGGACGATGGTTATCAACTCCCTTAAATGAAATAGCTTTTTGATAGAAGGATGATCCTCTGAATTCTAAATGTGAAAAGATCAGGTTTTAGTTACATACAAACCTTAGATAGTATCACAAGTGGAATAGGTAAATTTCCTTTGTAAACTGAAGCCTGATGCACATTTTATTTATCGATAGTTCATTGATTACCCTCTGTATCCTGAATACTGTGCTGTCTCTGTATGACTCCAAGATAAAAAGATGAATAGTCAAACATGTCATTCTCTGCCTTCTAGGAACTTGCAGGCTACTGTAGAAAACAAAGAGAACATTATAGTTCAGTATTTTGAGGAGGAGTTGGCTAACATGACTGAGATACCAGATTGGGAAAGAGGGGGTAACATTAATTACCATATGCATCTTAGAAAATGTTTGTGGAATGAAGTTTGAACTATATGACAAAGAATAAAGAGTTGACAAGACCCTAAATTAAAAAAAAAATTTTTTTTTTATGTTTTATTTACTTCTGAGAGACACAGAGAGACTGAGGGTGAGCAGGGGAGGGGCAGAGAGAGAGGGAGACACAGAATCCAAAGCAGGCTCCAGGCTCCAAGCTGTCAGCACAGAGCCTGATGGGGGGCTTGAACTCATGAGCTGTGAGATCATGACCTGAGCTGAGGTCGGACGCTTAACCAACTGAGCCATCCAGGCACCCTTCAAGAGCCTAAATTAAAGTAGAAATGATGCAGATACAGAGAACGGCAGCAGTATAATTTCTGATTGGAACAGTATCAGAGGCGTGGATAAATTCAAAAGTTTTGAGCTCAGGCAGACTGATAGTTTGTCAGTAACTGAACAAAGGGAACACAGAAGTTGGTTTGAGATCAGTGAAATGGAAAGAGAAATTCATTTTAGGATTTGACTTGTTAAATTCAAGGTTTTTGAGGGAATGTCTATGAGATTGCTCAGTATGCATTCAGAGAAATCTGGTCAGTGCTGGAGCTCAATTAGAGGAAATGAAGATAAAAATTTAGGATTCATTGACATATTTAATATCTGAAGCCATGGGAGTGAGTGAGATTTCTCAAGAAAAGTGTTAAGAATGTCCCTGATGGTTCCATGAAGAAAGTAAAGTTTTTAAATTGCTATTTCTGGCGCTGAGGAGATTTATTTGAAAGGCAACCCACTCAGTAGAACCATGCCTCTCAACAGCCTGTTTGTCTGGAAGCAGGTAGGTGTCCTGTGGACAGTTTAGCGAGTGTGGACTGTCTCACTGTGTCGGCTCTCATTCTGCCTTCCCTTTGCTGCTTCCATCCCTGCCACGAGAGTACAGTTGTAGGAAGGGCACTCCGGTCGTGCCGGTCACCACATCCCTCCTGCCCCATCACTGCATACGGCCCTCCTCAGAAAGAGAGGCCAAGTTCGGTGGGTTTGCTGCTGCTTCACTGCCCGTGGGCTAGCAACACTCACCTCCTCGGAGCAGTCAGGGCCTCCTGCCGTCACTGTAAGACACTGTCACCGTCAGCGGAGACGTCTCACCAGTAGTAACATTGCCCGTGTGGCCCAGGGAAGGGTCCGTTGAAATGGCTCTCCAAAGACATTTGACTACTTTCTGTGCTTCAGTGGTTGGCTGCAACCCTTTGCATTATTAGAACCGTTACTTAATCTTTATAGATCTTCTTCAAATGCTTTTGTACTTTACTTTCATATCAGTAATCACTGATACCCTTCATGCAATGGTATCTTTAATTTAAAAGTCCCCCTCAGTATAAACGTAAACTACGTCACCCAGTCTCCCCCTGCCCTCCGCCTAGGGTATCTTGACCTACCTGACGCGGCTGCCGAGCACCTGAACTGTGCTTAGTCCGAATTGAGATGTGCTGCAGCTATACAGCAACTCATTAGATTTTGAAGACACAGGATTAAAAGACTAAAATTTTGCATTAATTTTTATATTGAGCACATGTTGAAATGATAATATTTTGGGTTTATCAGGTCTGAGAAAATACAGTTTTAACTTCACCATTTTTCTTCTGCTTTTCTGAATGTAGCTACTAGAAAATTTTAAATTACATGTGTGGTTCTATGATGTTTCCAACAGCGTTGGTGTAGACTAAGCTACAGCAAATACACCCCCTTCCTCCCCGCATGCCCCAGATGAGCTGCCCCTGCTTGTGGATTTGTTAGTGATTGATTGCTCTTGTTTCTACTGTCACCGCCCAGCGCTGACGCTTCTGGGCCGGGAGCAGTTCTGGTGATGTTTCAAGCCGTCTTTGTCGGTTACAGAGAGTTTTGCAAAGAGCCAATTGGGGAAATAGTTCACATTGGTTGAGCTCCTCAAAAGTAATTCTTTTGTATTTTTTGAATGTTTATTTTTGAGAGAGACAGAGACATGGAGAGACAGAGAGAAAACATGAGTAGGGGAGAGGCAGAGAGAGAAGGGGACAGAGAATCCTGAAGCAGGCTCTGTGCTGACAGCAGAGAGCCCGATGTAGGTCTCGAACCCACAAACTGTGAGATCATGTTCCAAGCTGAAGTTGGATGCTTAACCAACAGAGCCACCCAGGCGCCTCTCAAAAGTAATTCTTTTTTTTTTTTTTNTCTGTTGGGGACCATGGCAAGGTGCTCTCTGTTCGTTTGGGCTAGTGTCTGTAAAAATGACACTTGGATTTTATAAAATACATTTTTACTTCTACCTTGTTCCAAAATGGATTTTAAGCAGCCAATTTAATAAAGTAATTAATTGGTTAGCACCTTTTTAGGAATCGACCAATAGAAAGATGGTATCTGTTATTTTAGGAAATGAGCTAGTCGAAATTCCAGTAAAATAAAAATTCACGTTCCTCTAGATGATTGCTTTTTATCCTTTTTTGGTCTCTCTCCTGAGACCAGACCTCATTCATCTGGAAATAAAGCTTTATCAGTCTGACCAGGACAGTCCGAAAGTAAAGAGGATCTCACATTTAGAACGCTGCACCTTCTCAGATTGTGCTTTGAAGTTAAAAGTGAACAGAGCCCCAGCTCTGCGTGGTACAGATGTCTAGAGCCCAAACGTCTTCTAACATGGAAACCTACCATTTTAGGAAAGAAATGTTCAAAAATAAGTTGTAACTTTAATAACTGTTCACCTCCTTTTTATGATGATAAAGAAAATTCTCCACTTCCTGGAGATATTTATTCAAATGGTTCCCTATATACATATGAGAAAGAGAATGATTCCCTACGTACATAAGAGAAACAGATTCAGGTCTCTACTTTATTCCTACTTATTAATCTGAAGATTTGTATTGCTGGAGCATGAGAGTGTTTGATTTCCAGCATTTCTCTTTTTAAATTTCTACAGTTTAGTGCTTACTGTGTGTAGCATACTTTCTAGGGGTTTATGTGTGAGATAATATACATAAATACAGAATGGACGGACCTTGCCTTCAGCCATCTAAGAAGAAAATAGACGCGTATATGGCTACATATAAAATGATTACATCAGTAGAATCCAGTATTGTACCAAATGCAGTAAATTCTATTGAAGGGAGGGGATCTAGAAAGTCTTGTTGGAAGGAAGCATGGAGATTTCAGAAGGGCAAAATTATAGGGAGAATGAAGAGCTCAATATGAATAAGGCCTGAAAAAAAAATGCAGTAGATTCAGGACACAAGTCACCAAAGAGGGTGATTGAAGGGGTGAGTACAGGGAGATGAAACCCCAGGGTAGATTAGCAATCCAGTCCCCAGGGCCCGTTATCCCAAAGTAGGGAGTCTGCACCCAGTTCGCTTGATATTCTGAAGGATTTTGAGCACAGTAACCTTCAAATCTGTGTTTGCCGAAGACAAAGACTAGCACCTTGAAAGATAATGGGTGGGAAAGAGTCTGGTGTCAAGGAAACCAGTCTCACTGAATTCTAGGTTTTAAAAGGAGAGATAAGACCCTCCACTAAGGCAGTGGTAATGGGAATACAGGCTAGAATGGATCTGAAAAACTGGATTTGGTGAGTGATTGATGATGAAAGCAAACTTCAAAAAACTTTAAGTTTATTTATTTATTTTGAGAGGGTGGGGGAAGGGAGAAGCAGAGAGAGACCACCTCCCCCCCCCCCAAGCAGGCTGCACCATCAGCACAGAGCCCTACGTAGGGCTCAGTCCCGTGCACCCTGGGGTCATGACCAGAGCCGAAATCAAGAGTAGGACGCTCAACTGACTGAGCCACCGAGGCCTCTGGAAAGCGAACTTTTAGTCATGGTTATTTAACTCTCATAACAACCACCTGCTGTCATTACCATCCTCACTTTATACTTGAGGAACGAGGTTGTAAGAAACTTGCCCAAGAATAGAAAGCCATTGGTTGGAGGAGTCCAGTTCAGTGGCAAATAGTCTTGCCTGCCTACAAGCTCTTAATTTCTATTTCTCCCTGGATATGGAGGGAAAGCAATTCCGGAGTCCATTTCTAGCCTAGTTGGCTATTGCTTCCATCAAAGAAGAAGGAGAAACTTTATCCTTTACATGTCAGTGTGCTCACTGAAGGTTTCGTTCGAGGGTTTATTCTCATCTCATCCTATATGCTTTTCTATAAAAAGCTCAGGCATCCACTCCCATGAACTCAACTGTCGTCTCACTGCTTGTGATTCTGTGCCCTGTAGTCCTCAGTACAGGTACCCCAACCTGTACTTCCTCCTGCCAGCCGGCTGTCTCCTCCGTGGGTGTACCCCCCACAAGCATGTCAAAGTGAACAGCCCCAAACCAAACTTATTAGTTGCTAGTTAGTGACACAACCACGCTGTTATTGAGCCCACTGAGTTGAAAACGGAGGTGTCCGCTTGCCTACTCACATACGGCCATTCCTTTACTTAAACCAGAACCGTCTCAAAATCTCATTGGAGCCCTTAAGTTTTCTTTTTTTCTCCCCCTGCCTTTTCTCTCTTGATCTGAATGCATGCATACATATACCTACCTACCAACCAAGCAGGGGGCACAATTTGGAGAACTGCAAAGCAGCAAAACTAGAAAATAGCTGCAAGAGGGAGAGGAGAAAGTAGATACTTTCAGGAGGGAGGGGACTGTGCATATATAACAAGAAATTTTCTCTTAAGAAAATAACCGAGGTTTTAAAAAGCTTTGAAATAAAATTGAAAACCATTTAGCAAAGTATATTAAGAAAATTAGTAATATTCAGAAAATAAATGGGATGAATATAAACAAATTTTGAACTTTTCATCACTGATGAATAGACCTAACATGGACTTGGGTAGTTCTCTTTATTCTTGCTTTTTAACTTTGTAAACAGTATCGTTTTATACACTTTACAGCCTGGCACTGGTGCCTAGTTCATAAGGGATATAACAAGCTAAAAAATAAAGGATACATAGGCAAACCTTTTTATGGAGAAATTGTTGTATGACAGTGTAATTATAAATCAGTACCTAAAAAATAAGATGTTTAAGATAAATTTAATAAGCATCTTTTTTTTATTAATCCAAACTTTAACATTTGAATAAGAGTTTGTAAATGTTGGAATTCTTAGTATATATGCCATTGTGTTTTTCTGTTATTGATATGGTTGGAATTATAAATAGTAGGTAGGGTTGAATGAGAAATGGTATCATACAAACAATGAAACCTAATTATAGCCCTTTCTTACTCAGTTTGAGATTCAAAATATTACACAGCAGTGATTTAAAACTTTTAACAATTTCCTCAAAATATTATTTTTAGTTTTCTTCAAACCATTAACTTCTTACACATACCTTCTGTTTATAACTCAAGAAATTATTTTCTGGGCGCCTGGGTGGTGCAGTCAGTTCAGCTGGAGGCTGCCCGGGGGGGGGGAGGGCGGGGNACAGAACCTGTTTTGGACTCTCTCCCCCTCTCTCTCTCTGCCCCTCCCTCTTAAAACTCTTTCTCTCAAAATAACATTAAAAAAAATATTTTCTTAAATCAGTGTAGGATCTACTTGATTCCTTAATTTTCTCCAAAAAAAAAAATCTGGCACGTGTGGCTGTAAATTATATATATAACCTTAATGGGTGACAGAATGTGGCATATTTGTTGAACTTGATAATTAAATTAGATACTTTGTGGAAAACAAAACTTTAAACATCTGCCCTCAAAGACATGCTAACAACGACCTTTCAGACGCAGCCAGCCGCTGGCTAGTGCAGAGCGTGGAGCCCCTTCCCTGCACGGCCCCTGCCGGGCCTGCGTCTCCGCGACCGTCCTCGGCTCCGCCGCGCGCCCCTACTTCTCGGCCCTTCCCCGGCCGCCTGTTCCGCTTCGCAATTAATAATTCATCACCCTAATAGTTTATCTACTTTTATTTGTTGCCAGGGACTAGCCTTGTAGAGAGTATCGAGTATTTGAAGGACAGGGGACCCCCTTCTAGCCAGCAGCCCTAACATTACTTTTCATTTTCCCCAGACACTAAAAACCGTTCCGCATTTGCCTCTTTCCAAGCGACGTCCAGCACATGACATCTCCAGCGACCCGATTCGGTGCTCGATCAGGAAGAGACAGATGGCTAGGGGAAAAGTGTAAAAAAGAAACCTGAAAGGTGAGGGGGAGGGAGAGCGGATGGATTAAGCAAGTTCAGAAACTCTTGGTGCCTTGAACCCCGGGGATCGGGAAGGAACTGCAGA
>NW_027528624.1:2997693-2998418 GCF_008692635.1 Crocuta crocuta
CCCCCGACTGCAAGGCTCCTTGGGCCCTTTCTCTCCGGCCTTTTCGGGGGAGCTCGGGCAGCCGCCTGGGCAGCCTTGTGCAAGCCAGAAACTGGCACCTAGGCAGCCAGTGCCCAGCGCACGGTCAAACGTGGTTTTGTGAAGTTTCTGCTGACACAGCCTAACATCTTAATGAAACGGCCCAGCTGGATTGACGAAGGCAAAGACGTTTTTCCTTTGCCCTTTCTAGCCACAGTTCTACCCCAGGTTGCTTCATTTGCCCCCCTAACCTCCCGTTTGGCTTGCGTGTTATTTCCCCGCCGCCTTCAGCGCATCGCTCCTGGCACGCCGCCTCCCATGCCCCCGGAGAAGTACCACCGCCCAACTTCAGGGCCGGATGAAGCCGCAGCTCCTTTTGCGCAATTACAACAAGTGTCTGGTGGTGGAAAAGCACAGAAGGCTGGGGGAGGAAGGACGCTGGGTCGCAGCGGAGCCCAGGCCTCCAAGCGATGGGTGCGGCCCTTGCTTGTGGGCGAGGGGCGGGGCTCGGGGGAGGCCGGGCGAGGCCCGGCAAGCCGGGGAGGGCCGGGAGCTGCGAGGCCGGGCCGCCGAGCGGGGTGTGTCACGTGCCAGCTGGCGGGGGGCGGGCCCTGTGGGTGTGGGCAGTGTCGGAGCGGAGCCCGGGCTGCCGACCTCAGGGTGGGACCGGCGCCTTTGGGCGAGGGGCGGGCCCTGCTGGCTGGGGC
>NW_027528624.1:2998582-3013741 GCF_008692635.1 Crocuta crocuta
AGGTTTCCAATGCGGAGCCGGGCCCCAGGGGAGAGCGAAGGGCGGGGCCGGTAGGCAGGTGGAGCCTGAGGCCCAGGCCGAGGCCTGCTGGATCTCGGCGCGGCCAGAGTAGGGATCAGAGCTGTGAGGAGCAGGTCCGACCTAGGCTGGGGCTGCTTAGACAGGCATCTGTACAAAAATCTGGGGCCAAGTACGTGCTCATTAGCTTTCTTTGGCGGGAAAAGCTGCTCACAGCACTCTTTAAAAAGCTGAAAAAAGTCGAAGTTGGTCAAATTTTGTCTCCAGCCTGTGCTTTCTTATCGTAACTAAACGCTAATAAACCATTTCGGAATATGGCCTTTCTGCTTTTCAGCCTTTCTCTGTCGTGAACGCTCAGGGGTCATTCATTGGTCATTCTCATTGAAGTTTCAAGTCGGATGTTGCAATCTAGACACCGCTGAAGACATTTTCAGCTAAGCTAGATGACACATAAAACTGTAGTAGTTTAATTAAGACATGTGTTTAATCTAACTAGGAGTAATCCATTATGGCCACTTGGTTTGTAAACTTCTTTTATTCCACTCAGTGCAGTATATAATTCCTAAGGCCTGTTTACTCTTTTGATAGCACTTACATAAGTAGTTTACTACTTGGTAGTGGGGTTCTGCTTACTCTCCATCAGGCTCAAAAAAACTGAAAATTAATGAAAGGAAGCTTCCTTTAATATGGAGTCCAGAGGCTAGTGAGGGAGCAGTCACCCTGCACCCGTGCTGATCAACTGCAGACCCAGTAGGAAGAAACGTACCCAGCAAAGCTGTCCTGCATTAGCTACTAGGTCACTATTCTCGCATGAGGAAGAAGGGTTTTTCTCCTCTTGCAGCAACAGCTCAGCCAATGAGACACTATCCTAACTCAGTGAAAAGCCTCCCTATACTTCCAACAGTTCCCTGCATTAGTTTTTATTTTTATTTTTTTTAATATTTTATTTATTTCTAGGAGAGAGAGAGAGAGAGAGACAGCGTGAGCAGGGGAGGGTCAGAGAGAGGGAGTCACAGACTCTGAAACAGGCTCCAGGCTCTGAACTGGCAGTCAGCACAAAGCCCGACGCGGGGCTCGAACCCACGAACCGCGAGATCATGACCTAAGCGAAAGTCGGACGCTTAACCGACTAAGGCACCCAGGCGCCCCCCCGCATTAGTTTTTAGAACAGCCGCCCCCCGCCCCAGCTTCCTACTTTCCTTTATAAGGAATGTTCCTCTCCTTCATTCTTGGGACTTGCCTGTGGTTTTGCCATGGCTTGCTTTTCCTGAGTTGCAATTCTCTGCTATTCCAATCTTTGCTGTAAAATAACTGGCGAGTTTTAAAGCTAACACAACTTAATTTTGGAACTCTTGAATTTTAAGTTGATGATTTATTATAAGAATATGGTTCTGAGTTATATTCTGCCTCTACATCAATATTGATAAACTAAGAAATTAGTTAGAAGACTATAAGGGAAATAGCTTTGAATAGGAGTTTTAATGTTCTTCCATTTGCTTTTGTGTCTTATAAAGTTATAATGTTTGTAGTACAGATGGATAAGCATAGTATTTTTACCCATGTATGCAAACAAGATTTAATTAAAAAATAGATTGTATCAGGGATGTTTCTAACTTTAATCAAGTTGGTGGTCACTTATGACACTTGCTAGTTCCATTTAAGTTAAATTAAATCCAAATTCCTTGAGTAGTTTGTTAAGAGGTGAGTCACATACCAGGGTGTACTGTTGTGATCCTTAGTCCTCCCTACATTATAGGAAGGAGGAAAAGCAAATGTAATGTTGGGGGACACCCTGATTGGTGTCCACCAATAAATAGACTGAGATTAACAGCTCTTTTTAGGTTTTGAACTATAATCTTGTGTAATAGTGGTTACACTTATTTATGTCTGTGAGTTTGGAGTTGACAACTTTTACCTTCTTAGCTTTGTGAGTATTGAATTAATGGAAAGGCTTAAGTTTTTGTAAACTTACCAGAGATGGTAAGTTTAATTGGGAAAAGAAAACAGGGCAAACTATTTCATGTAAGCTGGTGGATTTTGAAAACAGTACAATGTTAATTGAATCAAAAACAATTTTCACCTGTCATCCACACATGTATTTATTCATTTTGCAGTTAACCAGCACCTCCCTACACATGCGTTCCATTGGTGACAATGCATCTGAAATTATAGGTACATCAGGCTCTATCTAGGAGTTACGTTTCTTATTTTCTTTTAACTTTTTTTAATGTTTTATTTATTTCTGAGAGACAGCATGAGCAGGGGAGGGTCAGAGAGAGGGAGACACAGAATCAGAAACAGGCTCCAGACTCTGAGCTAGCTGTCGGCACAGAGCCCGACACGGGGCTCGAACCCACGAACCATGAGATCGTGACTTGAGCCAAAGTTGGACGCTCAACTGATGGAGCCACCTAGGCGCCCTAGGTGTTACCTTTCTAATGTTACCTGGAAAGTCTTGGACTTTAAAAATCTTAACCCACATAAATGTTTGATATACTTATTTGGATATACTTATATATATCCACGAAAGATATCCTTATTTGTGTAGTCACTTATGCTCATGCTCCCAAGAGTAGTAGCTCTAGCCATCCTTTTTACAGAAAAATTCTAAAGTTAAGCTTTGCCCCCCACCCCCACCATCCTCGTGAGTATAAGATTCCTGTACCCACATTCCCCAGGGTTCTCAAAGGGACTCTTGAAAGTAAATAATTGAAGTGAGATTTCAAACAAATGTCTGACTGGACTAATTTTGCATTCAGATTTTGGATAGAGCTAAAATACACACATGCAAACATGCCCATGCATGCTTATACACACGTGTTAACAGGAGTTAGTTATCTCAGAGGTTATTACTTTGACTTTCACCTATTTCCTCTTTTTTTTTTAATAGTGAACTTGTATTAACCATAATTAGTAACAACTCGTTTAGAAAAAGTAAAATATGGCATTGAGCTCTCATTTCATAACGAGTAGTTTTATTTGCTTGAACTTGAGAATTCATTTGTCACTGAACTTGAGAGCTTCTTCCTGGAGGAAAAATTTGTTTTACAGCATTTTACTTAAACCATACTTTGCCTTGTGACCCTTGTTTCTGTAGCCCTTCTATGGTGAACACAATGATGAGGCAGTTTAATTAACTGTTTCTACACCTGAGATAGCTTTCAGCCCCAGCACTGTTAGTATTCCTCTTAATGAAAAGAGTTGAGTCAGGATCTTTCTTTTCTTAGGCTTTTCAATTATTAGTAGCCGGGATTTTCCATGTCTAGACCAGGGTTTCTCAACCTTGGTACTATTGACATTTGGGGCCTGATCATTCATTTTGTAAAGAGGCTATTCTGTGCATCATTTTATCTTTTTTTTTTTTTTTTTTTTTTTTTTTTGGAGAAAAAGAGAGACAGTGTGAGTGGGGGAGGGCCAGAAAGGGAGTGAGAGACTCCCAAGCAGGCTTTGTGCTATCAGCACAAAGCCCCAAGTGGGGCTTGAATTCAAGAACTGTGAGATCACCACCAGAGCCGGAATCAAGAGTCAGATGGTCAACCAGCTAAGCCACCTGGGCGCATTGTACCCTGTGCATTGTAGAATTTACCCACTAGACACCTGGGGTAACCCCATCCCCCCACCTCAGTTGTGATGGACAAAAATGTCTCTGGATATTGTTGGGTGTCCCCTAGATTAGGGCAGGAGTGGGCACACAAAATTGTTTCTGGTTGAGAACCATTGGTCTAGACAAAACTTAAATTGATTAGAAATACTTGGCCAAAATTGTTCATAAATTTTTGATTAATCGTGACATAGATAAATGAAACGCAACAAATAAAACAAGTAGCTAGTTTCTTTTCAAATTTGGTGTACACTGTTTATTTCAGAAGCCTCATTTTTAAAAAAAAAAGCTTTGTATGAACAAAACTGAGTCTGCTTAATAACAAATGGTAAAAGGACCTATTGAGAGTAGACATTTCAGACATTAAAATTCCAGCTTTTCAACTTTGAGGCCATATTTCAAGCTTTTGGTACTTCTAGAAAGTAGTTTCACTGTAGAAGTTCAGTAACTCCGACTTTTCTCCTACATCTTCTAGACTTATTGGGGCTGACTTAGCAAACAAATATAAATATGTAGTCTTTTAAGAGTTTTCCAAGATTTGAATTCTAAAAGTTGAACTTCAAGATCTCTAAGCTACGAATGAAAGGACTGTTATGAAGAGGGAAGTATCGTGCTTCACATCTGAAGGTCTTATAATGTTTTCTTGTCTGAACTTGGACATACAACGTTAGCTGTTGTGTTGGCTGTAGCTTTGACTCAAAGCTTACATAATATTTTCATGTCTGAACCTGTACATACTACTTTAGCTTGCATGTTGACTGTAGTTTTGATTTTAAGTTAATTGGCTAGTTTTCATGTTGGGGTTCAAATTATAGGCAATTGTAGTAAATAACCAAATACTTTTGTTAGACATATGATTCCTTTCTAGCTTAGAAAAAACAACATGTAGTTGTTTCTACCTGTTTAAAAAATTTCGAAAACCTCAAACTTCCCTCCCACTCCAAAGAAGAATCTGGCAGTTCCGAGATTAGTCAGAAATCTGTAGAAATTATCAACTGAAAATTTCGATTCTGCGAGCTAGAACATTTTATCAAACAGAGCAAAACAAAAAAAGTGTACAATGCAATGAAAATCAAAGGCATTTTGAGGATGACAGACTATGGAATGTTTGTTACTTTAGTTCTCGTCTGCATGTTTGGAAAAGGTAACATTTTCTGAGTACCATGAATTACTACAACGTGAAATGCAAAACCAGATAATATCTAAGAATAGTATTCTCACAGAATCTGTGAGCAGTTGTAATAGGACATTTTTGTTACTCTAAAAAGTTTCCTTTTCCCCTTTATACTACAGGCCCTCCCTCCTTACCCACCTCCAGGCAATCATTGGTCTGTTTTCTTCCCCGGTAGATTTGCCCTTTGTAAGATGTTACAGAAATGAAAGTATACAGTAGGTAACCTTTTGAATCTAGCGTCTTTTACTTAGCGTAACATATTTGAGATTCATTCATATTCAGTTAATTTCTTTTTTGTTGGCGAGGACTTTTTCATTACATGGATATGGTATGTAGTTTTGTTTATCCATTCACTAATTGATAGACCTCTGAATTGCTTGCATTTTTTGACAAATATGAATAAATATTCAATAGATATTCTCATACACACTTTCATGTGAACATGTTTCCATCTCTCTTGAGAAAGACCTAGAAGTGGGATTTCCGGATCATGTGGTAGCATTACTTATACCTTATCAGAAATTGCCAGTCCCCTTTCCAAAGTGGCCCTATTATTTTGCTGCAAATAGATTATTTTTAAGAATCAGTTCTCATCGGGGGCGCCTGGGTGGCTTAGTCAGTTAAGCGTCCGACTTTCGCTTAGGTCATGATCTCGCGGTTCGTGGGTTCGAGCCCCNTTTTTTGGCGGGGGTGGGGGCCATAGAACATTGCTATCTACAGTGGAATCAAAGGATTCTTCCTCAGCACTTTATTTTTCAGGGGAGCACTGTAATCATACCACTGGTATTTTAGAAAGTGACTTTCCTGTGTCATGTCAAGACATGCCTCTTGATAGGAGGTGGTTTTTCTTAATGAAGCAGGTGCAGATGAGCGTCCCAGGCATGGTGCCTCGCTTCCCCTTCCGGCCAGGCTTTGTCCACAGCTGTGCCGACGCAGGTTTCCGTCGCAGCTGCCAGCCTAACCTTTGTCCCTCGTGTCCTCAGACGCCAGTCCTCAAGTGAGCAGATGAGTGTTTTTGTAATTATCTCCCTGACTTTCCTTCTCTTCTAAAGTGTCTGTCTCCTGAATTATCAATATTTTTCGACCGTTGGAAGACTCTAGATTCTTTAGACAGGGGTCCTTTATGTTTATTCTCGAAGATTAATATCGAACAAGGCCGAACTCGAAACAGCATTCCAGTGAACTCCGGGGCAAAACTTTTTCACACAACCAATACCAATTTTTTGAAGGCTTCCTCTTTTTCTCGTACAATTTTTTGTTAGAAGATTTGGAGAGAGGAAGAGGGGGCTGCGTCGAGTAGCAGTGTGCTGACTGACAGTTACTTGCCTTGAAAACTTCAGCTCGCTCTTTCTTCATTTGCCTCTTCCAGAACTTCCGGTTACTAGCCTCAGTTTCCTTCACAGACTTAGGCTCTTGGCTTAAAAGTTTTGTTAATGTTGCCCTTAGCAGATAAGGCTGTCTGTGCCGGAACAAAGGAGGTGACATGATTAGTGGGGGCTGAGGGGGGAGGGGAACAGTTTAGGTTAGCTTTTTTGGTCCAATGCCACTTAAGAGAACTAAGAAAAGAATTGAAAAGCGGTTGGCTTCCCTAGAGACTTCTGTCTTAGTTTTGCAGTCACTGGTTTACCTAATTAGATCTGTAGATTCTTCAAAATATGTCCCATCTAAAACAGCTGTAAGGTAGAAGGTAAAAAGCTTGTGGCTAAATTTAAGTATAACTAACCTTATGTTCTCTTTCGTCTCTTTTACTGAGTTGTCTTTCTGTTCCAGCTTGATAATCAAGAGAGCCCTAAAGGATTTAATTTAAATTTTGAAAAGCATTAAAGATGCATGGCAGTCAAAGTGTGGTTTTAAGCCCTATCCCAGTGTTTTAAAACTCGGTGTGTATTTTGGTATGTAGAAGTATTTTAGGGTGAAAAAGAAGCTTCTTAACACCTGTCGTTTTTCGTACACGCAGACCCTGGTGAGCAAGCTGGGGGCAGGGACATGTGGACAGGGGAGAGGGCAGCAGAAAAAGAAACCAGTGACCCGTAATCAAGTTAATAATGTACAAACAGCCATTCGGGGCCAGTCATGGAAATTTAATTTGTTGATCTAAAAGTATTTTTGTTTTTAAAACACCTTTTCATTCTAATCTGACCCATTTAAGTCCTCTTTGTTGCACCCCTCCGCTTAGACACACTGACACTTGCACGTGGCCTTCCCTTTGGGTTTCCACAGCCTGTCCGCAAGGCCTCTTCCACCTACTGATTTTATAACAACTTTCAACTTGCTTTTCTGAGCCTCTCTTAACGGTGGGTAGGATTGGGACAGGGGTTAACTAGGGCCAAATAATACGTTGGCCAAATTTCTAATCTTTTTACCTTAGTAGGTTTATCCGGTTATTTTCAAAATATGAAATTTTCCTCTTTACAAAAGGTAACTAGAAAAAAAGAATTTGTATTATTGGCTTATGGTGTTAGAGCATTTGAATGCATCAAATTCTATTGTAAATACAGTATAGTAAATTTGATAAATTTTTATCTCAGTTTATATATGAATGAGTATATACTTGGGTAACAGGGAAGTATTGTTTAAAATGGCATTGAATTATGACAATTCACAATGAGTGTGATATAATGGGAGATGAGATAATAGTATTACCTCAATTTTTATAAAGTTTAGATAAACTACCACTTAGTGTTCAAAAGTTTAATATCTGAACTACCTGGACACCTGTAGCTTTTATATTTTCCTTCATCAAACCTCCCAGAAGTTATGAATAAGTATAGGAAATCTTACCAAGAAGTAGATGTTAACTTGAAGTATACAGATACTTCATCATATGGAAGGTGATCATACGGAAATGATACTATAACAAATAATTAGTATTTTACTGTACATGTATTTTCTACTTTAATAAAATATGATTTCCAGAGAGATCTAAAGGTGAATATGAAAGCATTGCTTTTATTGAAAGTATGATCTGTTTTTCAAAAGTTTTGTTTACAAATTTGCATTATTGTATACACGTGTTTTCTATTAGGAAAGCTAAGTAAAGTCATAAATACATACCTATGCATTGATCAAAATATTCATGAATCCATAGCCCATGTTTCCTGATAAACACTGGCAGTGTAGAATTGATTGACTTTATACATGTGATGTTTTTAGGCATAGCGCTCTGAGTGTCTCCAAGTCTACAAATACGTTGGTCATGTAACTGACGTGGTTACCCTTGACCTCGTATTGCACTCTGTGTACTGGAATCCACTCTGGAGTAGGGGTGGTTCTGTGCCCACGGAAGCCTGCTAGTGTCAGTACTCGCCAGGAGAATTGACGCCTGACGGTCTCCACAGTATGACCTGAAGCATGGGTAGGGCGTTCTTAACCATCTTCTATATTTGTGCGAAGCTAAAATTTACTTTTAAAAATTAAATTTGGAAAGTTTTGGAACTGTCTTCATCCTTTGTAAAACATTTCTATTGTCATTTCTTAGCACAGTACAATTCTAAGAGAATCATAATTCAAGAATAGGGAGAAAAGAGTCTTATCTTTGAGTACACCCTTCATTGCCATCAATTAAAAATGGATTTTTGAAAGGAGTTTCAAATTTACTATTGCTAGAGAGACAGATGCATCAAAGAAATGCATATGTATCACCAAATATAGTAAAACTGGGTATTTAAAAAATATTTTAAATTAATTTTTGAGACACAGAGCATGAGTGAGGGAGGGGCAGAGAAAGAGAGGGAGACAGAATCTGAAGCAGGCTGTCAGCACAGAGCCTGATGCGGGGCTCGAACCCACGGGCTGCGAGATCATAACCTGAGCCGAAGTTGGATGCTCAACCTACTGAGCCACCCAGGCGCTCTGATGTTGTTACAGTTTTGTTTTGTTTTTTTAAAATAAATGCTTAAGTCTTTTTTTTTTTTTTTAAGTTATTTACTTTGGGAGAGAGAGAAAGCATGAGCGGGGAGGGGCAGAGAGGAGGAGGAGGAGGAGGAGGAGGAGGGGGAGAGAGAGAATCTTAAGCAGGCTCCACACTATGGGTGCAGAGTCAGACATGGGGCTCGAACTCATGAANTCTGATGTTGTTACAGTTTTGTTTTGTTTTTTTAAAATAAATGCTTAAGTCTTTTTTTTTTTTTTTAAGTTATTTACTTTGGGAGAGAGAGAAAGCATGAGCGGGGACGGGCAGAGAGGAGGAGGAGGAGGAGGAGGAGGAGAGAGAGAATCTTAAGCAGGCTCCACACTATGGGTGCAGAGTCAGACATGGGGCTCGAACTCATGAAGCTGTGAGATCATGACCTGCACTGAAATCAAGACTGAACAGATGGAGCCACCCTGGCGCCCTCTCGTGGTGTCCTGGTTTTCAAACCATTCATGTGTATACATGGGGGGGAAAAACAGTACTTAAGCTGCTACTCTGTGCCCGGCACTTTGTAGGTAGGAAACATACAGCCGTGAATGAGACAAGTGGTCCCGCTTTTGTGGCATTTACATTTAATAAAGGGATGGACAATGAAATTTCAGCTGGTAACGCAGGACAGGAAGAGAGGCTCTCTAAGGATGTGACCTTTAAACCAAAGTGGGAGTGTTATGAAGGGGACCAAAGGTGGGAAGATGTGGTACAGAGCATTCCAGGAAGAGGGAACAGCGAGTACAGAGGCCCTGATGTAAGAAAGGGCCATTCGTGGGAGCAGAAAGGCAGCTGGTGTCACTGAAACCTTGTGCCTGGAGGGACAGAGGTGGGACCGGAGATGAGTGAGACAAAGCAGGAGCGCTCCTGTCCAACTGCCTGTGGACCACAGTAAAGAATTCAGACGGGATTATGATCTTGGAAAACTTCAAGTTGGGAGTGGAGATGGAGGTGGACTTGGCTGTGTAGATCCCTAACAGCTCTCGGAACGGCCTTTACCGTCACAACATCATTGCCTGGAACTCTGCCCGCACATGCAGGACACAGAGAGCTCTGCGGTGTAGAGTCGTACGGTGCATTCGTTAGCTTTTCCTGTGCAACAGACGAACCCCTAAGTTGGTGCTTGGGACAGCCGCCATTTATTTAGCTCATCATCCTACAGTCTGACAATTTGGTCTGAGCCTGAGTTGTTCTGGTTTCTGCTGAGCTCATTCTCCCTTCTTAAGTCAGCTCCTGATCAGCTAAGTGGCTCTGCTTCTTGGAGTTGACTGGCTCTTGGCTAGGGTGATGTGGTAACAGAACCATCGAGTCCTCCAACAAACTAGTCTGAGCTTGTTCACATGGTAGCTGGTTGACTTTCAAGAGAGTGATTTTAAGTATGCTTTGCCTTTTGAGTCTTAGACTTGGAAGTGGTACAGTATGATTCTGTAGCTACATTCTGTTGATCCAAGCAAATCACATGCCCAGCCCAGCTTAAAGGAGTAGAGAAATGGATTCCACCTTTTAGTGGAAGGGGCTGTAAAGTCACATTGCATAGTGGTGGCTGTTTTCACACACTCTGTTCCACACTCAAGGTCTTTTTTTCTCTGAGCCATCATGAGTTTGTGATTGCTTTGTGAATCACAAGTGAAGGTATCCTCACTCAGTTAGAGAACCTAATTAGAAAGAGGAGTGTGACCATAATGGTGACAACTTTTGTTTTAAATTTAATAGCCTAGGATATGAAGACACCGCCAGCATCCTAGTATAGAAGATAATGGGAGCATAGCACTTGGGAGTCAAAAGCATAATTATATCCTATCCATTGTTTGTCTTGAAATCATATTACGCTATATTAAGTATAACAAAAATGCTCTTTGGCTGCATAGATGAAATTTAGCATCGCTATTAATATTTACTGGTTCCCTAACCAGAGACAGGTTTTTAGTTCATTTGAAATACATTCGGAGAATGGAGGTTCTGCTCGGCACCACTGAGCAGTAGAAGGCGCCATTGTGCGTTCTCTTAGCGGCTGACAAACACCGAGCGGTTTCAGCAAGCTGTGTCCTTGAGCTGTCATGTGGCCTGCACATGCTAATAAGGAGAATGAGGGGAATTAATCCGAGGAGACCGCTGGCAGGTTTTTGTGTGGTTTTCTGAAGTGATGGTTTTTTCAATGGATTACAGAAAAGTAAGATGATAATGAAAGTAAAAGTAGGACTAACAAGCAAGAATAAGAAAGAAGAAGACAAAACAGCTTCCTTGCTTTATGCTAAAGGAAACACTTTGCAACCCCGTGTTTGCTGCGATGTATTTGTGAATGTGATGGGGGGGAGGCGGGGGGCCCAGGGGCCCTGACCTGCAGTTCTCGTCAATATGGGGACACGGTTTTGGAGAGCAGTTTATTTGTTAATGGCTGCTTCTCCTTAATGGTATATTGCTCTTTCCCGTCCAGCCAAAGCAGGCACAGCAGTCTTTTAAGTGGGACAGAGTTTTTATTCCTCAAACACCAATCTAGGCAAAAATTCTTTTTTCAAGAGCATCTGAATTCTTAGTGATTTACGTGTGGACAGATACCATGACTGCAAATTCAGTCGTGCTCTTGTTGATTATCATCATTCTCCTCCCCTCAACTCCCACTCATCTCCCTTAGGTTGAATACCTCACCGGTAATTTTGCTCTTCTCATCCCTACCTGGAACTGGAGGCAAAATTTATGTCATTTTAATGTTTAATTACGGTAAAGATATGGTATCTCCCATCACTGGAGAACATAATGGATTATTCTGCACCATAGTTATTCAGATGGAAAATTAAAACCGAGTCACCTCTTCCCCTTGTTATTTCAAAATAAATTATAGATGGATCAAATATTTAAATGTAAAAAATGAAAGTCAAACATATTAAAAGAAAACATGAATGAATATGGAAAAAATCCTGGGGTGGGGGAAGACATTTCCCAGCACAGCATACATTCTAGAAAGCATGAAGGAAACAAATGGATAGACTTGAATATTTATAATGTCAAATTTCTGTTTTTAATCCCACTTTTAAAATTTAACATGTTATACATGTTCTCTTATGTTATAAAATATGTCATGAAATGTGAGTTTTTATGATTATGCAATGGTCTGCCATATGAAATACCATACTTCATTTAACCGCCATCCCATATTTTTGTACATTTTCTTCCTCATTTGTCATTTTTTTCAAATAATGGCATAGTACACACACTTCATAATTTATAAACATTTGGTCACACATGAGACCATAAAGATAGGTTCTCTAGCGAATAGATTATGGCCTTTACTTACATTTCTGTGATTATTATTGACATTGGACAATTTTTATGTTATGGGCCTATTCTGTTAACTACTTTTAATTGAACAAGAAACACATGCACGTGACAAAAAGAATTCTTAACATCGTAAGGCAAACTACAGCGAAAAATAAGTTCTCTCCCTTAAGGTAATCACTGATGTGTTTCTTGCATATCCAGAAGTGGTCCAAGTAAATCAAGCGTATAACCCACCCCACTTAAAAAAATATAAACATTACCTTACTGTGCACATGGTTCTGAATCTTTTCACTTAATGTTTAATATCATAGAAGTCTTATCTGCACACAGAGGTACCTCCTTTTTAACAGCAGTATAGTATTCTATTGCTTGGCTGTGTGATAACTTATTAAACACTCCCGTGTTGACAGTCATTTGGTTCCTGGATATTTTCAGCTTTTTCCTGTTACAAACAACTCAGATAAATCATTAGGTAAATATTTTTGCACTTGAATATCAGAATTACTGGTTTAACACTTAATCATGTGCATACACATTTTGATGGATACTGCTAAATTGCACTTTATTCCAACATTTGTCCTCATAATCAGTGCAAGGCTGTGATGTGCTTTCCCACACCTTTGTCAGCATTGTAATTAAGCAACCTTTTTAATCTTGGTAATCTGTAGTGAGAAAAATAGAACAATGTTAGGAGTTTGGATTGGCATTCTTTTGATTATGAATGAGATTCTTTATATACATTTATAAATCATCATGGTGACAGCATGATCCTGACTTTAGGGGGGAAGATGTTTTTATTAAAATGGGACATACTTTTTACATAGTTTTACTTCAGTGGAAACGCTGCCAGATTTTTTGTCCTGTCTGCTTTCGAGGTGAAAGTAGATAGATAGGACTCCAGAAGTGATTCAAGAAAGAAAAGTACAACCTGTTTCACTTCCAAATTCATGAATTCACGTTTTCTTGATTTTCTTGATTGAATGACTGGACATTAAAGTGGTTTGCTTTAATTTTGGTGGAGGTAGGGCTTAAGAGGCTGCTCAGGAGAGAGAGAAGCCACCCGAAGGATTTCTTGTGCTGCACAGAGTGCTGTAAGGCTTTTGTCCCACTGCTGAACTCCCCTGGTGATTTTCAAAGTTCCCTACGGATGGAACCCGTTTCGCCACTGGTGTTACAAAGACTTGATTGTAGCATCATTTGAAACTGTGTGATTTACTGGAAGGGGCCTTACCTGGGTCTTAGGAAGCCTCTGCTCTGCTAGCCTGCTCCCAGCCCGTCACACCTGGAGCTCCGGACCCCCTGACAACTTTCGCAGCTGCCCTCCCATCAGGGTCCTCTGTCTTTGCACTCGTTACAGCGTCTGTGCAGAGGAGAACACTGGCGAAGGTGGCCTAATTTTTCAGTGGGTAAAACCTGGGACCTTTTTTTTTCCTGGGTGGTTTTTATAATACTGCCAGTTTAAAATTCACCACCCCGCCCCCACCCGCCGACCAAAGTTTAAGCAGAAAAATGACACCGTGAATAATTTCATCGGGCCTTTTCTGAATATGAATTTAGTTTTTAAATGAATGTTTAAATACATTTCATTCAGGCATTAGTACCAGAGTAAAATCTGTCACTTTTTCTCTCTTACAGTAGCACTAAACACAATGATTTGCATGCAGCAAATATCCAGAAAGACTTTGTTAATGAGTCAGGTAGAGGTAAACGGTCAGCATTCTCTCTTCCCAGTACATTACTGAGTCTTTCCACGGAGATGCACTAATTTTTTCCAGTTGTACACTTCTGTTTTAACCTCAAATTGTAACTACTTTACAGCCAAATTAAACTGGGCGATAATGGCTGGTTAGTAACTAAAATCCCATCAGATAAACACAAAGCTACTTTGGGGCGCCTGGGTGGCTCAGTCGGTTAAGTGTCCAACTTTGGCTCAGGTCATGATCTCACTGTTCGTGGGTTCGAGCCCCGCTTCAAGCTCTGTGCTGGCAGCCGGCTCAGAGCCTGGAGCCTGCTTCACATTCTGTATCTCCCTCTCTCTCTGACCCTCCCCTGCTCTCTGTCTCTCTCAGAAATAAATAAAACATTAAAAACCCCCACAAATCTACTTCCAGTATATGTATAGGAATTATAGGTGTTTGAGGCTTGTGAAATATAAAATTATTTTCTTTTTTAGAAGGTTTAAATTGACAAAAGGAAAAAACTCAGCAGATTTCTGCTGACAGTTACGTTTAATGACTGCTACCTGAAAATAGTATGTGAAGGTTGAAATACTCCCTTACTCCCACTAGAGGGGGATTCCTTCCAACTTAGGTAAAAATGTTCTTCGATCCAACAGGAAAACCTTTGTATGACATTGATCTTTCTCTTTTATTAAATAGAAGTTTATTTCATGGTTTTTAAATCAGTTGTTTTTATGTTGGTATTAAAATACAAACCTTTCAGAAGCAGAAACAAAATATAAAGGAAATCCTAAAATACAGCTCAGGAGAGCAGTCACGCACATGTATTTAAACCACAGTGCTTTCGAATTAAAAAAATATATACTTTTCAAGTTGGTTTAATTAAATTGGTTAATACTTAGGAATTGCAGACCTCTTCAGCCCTCCTGGAGATAGAATCTGAGGTGGAGGAGGAGGCTGACCTTTTGAGATCCACCTCCTTCCTCCAAGGTCTCCAAGGTCTGTCTTCGTCTCTGTCTACTGACAGAGCCACGTGGACAGTCCCTAAATTCCACTTGAAAGCTTTGGTTCGCTGATATCTCAAGTTGTCAAATATATTGAAGCCATATCTTTAAATAGATTTCTATTTGCTATTAAATTTTCTTGCTACTTTGGCTTTTTATATAATATGTTAAGCAAACACAGAACTCACTTGAGGATGTGTTTTTGTAGATTTAAACTTCTAATACATTTTGAAAGTAATTAGATATTAAAATATCACACCAAAGGTGAATATACCTAACATTAATGTATGCAGCTGTGATTTATGTGTATAATTTAAGAGTAAATGTCATATAGCCTTTACACTAGTTAAGATTCAGCAATTATGTTGTTTGTCCTTTGCCTTTAACTAAAGTCTTCACTGTCGATTAGAAGTTTTAATGTAAAAATATTTGATGTTAGTAATCTAGTGTTGTGAAAGACAGGACGTGGGAAATTCAAACATATGTAAATTGCCAATAGCTGTTGC
>NW_027528624.1:3013774-3116464 GCF_008692635.1 Crocuta crocuta
CCCCCCACCCCCACCCACAGCCTCTTAAGCAAAGTCTATAATAAGACCTTGCTTCTGAATCTAACAATTAGCTTTGGAAATCAAAGTGTAAACAGACATGCTGTCAGTGAATCTTATAATGATTTTGTACCATACTTGATCCAACATTTCACATTTGGTATCGGCAACATATGGTTTTCATCAAAACGAGTCTGGTCATCTTCTCACTTGGTAACCGTGTGTTTCTCTTGCTTTGTGCCCGAGTCTCTGTTAGGTGCCAGGTGCTGGGTGAGCGTCACTTTCGGTGAAGCAGTTGGAGAATACAATTTCTTTTTTGACCCCTCTACTGGATGACAGTCTGATTGAAATGGTCTTCCTCTCTGTTTCCTTTCGTCAAGGGAAGAATCCAATTTAGTTTGATAGCAAGACCCATTGGATAGGTCCGCGCACCTTCCGCTTAAACACCCACCACAAAGGCCTAGCTTTAAAGGGTTAAGAACGCACAGTGAACCTGCCAGTCCGATGTGTTGCCCCAGCCCCGCTGTCTCCTGCAGACATTTAAAAAGATTCATATTGCCTTCTTTCCTTGCTCTTTTCCATCCTATGTTGGAACTTTGTAGTAGTCAAAGTAAAGCTTTACACACCAGGCTGAATAATTGTGTTTAAAAAACAGTAATTATCAATACACGTCTTGTTCCATGAGGCTTTTTAAATCCATGTTAATGAGCTCTGTCTTCTCATGCACAAGACTGATGGGCGGTTTTGAAGTTCTGCCATCATTTCACAACTTGTTGCTTAGACTCGGCCTGCCTTTCCCTGAGTGCTGCTGTCAGGCCCCCTTGCTCTGCAGGATTCCAGAGACCCGGGACTGCCCACTCCGATGTGAGCGGAACAAGAACTCACTTAGCAGCTTCACAGCAATGATGAAATTGCTTTACAAAGCATAACTTTCCCCTCACTGTCCATAAAAGATCTAAAAGTATACACAACATCTTGTGCTTGAACTGAGAAAGGTGACTTTCCCAATGTCCCCGATCATTTTGAGGGACTCCTACCACCACATCAGTGTGAGGGCAAGTAGATTAATTTGATAGGAGCTTCGCCCTGTTACAAAAATGGAACCCAGGGCAATGACCTGGATTTTGACCCAACTGACTCTCGAAGAGAATCCCAGATCCATCTTTCTTGATGCCTGGCGTCAATTGCACCCCAGTTTTCTCCAAACTCTTGGTTCCAGGCCATGCCCGTGCTCTGGTGTCTGGCTAGACTCAAAGAACATTTTCGAGAGTGCCTAAATTATGTTTTCCTTATGATTTCAGGTTGAAGTCTTGACCTCGGAGGATACCGCCTTTGGACTCAAGGTGTGTAGTCTGACGTAGCTTACTGTACAAGTCCCATCAGCTCCCCTAGGTGCATTGGAAGGCTCAACGGATAGGATTTGTTTTTATTATCAAATGCAGAGTTTTTCAGCTCTTCCACAGTTTAAGGTTTCCGCTCACTTGTGATTACAATTAGACTGTGGTAGAATTTTCTTCACCTTCTTTCTTTGTTGTCTAGAATATAAGTGCAGGAAACCAAGTGTTTCGATTAGTAGCAGTTGACTTTGAAGTTGGAAGTAGCCATGGAACAGGATTTACTTACTGAGTGGCCCGCAGGTTGGGACTGCAACAGCCACCACCGACGGGCCTCCAAGTGCTGTTTTGCCTTACCACTCTACTGTCATTAATCCATGCATTCGTTTTCCCTGCTCCAAATAGTTACTGAATCCCTGTGCTCCAGCCGCAGTTACATCCCAGGTCCTGCCCTCAGCTCGCTCACAGTCAGTCAGCTGGTAGGCACAGGCCCATGAACAGGTCAGTTGTCCTGTGGCGTCCTTGTCCCCTCGCTAGAAGTGTTGGGGGGCGGAGGGTAGTGCGGAGTGGGCGAGGCCCAGTGGCAAGGCATTCTAGGAGTCTGAGCCCCTGAGAGTGGATTATATTTAGGCAAGGGAGGAGGACAAGAGAAACGAGAACTATTTTCAGGTCAGGACAACCATGGAAAAAAACAGAGGGAACTAAAAGTAGTTAAATTCCGCCCGTGTAGCAAGAGCGGAGGTTGAAGAGGTTAAAGATTTGAATTTTATCCTCTAGGAAACGCAAAGCGATTAACAGATTTTAAACCAAGTAGTGGTTGGATTCGCAATTTAGATGATTTTGGCCACTTTGTGGAGGATGGATTTGCCAGAGACCAGTGAAGGGCGTTGAATGGATCAGGTGAAAGACAGCGTGGACCTGAGCTAGCCAGGTGGAAGAGTAAAAAAAATCCTTAAGAAGTCAGTCTCGGGGACTGGCGATCATTGGGATATGCAGGTTGAGGTAGGCAGAGGAGCTGAGAATATGGCAGAGGAGGAGGTGATGTGTCACAAGAGAGGGCGGACACAGGAGGAGCCATCACCGATACCTTAGAATTACAGTCTTTCAGACCTGGAGTGTTTTATCAGGTTGACTTGCCTTTTGGATGTGTATTTGCTGGAATTTTTCTTTTTAATTTGCTAGTAATTCTTAAACTATGTAAATAAATTGGTGAGAGGTACTTATTAGGGGAGCCTGACTTCATTTTCACATAGAGGTATAGAAGTACAGTATCGGTGCCATCAATTAAATACTTGGGAAGTCAGACGTTTAGGAGAAGAGTTGATGGAAACTTCAGAGCACAGGGTATGGCTGATTACCTTACCTGACTCCTGTATGTGCTACATCTTTGACTTAAAACTAAAAATCATTTGTTTATTTTTTTTTCAAAATTTTCTCTACTTTCCATTTTAGATGCTTGGCATTTTATTAGTACAGTTTAATAGTAGGGCTGTAGTTGGTTGGCAGGTGATGTAATACTGCCAGAATCACAGCCATTCTGAGGTTATAAGCTTAGCAAGGTTTATGTCATAGATGAATACAAATTAAAAGTGAAAAAATAAGTCAGGACTTTATAAAAATTTAAATATTCAGTACACTGACTCAGGTTTACCTTAACATATTTTTTCTAGTTCTGTATCTGCCAAAAATTACTAAAGAAAAATTTAATTATAAACAGAGCCAATTCAGTGTTATTTGTAGTATTTAACATATCATCGTTTGAATTTTCATTTTTTATTTAATGCCCAGCATGCGCGCAGAATATTCATTGCATATTTAATAAACCTGTAGGGTGAGTTCTCGTGAACTCATCTCCATAATCCTTCATACTTACCGAGTAGGCGGCGGGATTGTGGGACTGTAGTATAACTAACAGCGGCTCTCGCTGTCCGCCCCACAGTGTTAGGGCTCTGCATTTGTTTTCTGGCTAAACTAGCACATTGCTCTTGTAGTCTTAATTCAGTTTGTAGAAACAATAGTCCGAAATTGCTTCCCGGTAATTCAGTGATTTTTCAAAGAATTCGAAGCTTTTCACTTTCGCATGTCTGTACCAAAGTGTCGACACATCTAACTAAAAATGAGAAATTGGAATTTTTTTTAACCCTCTTCATTATCTGCCAGTCAGCAGATACATTTTTATCTTATTTCTTAAAATGTCTGGGTATTCAGTGTTGGTCAGATTTCTGAACACTTACTCACAATTGACCTTGTTCCCTGTTTTTATGCACTGGGATAAATAACTCCGATATCGGGTAGTAGTACATTGATGGCATTATCTTGGCAAATGAGGAGATTGCTGGAGTGTGTGTCTGCCCTCATGTAGGTCTCGGATCCTTTTAGTGCTGATCTTTAATGTGCCTTTGCTCTTTCTTTACCTTTTTTTAAGTTTACTTATTTATTTTTGAGAGAGAGAGAACCAGCAGAGGAGGGGCGNTGAAGTCGGACACTTAACCAACTGAGCCACCCAAGCACCCTGTTTTTGTTTTCGTTTCGCCACTTAATCTACTTGATCACTCCTTGGATGCTGCTTCTCCGAAGTCCAGCTAAAAGCTGCAAGCTTCCTATTTACTTGCGATCAAAGCCTGCATTTGTCAGTCTCCCTGGAAAATAATTTAAACATGCTGGGACCCAGAGCTATAAACAGCCTATTTTTGGGTGTGAGTGTGCTGCAGCCGTAGCCCAGGAAAACAACTTTGCGTTCCTTCCAAACTATCAAGACTGTTAGTGCTGTTTTGAGATTAATCTTTTTCAAGCTAATCTAATGAGAGATAGCTGTCCTGTTTCTTATACTTTGCACGTCTTAATTTCTCAAATCCTCATTCGTCGTTTTATTTGGCTTATCGCAGTCAAAAGTAACTTAGAATTTGAAATGCTAATAACTATATCTCAGTATACACTCCAGCTGTTTTCCAGTGGTTCTAATTTTTTCCTCTGAATTAAGGCAACTTTGATTTTCTGGAGTTTGTTTCTATGCTTAATTAATTTAAAATCCTGTGCACTTACAAAAACAAGAATTGCAGTGAATTGAAGAGGTGCTTCAAAGGTTTAAAAAATGAGCAAACATATTAGGAAAGGAAAGTTCTACAAACTATAGACCGCTGATTTTGACTTTGGTTCTGATCAAGACTTGACCATATTAACAAATGTATAATTCTGTAGAATAATAAATCAGGAGTCGCAGGTGCAGGCAACATGGGTTAGTTCTTGTTCACGAGATAAGCGTACCTTCTATGTCGTCAATGGACTAAGTAAAGCTGTTAGTGATAATGATTGATAAATCACCTAAGGAAATATATATAAAATTATACTATTAAACATAGAAAAGGCTAGGGGCGCCTGGGTGGCTTAGTCGGTTAAGCATCCAACTTTCACTTAGGTCATGATCTCGCGGTTCGTGGGTTCGAGCCCCGCGTCGGGCTCTGTGCTGACTGCCAGCTCAGAGCCTGGAGCCTATTTCAGAGTCTGTATCTCCCTCTCTCTCTGACCCTCCCCTGCTCATGCTGTCTCTCTCTCTCTCTCTCTCCTAGAAATAAATAAAATAAAAAAAACAGAAAAGGCTAAAAATTTGCTGCTTATGAGTTCTGCAAAGAAATTTATAGTAGAGAAGTAAAAAGAGGAGTGAGTAAAATATTCCTGGGTCATTAAAAAGAAAGACTAGAGGGGCGCCTGGGTGGCTTAGTCGGTTAAGCGTCCGACTTTCGCTTAGGTCATGATCTCGTGGTTCGTGGGTTCGAGCCCTGCGCCGGGCTCTGTGCTGACTGCCAGCTCAGAGCCTGGAGCGAATTTCAGAGTCTATATCTCCCTCTCTCTCTGACCCTCCCCTGCTCACGCTGTCTCTCTCTCTCTCCTAGAAATAAATAAAAAATATTAAAAAAAAAAAGACTAGATAATCATAACTTTTCCATGAATTTCTTAAGAGATCTTCTCAAAATCTAAATAAATGACTTTAACATTTCATGATCATGAATATCTCTTGCTATCTCGTTTGTTGCAGACAGCTAAGTCAAGAATCCGAAAGAAGTAAGGTTGTTATTTAATCCACTCCCTGTGGGTTAGGGTCTGTTGTTATTCTCAGTATTGGGGGAGGAAATCGAAATTGACACGGATAATGAATAACAGAAGTGGGCTGGGAAGCTGGGAGATGGGCCCCAAGGCCCGTTCTCTTCCTTGAAGGTCCTAAGACCCAGTGCGGTCTGCACCCACCACCGGCCTCCTCGCTGCCCCCTCCTCTCCTCTGCCCGCACCTCTGTCCCCGCGCTGCCCCTCTTGCTGAGGTCCCCATCAGCCCTTTCGCTTTACTTGCCTCTTTGCTCTGTCTGCCTCAGTTGGCCTCCTCTTCCTTCCTTGGCTCTCTTCCCGTGGTTGCCCCAGCGGCGCTCTGCTGACCCTCCTGAGAGCCAGGCCGCGGTGCCCCTTCCTCCTCCTCCACAGCGCATGCGTCTCGCTCCTCCAGGCCTCCGTCCTGGGTTCTCCTCCCTGGAATGCCAGCGGCCCCTCTCCCTCCTGCTCCAGGGCCGCGGCTGCCTAAGTATCCTGCAGAATGAATGGATGCGCCTAAAGCCAAGACAAAGATTTAAAAATCCTTCCCTTGTTTGGTACGGCCAAATTAGGGGGAAATTCTTAGGGCTTACTTGTTAGGCTATGCTAGCATTTGGTTACCAAAATCACGTTTAAGACTTCTACTCCTGAAAGGTTGGGTGGACAGAAATATATAGGATACGTTATCAGTTCATGCGTTTGACAGTTCTTCTTCTTCTTTTTTTTTTTTTAATGTTTATCATCTTGAGAGCAGGAGTAGAGAGGGAGACATAGAATCTGAAGCAGGTTCCAGGCTCCCAGCTGTCAGCGCAGAGTCTACGCGGGGCTTGAACCCGCTAACTGTGAGATCACGACCAAGTCAAAGTCAGACGCTTAACCTGAGCCACCCAGGTGCCCCTGTTTTATGTTCCAAAGAGGCATTAGAGTTCCACAGATCCAGATATTCTGATGCACCCTGTTGGCTGTCAATGTTGTTTGGAAAAAGCCAAAATCCTGCATTTTACGCCCTTTTTAATAATTTTTCATAGAAACTTTGACCAAAAAAATACAGATGGGAAAACGAATAGTGAGGAAAATGCAGGGGAAACGTATGTGTTCTAGAATAGAATGAGGAAGAAAAACGTAGACTATAGGTCACCAGAGGGGCCCCCCAGGTGACAGAGCCCTCCACTCCGGGACACCCCACAAGCTGCCACTGTCCCTAGTGGTCCCCAGCCCCTGCTGGGGAGGGAAAGCCAACCTGTCCCCTCCGCCCCCATGTTTTAAACCAAACCCTAAGAGAGGCATAGAAAACTCAGAAAGACCTTTGTACCAAAACCCTATTGCAGGACATATTCTTCTCATCTTGTCTCTTCCTTTCTGTATTTTCCCTCTGTCTTTTCCTGGAGCTATATTGTGCTCGAGCCCCAACATTTCGTCCCTGCTGGGTGTCCTCAGATCCTGTGGTCTAGCCTTCCTCCATGTTGCAGACGAGGCAGCTAGCGGCCAAAGGATCCTTTGTTCCCAGGGTCATAGCTTAGGACTGGCGAAGGTGAGAGTAGAATGGATTTTAGTGATCTCCTAATTTTCCCCAATACTTTAAAGTATTTAACATTTTCTCTTCATAACTTAGTATTACTCACCTTTTTATCCTCTCTGGCAATAATTTTTTTAGTATTTGTTTTAGGCACCTAAAATTTATTACTACTCGAGAGAAAAGTCTACAAGCTTAAAATACCTACAAATCAGATGTAAAAATGTATACTAAATTTGGTTACTCTCGCGTATTACTTTTTATCTGTATGTTTATTGATTAAGTATCTTAGGAAAAAAAGACATCAAAGTTCAAACTGGTCTACTAACCCCCAACTAACATAGCCTCCTAACTGTGTGGCGCTCTCAGCTTCCTTCCCTCTGAAGCCAACCTCCTACCTTTCCTCCCCTTCAAACAGAATCCCGTTCTCTTGTTGGATTTCAAATTCCTCCTACCTTCCAGCCTCAGTTCACACCCTTCCTCCTCAGTATTGCAGGCTTCTGAGCTCTCAGGCTCTGAGCGCTCACAGCACTCACTGCCTTTACAGTTTACCCGTAACAACACGGGTTTGAACTGTGTGGGTCCACTTAACGTGCAATTGTTTTCCATAGATACGGTGCGGTAAATGTATTTATGGAAGTTCTATGGTTTCTTAATAGCATATTCTTTTCTGTAGCTTACTTTATTGTAAGAATACAGTACATAATACACATAACATACAAAATACATGTTAATCGACAGTGTGTTTCTGGTTAGGTTTCTAGTCAACAGTAGCGTCTTTAGTAGTTAAGTTTTTGGAGAATCCAAAGTGATACACAGATTTTTGAGTGTGCAGTTCTAACCCCCATGTTATTCAAAGGGCAACTGTATTTGGAATTTCTCTTTTGCCAACTTCGTTTTGATGTGTATGTGGGAAACAGCATGGTATGGCCTGGCCCAGCTCCACTATGTGGCATTTTTTTTTTCCAGCAAGACTGAGAGCTTAGAGACTTGATCTTGCTCATCTTTTTATATCCATATCGACTTGCACTTGGCTCACAGTACGTGAGTGTTGCTGATTATTTAGAGCTTTACTGATAGCTTAACCGTCGTGATTGTTACGAGCAGAAAACCTGTGATGTTAAATTACTATTACTCCTGGCTTTTTTCCTCCCATTATCTGGGTTAATGTATCAGGTTGGGCAGTTTATATGGTAGACCCCACTGAAAGAAGACGCATTGGTTGTTAATGTTCATTGAAGCTATCGAGTGGTTCTGGTTGACACTGAAAACCAATTGGTTCCAATTTATCTCACTATTAACTTAAATATGTGTTAATCCAAGTTCTGGGGTTACATTCATTGATTTCATTCAGACAAATACCTGTGGAATATACATGTTATGTGCTGGGACTGCTATAATTAACAGTAAATCCTGCTTCCGTGGACCTTACATTCTTGACACAACTTTGGGAATGATCTAACTCCAGGAAGAAACTCTAGAAGAGAAACAAGTTTACTATTCTCCTTTTGGATGTAACTGTGTGCTACTCTGTATCCTTATTGCTTTAATTGGGTGTATTTGTTGTATTCCAGAAACTGAAATAGCATTCCAATGTGACTTATAAAACTTACAAATAACAAAGGGATTTGTCGTCTCGAAAAATAATTTCAAATGAAATAAAAGTGAAACTTACCTGTGCTTTTAAAACTAAGATACTTTTAATTATAGAAGTTTGTATAGCTAGGGGACCATATTGGGCAGTGACATAAGTCACTTTTGGACTTAGTCCTGTATTTTGACATCTTACCATGATGAAAATCATCTATATTTCCCTTCTTTCCTTCTTCATATAAAAGTAAAATGTTAAATAATGCAATTTATAATTATTTGTCATAACTATGTGTGATAATAGCTAAGGAGGGGTTAGAATAGAACACTGGTAGCCTATCTCAAAATGTTCTTCTTCGGGTAAAAAACCAAAGACGTGACCTTGGAGAAAAGTGGGAGCATGTTCACCTGAGTTTTCTTTCTTTTCTGACCAGTTCACCTCACAGGTCTCCAGCTTGATCAGGTCTCATTATTTTTTTGGTCATCCAGAACTGCCCCTTCCGGTTTGGTAGTTACTAGCCATGTGTAGTTATTTAGATTTAAATTAGTTACAATTAAATTTTAAAATGCACTTCTTTAGTTGCACTAACCACATTTCCATAGCTGTGTGTTTTCTGAGTGGCTACCATATTGGCACAGTGCATATATAGAATATTTCCGTCTTTGAAGAAAGTTCTGTTGGCTGGAGCTGGTCTAGAAAACAAAACTTTCAAGTATTCATATGAACAAGACATTTTAACATAACACATTTTACAATCAGAATAACCATTTTTTAATTGATAACACCCCCAAGAATTAGAGCACATAAGTAGAAAACAGAAGGAATTTGATTTCATATTCAGGTAACATAGAGGGGATGTTCTGTTCAGTTAAAATAATCATAATAATGTTAGTACGTCCGGTTGGATTTTTCAAGTAGAAAGCTTTTAAACAAGGTTATGAAATAAGACATTCTTTTGCCGACTCTTGTAATGGGCCATTCATTGATACACTTGGGGTTATGTCTGGGGGCTATTAATGTAGGATTCTAGATATAGAATGTTTAGCCTCATATAATAAGAGATTGTTATCTGTTAAAATGTCCTTCCTTTTATTAATGTCACCACCTGAAAGATACATTAATCTTCTGTTTAAAAACACATCTATTTTTTCCTTATAAAGCTACAGTGGTGCAGGTTTTTCTTAGTCGTTTGCATCTCCGTACCAGGGTATATGTTTTCCAGTGAATTTACTTGGCTAACTAGCTGTGTGGGTGTGGCTATAACCCAAGTAAAAATACACTGAAGGTTAACAGTGTCATTGAGATGAAACCAGCAGAGATTTGCATTTTGAAGTTTATAATCTTATTAACTCTTATTACTTTTCATTAGATAAAGGATTTCTTTTTGTATTTACATTTTTTTTATTTATTGAAAATCTTTAGTTCAATAGAAATATTTAGAGAAGTAGAGGACCAAGTTTATTCTTTCCTCCTTCAGTCATTGAATCTGAATCAAAATGATAGAATATATGTTGGTGAAGCAAGGGAATTTCCTGTATCTCCGTGAGAGAAAAGACTGGAGAAGGAAAAAAACCCATAGCAGTAGTCAAGTCGTGATTTGGGAATCCATGTTGAGTTGCTCCCTTCTTTTGTTAGAGAATTTCCCAGCCTCTCCTTCTGCCATCTGCTGGTGGTTCATACACTTACATGTTTGATTTTAAAATAAATCTGCTTTATTCTTATTTTAAAAAGATTTGGGGGGAAACGTTCCGTTTATATTCACCTCTGCTATTTTGGTGTAGTTTCGTTTGTCATGTTTAATTATCTTTTTAAAGGCTGTTTTAGCTTCTTTCTCAACTCTGCCTTTAGAGCAATGCATGAATATAAAATTGAGAGAAGGCGAAAGGCTATGAAGGCCAAGGCATACACCATTAACAGATAGGCTGAGGCTTACTGGTTAAAGGTCTTCCATGCCGTAAGGGCTTATTTGAGAGTTGTTGAGGTCTTCCCTAATTTCTGAATTGGGATTAAATAAGGAATAGCATTTCCATCCTGCTTTTTTTGTAATTAAGACTCCTTAGCTGGAAGTGAGCAGACCTATATTCTATGTGAAGTCTTCTAACAGGTTGGAAAACTGATTACTTGATCAGGTTGTTTTCAGCCCTAAAAGGCTGTATGTCTTCTTGTATTCTTGAAGTCAGACCTTCAGCTCTGTCCTCATTTGTTAGTCTTCTGATTTCTCCCCTCTGCTGTTTCCAGCCTAAGTTGTTCTCATCATCTTGGGGAAAACATCAGTATTTTTTGTCTACAAACAAATCCTTCTATAAAATAAAAGTAGGCAAAGTTTTGGGGGTTTTTTTTTTAGGAGAAGCAAAGTATAGGAATTTTATGTCCTGTTACCTTTAATCTCCTTTCCTAATCTTTAGAGTCACCTTGACTAATTCTAGTACCGTAGTTTCATGGGTCAGTTATTTGTTCATCATTTCTTCAAAGAGGAAAAGTAACCTAAAATATTAATCTCAATTTTTGTTCATAAGGAACAAGGCTGAGGAAAGTAAAATGACATATTTTAGGGCCTGTTTACTGGCAAAACAGAATAAAAAACTTCAGTTTCTGCCTCCGAGGCAAGTACCCTTTATACAGAATTACAGCAATCCTAGGATTCGCCCTTCCAGTACTGGACTGTATGTGAGATTGAGTGTTACAGGATTGTCATTTTTACAACTCAAAAAGAGTCTAATGTTGGCGATTTCATATGGTTCAATTCAGCGTATTAAGGCTCTCCCATATCATTTTAGATCTATATTCAACAATAAAAACACTATTTTTCTTTAAAAGCTGTTTATCCCAATTGAAATGTGTATATGCACACTGTATGAAGTATTAGGTGACCCCAAGATGTTTGTAGAGTTTAATCGGCATCAAAGTACCCACTAAGCCACATAACTCAATAGAGAATGTGTGAAGTTTCCATAATATGCTTTGACACTACACAAAAAATATTTTATCATGAGCAAGTGTGTTCTCAGTGTGGTAGGACTTCCATCTTTTCTAGACCAAATACTCTGTCAGGTGACGGGAGAAGGCAGACTCGTTAGATGGATTTGATAACTGCATGGCATGGTCGCTAGATCTAGTAAGTACATTTGCGCAGAAATGTTTACTCTGATAATGGTGAATATAGGGAAATGAGTGAAGGAAGCATAATGCAATACAATTCATACCTACTTTTGTCAGACTTACTTTTTTTTTTTTTTTGAAGATGTTAGAAATTAAACATGGCCCCGAGAACTGTGGATTTCAAAAGTGACCTGTCTAACCAGGGAGGGGTTAGGCTTGAAAGAAAGCTTATTTACTTACATATTCTGGAGTTTGATTGACTCCATTTTTCTCTGGGGACGTTATTTTGGCACTGTTTTTTGAGAACTTAATTTTCAAGTAATAATAAAAATGCATTTATGCTCCCCATCCCCACCCTCAAACACCTGTTCATTTGGGATGTGCACAAATAATTAGAGGCGCGTTTCTGGGCTCGCCTGTAAAATTCCTTAGCATAGAGTTACTGTGACGATCCTGATAATCATCAAGCTGCTTATGATTTTGTTGGGGAGAAACAAAGAAATTATTCCAGGGGAGGTGAGAGATGATTTTGATTGCGTGTGTTTTAAGGTTCTCTCCGATGCCAGATTTTAAAGCCAGTTTTGTTTCTTCAGATGGTGAAAACCCTCCTCCTCCCTTCTTCCTGCCTTAAGTCTGGCTTTTACCCAAGGCATGTCAATTTTTGCAAGTCAGTTGAGAATGTCAAAGTGACTGGTGTTGAAAGAGCCAATATGTTGGAAGATGCTCAAAGCCAAGTAGAACATTTATGTGAATTAAAGAATATATTAGGAGATGAATTTCAAAAATCAGATTTGGGGGAAAAAAACCTGTTGAATTAATCCTTGCCTACCAGATGTATCACTGATAAATACGTGTAACAGATATTCCCCAATAAGCACTAAAATTACCATTTTACAACTGAAGTAATGTATCCTGTGGGTACATTTGCAAAGATACGCCAACAAAAATACATGCAGAGTTCTTGAAGTAATAATGCAAATAAAGCATTTCATATTATAATTTTAAAATAACACGACTGGAAAGCAAGAAAAAGTCTGGGAGACTATTTGTTGTGTCTAAATTCTGCTTTGACTCTGGTCTTTTGACAGTTGGATTTTTTGATATGAGATAATTGTTTTAGTGTCTGTGTGTGTGTGTCGAAGGACCAGATCGTCTGACAGAGTCGAGCCTGGAAATCCCATAAATTCTAAGTAGTAAAAGTAAATCAGTGTATCTCGTTTGTTTTGTGGCAAGAGCGGCTTATTCTCATACTTTCCTGAATTCTTGTTGTGTCGTGGCTACTCCTGCATCACTAAGCAGGGAGTTTTGCCACAAGTCATGTGTCCATTCGTGCACAGCCCAGGCACCCGTGCAGCATGCAGTGGTCGTGTGTCCCCGTGTATGTGTCCAGTCACTGAGACTTGCTGCCAGTATTCACTGCCCACCGGGCCTGGTGAGGCTCCTCCACTGGTGACGTTGGCCTCTGGCTGAGGGGAGAACGCCTTCAGTCCGGGCCGGAGCACACCTCAAGGGTGGGTCTCCTTTGGTGGTAGATGGCCACGTGGACAGAAGTGAAGAATGTGAGAAAGGAGAAAGGAGTAGAGGGAGCCACAGGCCTCATGCTCACTGTGATTGAGACAGAGTAAATTAAATCCTGCAGAATATTTCATTTTCTTCTAGCTACGCATGGCACTTTAAAGCCCTTAATTGGCTACTTCCTAAGGAGCCACGTACATTTTTATAAGAAATTCCTCTTAACCTCCCTCCACTCTTCCCAAATTAAATTTTCATTTCCGAATGACTTTTTTGTATCTCATCGAGGGGGAGAGGAGATGAAGAATGAAGTAGCAAATGAATACATATTATTTAAAATGAGAATTGGATATAGGCCTAGATTGCATATTGCACATTAAATATCATAGGGAAATTAATAAACTTATAAAAGTATTCTAAAAATATATTCAATATTTTCCGAACATTTTCGCAACTGAAAAAAAATATTTATTGTCTCTTACATTTGTAATTCTAAATTTCTCACATTATAGTCTTATTTTTGTCTCGCTTAATTTCTGGTCGCTTATAAATAAAGCAAGCTTATTTTTGAAGGGCTTCAATTTTGAGAATAAATAAGTCATCTTTATAAAAATTTTAATATTTTGTTTTATCTTAATTTGAGCCCCAAATGGGATGTCTAATGGCATCATATTCCTGACATGACTGTTTTCTGATGGACGGAAATTGTCATTCTGTGCTATTTAACAGTATGTGCAAACATCTAGAATCACAAGTATTAAGCACATGCATGTGCAAGATGTAAATAGTCCCTGCTCGTGTACACATATGTACACACTCTTTCCCTTTACGTGGGACCTAGGGAGAAGTTGACCTCCCCAAAGGATAAGCTTGAAAGGGAAGGAAATGGAGATCTGCCAGGCTTGTGGGCTAGAGTCATGGACAAGAGCAAGGCCTGTCTGAACTGCCACTCAGTTTTTATTCTGCGAGTTTGCAGGGTTGGTGATTAGAGTGGCTTTCGCCCAATTATGCTGTGATTATTCTGCTGCACTGTAATTGACTGGGGAGATATGCTAATACCTGTCATTTGGGATGATAAAAGATGAGCGGGGGACGCAATGCATTATTTAGCTGGCTGTGTGATAGATGAGGGATGCGCACAGTGCTTTAATTGCTGAGAAGAGAGGTTAAGCTGAACGAACGGATGAATTAGAAATGAGTTTTTTTATGGCTTGTGGAAAAGTGAAATAAAGGAAAATGTGCCTTAGACTAAAGCGGCAGATAGAAATGAGCACAACAAAACCAGATCCGGGCAGCCTGCTTTATCAATTTAAATATTAACCAAAAAAATGCAGTTTAGAGTTCAGTAAATAATAATCGGAAGGAGAGCATACAATAGATTCTCCTATTAAGCAAAAGAAGAATTGTAAAGGAATTGTTTTTATTTGAGATGACAGTATTTGTGATTTGTAACCTCTCAACTTCATACTGTGTTTTAGATTATGCTAAAACGTAATATGCAACAATTCCGAATTTCACGCTTTGTATCTTTTGACTGTTCGCTTAGCGGCATCTAGATTTCCTGTGCCTGTGTGGCTTTCAGTAAACGCAGGCAGAGGAAGTCGAGGAAAAAGTGAATATTTATAACACTAGGAGAATGTAATAATATAATTAGTGAGAGAGTGTACGACTAATTCTTGAGTGTCAGGAGCTACGGCAGTCGGTGGTACCGTCCTCGTGCTACGCATTTAGGTATGGGTGTTTCTCGGGAAAAATGTCAGGAAAGAGTGGTATTTTCCCTTTCAGATGGTTTCCTTTTGTCACACCCATATATAACCTTATGTCTGTATTTCACAAAAAGACTTAAAAATACTCAGTTGTAATCTGCTCGGTTACTTATGTGACTTGGCGTTCGTGTTTTGCTTTATTGTAGTCTTGTGCATTTAATAGATAATTATTTTGAATATGTAGTCCGAAGAGCAGTTTGCAGAAACAGACGGTTACAAATGGAAGGCTGAGGCTTGGCACACACTGTCAGCTTTCAGGCACATCATACTTTACCAGATGATGATGTAGGAAAGCATTGTCCCCAACTGTGCTGTTTCATCTTGTAGATAAAGCGATGGAAATACAGGTTGAATAGCAGAAGTTGTATTTTTTGTAAAATGAAGGAAATGACCCTCATGTATTGTTGAATTATCTCCAGACAGTCCCGGCTTCTCAGAGCCTGTGTGACTCATCCAGCATAGCAGAATTTATCAGCGAATGGTTTTCAACCGGGTTATTGAATGGTAATGGATCTGTCTGGAACAAAGCGTGCTTATTGGAATGGATGTCAACTGTAGACAGATGCTACACTCTGCTACTCAAATAAGTTTGGTTGGAGCTGATCGCTTCCCCCCAATGTAATTGGCACCTCTTTTGCACATTTCCTTCCGAAACAAAGTGCAGTTTCCTTATGGCTGGTTTTAATCACTGTCCTTGGGATTCTGGAGTAGACTGTTGTTGCTCCCTTAGCCTCAGATAGATACGATCTAAAAGGGTGCTTCTATAGAGCATCCCGGAAGGCAAAGTAGGAATTATAAAGGGAAAGATGCAGTTAGTCTCAAAGAACTTAAAATTAAATGGACAAAGGAAGGGCAAATACAGCAACCTGTAAGCAGACAGCAGTACCTAAGAGTTTTTACAAACGTGAGTTACACCAATATAAACTATCACATGTCAGTTAGTATCCCATTAAGCTAACCCTGTAATGGAAGATGGTGGCAGCGCTACAGAGACTCGGTGTCTTGAGTTTTTTTCTCATGAGTAGTATAAAAAGAGTAGTCTGCAAACCTCCTCGACTTTGTACATCTTTTTTCCTAATATGAGTAGCTTATTATCTTTCCTTCCTGCTAGGCATTTATTCAGTCCTGAGACATCGTGCCTAGATCTTGGCTATCAGTAGCATCACTTGAACGTAAAAATGATTCTTTAAGGTCCTTAGTTGGAAGGGTTGGCTTTGTTTAATATGATCTGAAAGAAAATCATGTTTGTGGCTTTTTGTTGTTTCCCTGAGGCATCTGTCTCACTGTAGATGTGATGTGTGACAGCAGGAAGTCCTTCTTTTGTACAGTTGGATGCCTGGGAACTATGACGTCACCATTCCTTACCTGGGATGAAGTTCTTTCCCTTGGAAATGCCTTGAAACTGAGGTTTATAATAAGAGGCAGCCTAGAACTATCTTTTTTTTTAAGTTTATTTATTTATTTTTGAGAGAGAGACAGAGACAGAGAGACAGAGCACAAGTTGGGGAGGGGCAGAGACAGAGGGAGACTCAGAATCCAAAGCAGGTTCCGGGCTCTGAGCTGTTAGCAGAGAGCCCAACTCAGGGCTCCAACTCGTAAACTGTGAGATCATGACCTGAACTGTGAGATCATGACCTGAGCTGAAGTTGGATGCTCAACCAAGTAAGCCACCCAGGCGCCCTAGAACTAACTTTCTTAAGTCTCTTTAGCCTCTTTACAATATCCCTACTGCCCAGTTGAAGGTTTTTTGTTTTGGAAAGTTTTATATTATTTTTTATTAATAATTTATTTTTTGATTTACATCCAAGTTAGTTATCATATGGTACAACAATGATTTCAGGAGTAGATTCCTTAATGTAGATTTCAGGAGTAGATTCCCTTACCCATTTAGCCCATCCCCCCTCCCACACCCCCTCCAGCGACCCTCTGTTTGTTCTCTATATTTAAGAGTCTCTTATGTTTTGTCCCCTTCCCTGTTGTTATATTATTTTTGTTTCCCTTCCCTTATGTTCATCTGTTTTGTATCTTAAAGTCTGCATATGAGTTAAGTCACATGATATTTGTCTTTCTCTGACTAACTAATTTCGCTTAGCATAATACCTTCTAGTTCCATCCACATAGTTCCAAATGGCAAGATTTCATCCTTTTTGATTGCCGAGTAATACTCCATTGTGTGCGCGTGTGTGTGTGATACACACACACACACACATATATATACACACACACCACGTGTTTATCCATCCATCGATGGACATTTGGGCTCTTTCAGTACTTTGGCTATTCTCAATAGTGTGCTAAAAACATTGGGGTACATGTGCCCCTTTGAAACAGCATATCTGTATCCTTTGGATAAATAACTAATAGTGCAATTGCTGGGTCATAGGGTAGATAATTTTTGAGGAACCTCCATACTGTTTTCCAGAGTGGCTGTACCAGTTTGCATTTGTACCAGCAGTGCAAAAGAGATGCTCTGTCTCCACACCCTTGCCAACGTCTGTTGTTGTCTAAGTTGTTAATGTTAGCCATTCTGACGGGTGTGAGGTGGTATCTCAATTTGGTTTCGATTTTGTATATCCCTGATGATGAGTGATGTTGAACATTTTTTCATGTGTTGGTTGACCATCTGGATGTCTTCTTTGGAAAAGTGTCTATTCATGTCTTTTGCCCATTTCTTCACTGGATTATTTGTTTTTTGGGTGTTGAGTTTGGTAAGTTCTCTACAGATTTTGGATACTAACCCTTTATCTGATATGTCGTTTGCAAATATCTCCTCCCACTCAGTCGATTGCCTTTAGTTTTGCTGATTGTTTCCTTTGCTGTGCAGAAGCTTTTTATTTTGATGAGGTCCCAGTGGTTTATTTTTGCTTTGGTGAAGTTTTTTTTGTTTTTTTTTAAATGGTGATGAGTTATCACATTTCCAAATAATATGGTTATATTATTTTAAAATAAGATTTTAAATACAGTTGTAGAATTATTGCCAAAGGGGATATGGGAAACGATGTGGTCCTTCTCCCTCACGTCCAAGGTAGGAAGTGAGGCTCACGAGAAGACAGCTGTTCCAAATCTGGGGTTGTTTCCTTTATGCCCCGGGAGGTGGTTCTTACCTAGTGAGCAGGGCCCTGTAGAAAGTAGTTGTGTACCTGAGCTGGACAAGAAGCCCAGCGGAAGGCAGCTTACTGGCTGTCACTAGTGCAAGTGTGAGTGCTCAAGTTGATTCAAACAGAGATCATTAAAAAATGACATACACGTTACACAGTTTATTTCCGCACAGAACATGGAAACGTACTCTTGTGTGTGCCTCCTCTGCATCCGTCTTTTACAGCAGTCTCAGCCCTACCTAATTCTGCGGCACTGTTTGAGCCGTTCATTCATCTTCAGCAGAGTCGGGGTTTTCCCCCTTTTTACATTGGCTCATCATTTGCTTCCATATTTTATTCAGTTTTATAACTGAGGGACTGCGTCGCGTAAACGTGCTTAGGAGGCAGAACAGCTAACTCACTCTCCGGAGACGTGTACCTCAGCTGGCAGGAACGGACAAGTAGAAGGGTTTTCTAGAGAGTGGCCTCCAGCCCCCAACCTNTCAATTACTAGAGGATAATGATTAGTTTACCTATCTCATTTTGTGGTTTTGATTGTCCTCTTGCCAGTAAGGCACTGCTTTTCTTGTGTGTTTTTGTCACATAAATTAACCCATAGAACTTGCACTTCCCTTGGGAATAACTGCTTGCAAAAGAAAATGTTCATGTAAACAGTTACCTTAAATTTCCAGCCCTTATTACTCACCATAATATCTTTTCACAGTCTTTTCTTCCTTAAGTTTAATTGTAACACTTTTCATAAAGATAGAAGACTAGCTTTTAAACAAAGAAAATTTAAATATTCATACAGGGGCCTTCTGGTTAGATTGGAAAAGAAGGGAAAGTGGCTACTATATTAGTTTTCTACTGTGGGGGAACACAATTACTTCAGATTCAGCAGCCTGAAGCCACGCCCATTACGTACCTCACAGTTGCAGTGAGTCAGCCGTTCAGGTACTGGGTCTGCTGGTCAGGGTCTCACGAGATGGAGACGGAGTTACTGCTGGGTTTGGTTTCATCTGAGATTCTGGGCCTCTTCCAGGCTCCCTGGTTGGTGACAGAATTCACTTCCTTGGGGCCGCAGTGCCGAGCTCCCTCCTGCCCCCGCTGGCTATCAGCCGTGAGCCACGCCCTGTCAGGGGCCGTCTCCATAGCACGGTGCTGGCCGCACAGCTGCTGCACATCTCTCCCACCTGTCTTAAGGGATCACCTGCTTAGGTCAGACCCACCCAGGTTAATCTGCTTTCAATAATTCAGAGTCAGCTGCTTAGGGACCATATTTACATCTGCAGAAGCCTTTGGCCCCATAGTGAGGCATAATCCCAGAAGTATTGTCCTGAATTTGGTCTTACTTCCATTCCAGGGGAGGAAGTGAGCAGGGTATGTATAGCAGCGCCTGGGCATCTGGGGGATCCTCTTAGAATTCTACCTCCCACAGTTAGTGATTCACATTTACTGTCAGATTTTAAGGATGAAAACCTTTTCTCCCCGTGTACTCAGAGTTCCCTTAACTCAAATTTTTACAAAGTGCAGTTCTGGAAAAATGAAAGTGGCATATAATAGGACATATTTGACTGACAACATTGAAAATAAATGATAAGCACCTTGAACAGAGCTATCCATCATAACAGCAGTTTTATTTCTTGTGTTGTTAGCTCCCGAGGCTTTGCTGCAGAGCAGTGGAAGTAATCTCTGACTTTAGGCTCTGACTGTGCCGCTGCTGTACTTCTGGGGAAGGTGGGGAACGGTCTGCATTTCTGTTTCCAGTGCTTCTGTTGAAAGGTTTTGATGATCTCAATTTCTACTTCCAGTAGATCTGTTTGGTCATGATCTCGGGAATCTTCACAGGCATGCCAATTATAGAACACGAAGTCTGGTGATACTGGTTAGTTTTATAGACTTGAAATGCTAAGAAGAAAACATTTTATCTTAATATGTTACAGAGTCACCATTTGACATTTTCAGATTTGACTAATCATTTTTGGAATACATAAGGAGAACTTTGGCTCGTGAAAGTCAGTTTTGTTTTAATTTTTAAAGAATTAGATGCTTTTCTTTACAAATTCTATGGATTACACCCAGATAAGATACAGTGAATAAAAAACCCAAACTATCTGTTGTCGTTTTAAGAAATCAATCTTGGGCACCTGGGTGGCTCAGTCAGTTAAGCGTCCGACTTCAGCTCAGGCCATGATCTCACAGTTTGTGAGCTTGAGACTCGCGTCAGGCTCTGTGCTGACAGCTCAGAGCCTGGAGCCTGCTTCGGATTCTGTGTCTCCTCTCTCTGCCCCTCCCCCACTCATGCTCTGTTTCTCTCTGTCTCAAAAATAAATAAATGTATAAAAAATGTATAAAAAACTTAAAAAAAACAAAAAATAAATCTTAACCTCTTAAAATTGTGTACCTACGTAAAGATATTTTGAATGTCTTTGCCAACACCTGAGTCCTTTCAGAATTACTTGTGAGGAAAAGTAACATATTTTAAATAGGATTTTTATGTACTTCATTTGAATCCTTTTGGTGGAGGAATTCTATTGGGCCAGAAGTTTAAGCAGTCAGATGTGAATCAGATCTAATGATTCACTTCTAAAGTTAACCTGAATTTTGAAAACGTGACAAATACTTTAGTTTAAAAAAGTGATAACGATAGAGGCACCTGGGTGGCTCGGTCCATTAAGTGCCTGACTCTTGATTTGGGCTCAAGCCATGATCTCAGTGCAGAGCCTGCTTGGGATTCTCTCTCCCTCTGTCTCTGCTCCTCCCCTGCTTATGCTGTCTGTCTCTCAAAATATATAAATAAAATTTTAAAAAAGTAATAACTATATATTGCATTTGATTCTAGACTCAAGTTTAGAAAGATTAAATTTAGATAGAGTTGATGTTACCAAAAGTCTCCTCCAGAGCAGGAATGGGATTATTTCCTTCTTTTTCTTTTAATGTTTATTTTTGAGAGAGACTGTGTGTGCGTGCATGCATGCAAGCAGGGGAGGGTCAGAGAAAGAGGGGGACATGGAATCTGAAGAGGGCTCCAGGCTCCGAGCTGTCAGCGCAGAGCCCAGTGTGGGGCTTGAACTCGTGAACTGTGAGATCATGCCCTGAGCTGGAATCAGAGGCTTAACCAACTGAGCCACCCAGGCGCCCTAAGAATGGGTTGATTTTCCAATATGACAGAGGAATTACTAATGTTGGCTTGAAAAGTACTAATTAATTTTGTTCCTTTGGCAAACCTTTATAAGTTTTAATGTAGTATTTTATGGATTCGTACTTTGGGGGGAGTATGTATGAGTACAAGATGAGCGAGCTGTATAGCATTTAAGAAAGGCAGTGGCCATGGTATGGCAAGACAAACACCTACTTATATACAAGCACAAGTAGCAAAGCCACTGTTCCACGTGACCCCATGGCTTCCTCTGCCCAACACCTTCCCCTTGCCTCCAGCAGTGTTAGGAAGTTAAGGTACGCCCAAACACCTACCTGAACGACGCCAGGCTTTTCTCTAAAGTCTTTTTTGCAACATCTCCATCTCCTTTATGCTGATCCCTGTGCTGGGTTATTTCTTTCCCCCCCTTCTGAAGACCACCATTCTTTGATGGCATGCTGTTAATAGGAGCAGGCCTCGTGGGCAGAGAGGAGGCCGCTGTCGAGCAGAATCTTATCCCCTTCCCTCTGCAGCAGGTACTGAGGACACTAGCATGAGTGCAACATGGTCTCAACTCTCTTTGAGGTTCTAGCGCAGTCAGAGAAGTGGGGCCGGGAAGCCCAGGACAGGCGCTGAATGGTCACGATCCAGCCAGGCTCCGTCAGACGTGCGATGCCATCTGGGGCGACGCGGCTTTGAATGGCACCTGACTCGGTGCCATGGGAGAGGAGCGTCACAGACAGGCAGGAATGTAGGTGTAAATTTGGCTGGAGCTGACATGTTTAGGTTGGAGGGCCTTGAACTCCTTCCTTGGATGCATAAACGAAGGTGCCACAGCTTGGATATGGGGTTTTGCTTTAAAAAAGAAAAAAAGATTCATTTGTCAACAGTTACCTCTTGGCATAAGAAAGACTGGATTCGGAGAGGATATATTGATCGGTTGAGTATCTTAATCCATTTAGAATGGAAGGAGAAAAATGTGAAAGTGCCTAGAAAATAGGAAATTGTATAAATTAAAGTTTTACATTATCATCTGGAGCAGCTTGTTAGGTAATAGATTTATGTGGTATCAGGAATGAAAGAAACTCCATTAGCTAGAAAATGTTTTAGATAAAATAATCAGCCAAACCAGTAAGTCATTGCATTTTCAAGGGATGGTTTAAAACTTACGCATTTGTTTTTTGCTTTCCTGCTTGGATCCCTCGTTGCGTAATGAATCTGTTCGTAAGTATTCAGTGGTATACTATAAAAGCTGAGGTTTCTTGAAGATACAGTGTGATTAATTTAATGGAAATTGGTCAGTGGGTAAGTGAAAGAGGTTCGTTCTTGTATTTTACAGAAAGTTTTCTGAGAGTAGAGTGTTGACACGTTCTGAGCCGAGTTTGTTCACCATTCATTAATCACTTTCAGTGGGCTGGCCCTGGGGAATGCCTGGGAGATCATGATTAGGACAATCCAAGTGACCTGAATTCCTCGCACCTCGACTCTGCTGCGTGGCTGGACCTGGTGGCCTCGCAGACCCCTTCCCAGCCTGGAGAGGTTTTGTAGGAGAGCGAGCCGCCTTTTCAAGTGTTAGTGATTCTTCAGTCGCCTGCGTGTTTGAGTTCTCAGAGTGCGTTGTGGGAGCTTAAATGAGATATAGTGTGTTTGGTTTTCAGGAGAACAATGAGGGGAGAAATTTATTTCAGTGCTTGTTGCTTAAGCAACATCTACGTGCCACTTCACATCAGTGTTTGTCCTTTGCAAGCGAATCAGGTCTTGTGGGCAGCACGTCAGGAGGATGTGTATTGTTCCTGGCAGGGCACTTGAATTTCTAATTACCAGATTCCTGACTTAATTGCAATTACCTGGACACCCAGGCGGAGTGAATTTTTGGGAAAGAATGTAATTAGTGAAACAGGAACTTTGCTGCCAACTCCTTGTCTAGATACGAACACTAAACAGAACACTGATAAGTTCACATCTGTAAAGACAACCCATCAGTTGATAAAAACAGTCCTTAAAGTTAATTATGTATCGGACATCTCAGCTTTGGATTCAGGAACATGGAATGTTAAAGCAGAGAACGTTGGATTTTTGCTTCATAGTCGTGTAGAGTATGTATGCAGGCTGTGTGTCTTTTCAGATTGGGTAATTACCTGGAGTAGAAAAGAATTCTTTACCACAGACTCTTTCTGTATGAACACGTGTGTTGCACACTCGGTTTGATAAGTGCAAAATCCCAAGGTCTGTGGTCAGGGGGAGAAAAAAGTCATTTCTGATATTCAGTTGCTTCAATAGTAGTTTTTCTTTCTTTCTTGTTTTAAAAACATTTATTTAGTTTTGAGAGACAGAGCATGAGTGGGGGAGGGGCAGAGAGCAAAGGAAACACAGAATCCGGAGCAGGCTCCAGGCTCTGAGCTGTCAGCACAGAGCCCAACGGGGGGCTTGAACCCACGAACTGTGAGATGATGCCCTGAGCTGAAGTCGGATGTTCAACCGACTGAGCCACCCAGGTGGCCCAAATAGTAATTTTTCTTAAACAGTACTTTTCATTAAAAACGAGTTCACACACAACCAAAAAAGTTTCAACCTAGTTACAAATACAGGGCTAAACTTACTTTCAAACCATTTTAATATCCTTAGGGTGCAATCTAAAATATGTATTTTTCTATTTCGCTCATTTTCTCATCACATCCAATGGCCCTAGCACAGATTCACAATCCTGGGATGGTAATAAATATCTACTTAGAGCTTATTTTACAAATTTCGATTCAGTCCTTAACCCCCTGCTAATTTGCTCTTCTCAGCTGCTCTGAGCTCTGTCCTTCCTTTCCATCTCAGCAAATCCCTTGTCCACACCAAGGTTAATTTTGTCCATCTATGGTTAGTTAACTCATAAATGATCTTTTACAGCTTCTTCCCCATGGAGCCGCTGGTCTTTTTCATTTTTAGCCTTCTTAAAAAATGTTCCCCAGCCCCACTTGGAGGAAGCCCCTGGACAGCAGAGGGGTGGGCTGTGTCTCTCTCTTCCTTGTCGCTCTTCACTCAGGCTGTCCCCCAGCTGAGATCATCTCATTTATTTTGACCATCATCTAATTTCTTCGGATTCCTTTAATAGTATTAAGAACATCTCCTTCCTGTGTGTTTTTTTACATATATGTTATCATATTTTTACGTTTACAACGGTAACTTAAGAGCACAGACTCTGGTGCCTGCCTGCATTCGAATTGACGTTAACTGTCTGAATAAGCAATAGTAACATTTCAAATGAGAATGAGAAGAGTGACCGCCTAACGGGTGTAAAGACGGAGTGGGGCCTCGCACATCTGCGTGCTGTCTGTCTGTTGCTGCTGCACCGTGTGGCTTGAGCCCCGTATCCACCCTGCGCAGTAGCTGTGGCAGAATCATCCCCATTTCATAGAAAGAAACACACAAGTACCAAGGGGGTAAGTCACCTGCTTGGCATCTCAGAACTGGTGGTGGATCTGGGCTTTGGACTCAGGTATTTTAACTCCTACTTACTTTGTTTTTCCATCCATCAATCTTAGGGTTTCCAGATTCAGGAAAAAAAAAAAAAAAATCAGATCACCCAGTTAAGTTTGAATTTCAAAGAAACAATGAATAACGTTTTAGTATAAGTACATCCCAAGGATTGCATGGCATGTACTTAATGCCAGCAAATTTGTTTATCTGAAATACACATTTAACTAGGTTCCCATATCTTACCTGATAACCCTAATCCATCCATCCAGAGTATCTACATTGTGCGGGTCTTTAAATAATAGTCCAGAAATTAAAGGTAGCTGATTAAACCCTTTGTACCTTTTTTTTATAACATCTAAAACCTCTTTCTGTTTTTCAGACACCCCAATTAAGCACCATTAAAATGAGGTGTCTGTGCTAGAGACTTCCCAAACTCGTATTGTAGGTGGAAAAATATTTTTATGAGGGAGACACCGTAGCAAATTTTTCCAGCGGCCAATAAACACCGAGTTTGCAGCGGCAAGAGTGAGACGGTACATATGAAAGGGGCTAAAGATAGCCCCTGTGTCCTGTCACTTCTCGGAGATGTCCAAATGTTTGGCGGGGCAATCACGACACGCTGAATCTCTTTTTCCAAGTACATCACTACAACATGCAGTTCTTTCGCTTTCCGTTGCTGTTGTTTTCCTCCGTTTCTGTTTTTCTGTCTGTTAATTGTTGTAAGCTGCCGGAGACATGAGCTTGGTTTTAAAGCTCTCTCTGGTGAATTCACAGAAAGTACGTAAAGGGTCGATGAGAAACTGGTAACAGTGGTCTGATCAGAACTCGCTCTCATCTAACTTTTTTCTGTGATGTTTGTTGTGGTTTTTAAACATTTTTTTAAGTTGATTTATTTATTTTGAGAGAGAGTGAGCACAAATAGGTAGGGGCAGGGGCTAGGGGCAGAATCCCAAGTAGGCTGAAAGTGCAGAGCCTGATGTGGGGCTCGAACACACAAACCGTGAGATGATGACCCTAGCCGAAATCAAGAGTCGGATGCTTACCCGACTGAGCCACTCAGGTGCCCCTGTTCATTGTTTTTATACAAAGCATCTGTTGATCTGATAATGTTCAAAGAAATAAGCTTAATTTCAGAATGAGGATGAATGGGTCCAGTTGGACCACCCTCATTCTGAGGTTTAAAGACTATAGAGAGTATTTCATATGGTGCCTCGTCCTTTTCTTTACAAAACATTTTTGAGCCTTAACAATAACAGCAAGTGGCCCAGGACAGAAGATCCCCTAGTCCAGGAATGAGCCATCAATCATTTCTTCATTCCAGAATGGAATATTGGGTAAGGATGGAGAGTGGGATTTACCTAGCAAAGTATTTCTCCTGTGCTTTGTTTTTAAAACAACACTACCTTAAGAGGCAGGTGGTATAATTAGCTTTTACCAATGAAGGAACAGGCTCGGAGGTGAGGCAGCTGATAGAGAGAACACATAGCTACTAACACACAGCCACTGCTTTGTCCATTCCACCAAGAGATACTTAGCACTGGGTTCATTTTGTTCTCTGTGAGACATTTTTTTTAAGACAGTGTGCTATTTTATTAGTGATCCGTCTGAACAAAGTAAGTTTAATTCTGCATTACTGTGAGAATTGAGTCTATGACAGAACAATATATTCATTTATCAGGCATTGGTGAGTTAACAAAATGTATATAAACTGTAAAACTCTTATTAAATGTACCTCTAATACGTCAGAATTCCCAATTGTGTATATAATGGTTATTTATGTATGAAATTAATGCCAGTGGGTAGACCCAACAGTCTCATCTTTATAGAACTTCCAAGTGGCCGGGACACCTGGGCGGCTCAGGCAGTTGAGTGTCTGACTTAGGCTCAGGTCATGATCTCATGGCTTGTGAGTTCAAGCCCCCTGTGAGGCTCACTGCTGTCAGCACGGAGTCTGTCTCCCTCTCTCTGTGCCCCTCCCCCACTGGTGCTCTCTCTGTCTTTCTCTCAAAAATAAACATTGAAAAAAAAAACTTCCAAACGGCCAATTTTATGGCCAATATTTATTCCCATATTACAAAGGGGAATTTTAATTCTTCCTGATTCACCACAGGGTAACAGTACTTGAACACATGTGCCTAAGTCCAGGGTTTGAGTCTCTATTCTGTGAGGTTTAGACAGCAGTTTTGCCAGGAAGATACGAGGAGATGGATGGGCCTTCTCGTTGGAAAAGACTCACAGACCGCCCTGATTGACAGGGCCATGGTCTTCCTGGTGGCAGACCAACCCAGGAACAGGCCACTTTGTGAGGATGGCGTCTGCGGGGTAGTTCAATGATTTGAAGCTTTTGCAGTCTCGGGCTAGGATAGCCACACACCCTCATTTCCACAGTGCGCGTTCCATGCTGGTTTTTCCAGGCGTTAGTGTTATGCCATCACCCGAGATGCTCGCTGTCTTCCTTCTCCCACTGTCAGCTTTGTCTTGTAGAACCTCTGTGATTCTTCTTTTTTCTTCGCTTCTACTGCTGAGCAGCCCCTCATTTGATTACGTTTTTTTGTGGAGATAGATCAGTACAACTGGTCTGATTATAGAAAGGCATTCCTAGGAGTCGACCTTGCTCTTGAAGGTAATTTTACATACATCTACTGGACAGGAGTAATTGGTTTTCATATATTTATAAACATTGAGAATCTGGAGCCCATTTCTCCAGAAAGCTCATGTAGCCATGTCCATTTGTAACACTAGAGAGCAAAAGCAAACACATAGAGGCTATATTCTGTTTTTCTAATGATGTAGACCCTTTCTCCACAGCATTTCTTTTGTGTTTTGAATATAGCATTGCTCTCAGGGAAGACTTTTGTTTTAATTTTCACTCTTCCAGACCTTCTCGTCCATGAGTGCTTGTAACCCAGTCCAAAGTTAAGTCAAGTGGGAAATGTACAGGGCGGGCTGGACTCACAGAAAAGGCTTCCAAGTGCTTCCTCAGTTGCTGTTTGCTCGAAGAGCCCCACTGCGCCCACATCCTAACTACAGAGTCTGAATGAGAGGCAGCATGGAGACCGGGACCTGCCGTAACCAGACGCCCCATCCTGCCTTCCCCGTGTGACGACTCCTCTGTCATACAACTCTGTCTTCCTGCTCTCCTCTCCTCTCCTCTTCTGCCTAAGCTCTCCCTTGCCCTCCCTCTCTTCCCTATTCTTCCTTTTGGTGTCTTCTCCCTTCCATTCCTTTTCTGTGCAAATAAAGAGTAGAGGGAATCCCATACCTTTTGTTCTTTTTATTAAGAACTGAATTTTATTCTAAAAAAATTACTCCACCTTCAAGTTCAAATAGAGGTTCTGCACCAACTTCAACATATATTCTACTGCAGGCATTTTGTTTCAATTAAGAAAGACATTATTTGCAAGTAGTTTTCATTATGAATGTGAGAGGAATAAAGTCGTGCTTCAGCACAAAGATTACTAGAATAATCTAGTAATTACTAGAGTAATCAGTTTCTCATATTTGGGGAGGTTCACCTCTCTGAGTCCCCATCTAATCCATCGTAACCATGGTATTCAAAGTCCTGAGGAACAGAAATTAAAAGAAGTTCAATTAATGAAAACTTAAAGGTAAACCTGTGAGACAAATGGAAATGCTCTCCAGTACAATACAGCTCAAGATAATAAAGCTGTCCCTTTTTTAAAGCTAGTACTACTTTGGCTTTGGATATTATTGGTTCTGTGCTCTGGTCAAGATAGATCATTCCATATGTGTATGCCTGTGAATTTGTCAGTGTAAATGATGACAACATTGTGGTTCACATTTTCTTTTATTTTAATTCAGACACCATCTCTCATTGATGAAATGTGCCTTTATGGTACAGTTATTTTCAAATACATCAACCACTGCTTTTGTCGACCCTTGACTTCATGGGCATGTTGGTCTTTGACCCAGAACTGGTAAATGAACCCTGTAGGGAAATCATTAGAGAATTGGAACAATTGTGGTGGTGAGATCAGGGGTCAAACTATTACCTACCCATAGGAACTTCCGTTTAAATTGGACTCTTGCTTCCCGAAAGCAGGTCATGTGTTCAGGGTGAATACTGAAGGAAGAGTGGACGTAGCACATGTTAGTGCTCATCTCTCAGGATGAGACAAGGCTGTAAGGATCCCAGAGATGTCTGGTTTGTTTTCTTTCATTCCCATGTTTCTCCCGTGTCGTGACAAATGACTGTGGGGTTATCGTCTAGAAGTCAGTTTCTTTCCGTATAAATATTGTGGAAATGCGCTGTAAGTGTAAGGGAAGTGCCTGAATTGGCAATGTGCGGCTTAGTACACTTCCTCAAGCGAGCATTCTTGTGTCTTCAGTAACCTCTTCAGAAAGCACCGCCTTCACCTTGGAAGCCTTCTCATGCCCTCTTCGCAGCATCACCCCACCCATGCCTCAGCCCCCACCGCGGTAACCACTGTTCTGAATAAAGTCAGTGATGTTTCAGAGTCGGTAGTGCTCCTGGTAAGCCATTTTTTATTTGGTCTTTGTGCCGGAAACAATCTTCTCTCTCCACTTAAAAATGTTAAAACATTTTTGCGAAGAAAACGCAAACCTTATTCAAGGAGTTTATATCAGCTTCAGTTTTCACCACCACGTAGCTATTAAAAGAAACGTTAGAAACGAGGAATGTCACGGAGAATGTTCTTTCCTTTGCATTGGGAATTGATTACTCAGAAGTTACCTTTTAAGAATTATAGAAATGAAGAGAAGTTACAGTTCATTTCTTTTCCATTGTGTTTATCGTATTGCTTCTCATATAATTACTATTTTCTTTTCTTTTTTTTTTTTAAAGATTTATTTGTTTGAGAGAGAGAGGGAGTATGAATGAGAGAGGGACAGAGAGCAAGGGGGACAGAGGATCCAAGCTGACAGCAGTGAGCCTGACGCAGGGCTCAAACTCACGAACCGTGAGATCATGACCTAAGCCGAAGTCAGACACTCAACTGACCGACACACCCAGGTGCCCCAATTACTATTTTCTGAGGAGGATATATAATCTCAAGATTTTAAATTTGTCCTGACAAATAATGTATGTTAGGTTTTTTTTAAATTAATTTATTTTTTTGAGAGAGTGAGCACACACACACGAGCAGGCCAGGGTCAGAGAGAGGGAGAGAGAATCCCACCCAACTAGGCTCCATGCTGTCAGCACGGAGCCTGACTCAGGGCTTGATCTCATGAACTGTGAGATCATGACCTGAGCCGAAATCGGGAGTCGGGCGCTTAACTGACTGAGCCACCCAGGCGCCACAATGCATGTTAGTTTTAAAATACCTTCCATTAGATATTTAAATGAAGGAAGTCTTTTTTTTTTAATAGTTTCTTGTCAAGTTGGTTTCCACATAACACCCAGTGCTCATNCTCCCCCATGGTCCTCCGTTAACGTTCCTCCTAATCCACCTATATGTACAAACATATGGTATGTGTCCTTCTCTGCCTGACTTATTTCGCTCAGCATAACACCCTCAAGCTCCATCCGTGTTGCTACACATGGCCAGATTTCCTTCTTTCTAAATGAAGGAAGTCTTAATTCTAAAGATGTTTTGGGGCCAAAACACTATGCTGCTTGCATGATGTTATTATGGTCTTTAACAGTTAGCTTATATCTGGAATCAGGATTCTGGGTTTTTTTCCAAAGAACAGATCACATTTAGTCCTCCTGTGGAAACACTGCTGGTGGTGGCGTTTTGCTACTTTCTGTTCCATAGGAAGATGTGGAAGCTAATTGCGGTGGGGAAGAATTTCATTTTTCATCCAAGCCAAACTAAGATTTTTTTCTGCAAGGAGAGGAAGAAGATTCACTTGGATTGTTAAATGATTTTCATTCGAGAAAGAGTGAACCTTCTGGAAATGCGGCTAGAGTACCATTTTTTTTCTTTCACTCTGGCTTTTTTCTTGCCCTTTCCTTTGTTTGGCGTGGGAGTAGAAATAGAAACAAGAAGGAGAAAGAACCTGGATCAGAGTAGTAGATAGACCAGGCTTTAAGTTCTGGGTACTACACTGTATCCACAGGCTGCACACCTCACCCTCTGAACCTGTTTCTTACATTTTTATCTATAAAATGTAGTTGGTCGACCCTACTTAGTAAGACTGCTATCAGGAGTAAATGACAGAATCACTTGGGTAAAAAGATAAAATAATAGTAGCTGTCATTTGTAATACTCTCTTTGCCAAGCACTATTGCCAGTGCTTTCTTTTAGATCATGGTAAACGTCAATTTAACAACACTTACCCCAGTTTGTCAATGAAGAGATTCAGGCCCTGGAGAGTCTAAGTAATGTGTATAAGGCTGAGTGGCTAGTAATTAGCCGAAGAAAGGAATGAACGAAGTTCACACCACAAAGGCCAGGCTTCTAATCCTGCTTGTCACCAGCTCCCCAGTTCCTGGGTAAGCAGTGTGGTGCCAGGAGGGGTCACCATGACCGTGCAGCTCGCACTCACTGCCGGCCGGAACAGATGGGGTTGAAACTCTGCCTGAGGTGCCCTTAGCCGAGGAAGGGTACAGTTTACCTCCTCAGAAAAGTGCCATGGTTCTGTGGGGCTGCGTCTGCCCAGACGGCCACTTTTCTCTGCTTCTTACAAAGGTGCTTCCTGGCCTAAACATAGGGGTAGAATTCTCCACACTGTTTAGCTTAGGAGTGAAAGGCTAAAATCATTACTAATATTTGTCACATCTGCCAGAAGTTTTGTCCGCCATCCTTGCTGCATTTCTTACGTGCGGTCATTGATCCATTCATTCATCAGAAGCCGTTCTAACCTGTACGTATCATACCCCGTTCATATTCCTCTGCCTTCTGTTACTGTCTCTCGTTTTCCTTCTCTCTCCTGAGTCCCCTCTTTCTTCCTGCCTTTGTGTCCCGCTCTGTGCAATTGTGTATGACACGCGACCAGCTTTTCCATAGGTACAGTGAATTCCTCTGTTCCCAGGAATTTAAATTCAGGCTGCGCCGTATCCCTTATGTTTAAGACCTAAAACAATTACAGATACTTCAGGACTCAGAACTCTATAAAATAAATGATTTATCATATCAAATTGCACGAGGGATCCATCGGAGGTTGAGAACTGTGCTAGATCACAGATGGTATATTTCATGGATTATGATTTCACAAAACAGTCTGTCTTCACAATTTGCCTCTCTTATATTTCCCTCTTGTGAACCCTGTGGGTAGTCATCAGACAGAAGGAAAAAATCCGACGCCTTATCAGTGTAAGTGATAAAACACATTTACCTGCTTTGCTGTTTGGCTTCCCTCTGAATTGAGTCCTGAATTCCTTTGCTGTGTTGGCGGTGGGCGGCCTGCCCAGATCAGGTCACAAGGTAAAGCGGATGTGCGGATCCCGTCTGTGGCTGTGGGAGTTGGCTGTCCTCCGCTGTGCCACGTTATGGTCTCTGGTTTATGGGCCCGTGCATGACAGCTGTTGTGAGTCACCCACAAGGAGATGGAGTGAACACGTTTATAAGTTCACGAAATAGGAGGGAGAACGAGAGAAAACATTGTGTGCGACACGTCAAAGGCTAGAAATTAGAAAACAAAAGATCCGCTTTAAATCACCAAAGGATCTGTTAAGCGGTGTCCTGCTGTTACACAGACTGGGACAGCTCTGCCACGCGGCTTTGCGTGTTGCTCTTCCTTTTATCACTTACAGAGTCATATTCTTATTTACTAAATGGAATGAGATTTTGAGAGAGAGTCACGTGCCTAGAGTGTAAAATAGTAACTGTTAGAAAATGTACTTAAGTGGGTGTGTGGGGGCCTCAGGAGCGGCCACGAGCACACGCACGTTCCCTCTCTCTGTCCCTCTCCCCCGCTTCGTCTCCCCACTTCTTCTCTCCCTCCCTTCCTCCCCCCTCCTTCCCTCTTCTCCTCTCCCCCTCTGTCTTGCTCTCTCCTCTCTCATTTATTCATTCTCTCTGTCCTTTCAGTCCCTTGTGCTAGCGTGTCAATATCGGTGGTGACATGGTTAATAAGCATACCTAGAAAACTGCACTCTGACGTGTCTGTGCCTATAGAGCCTGGGCGTAGTTTCGATGTAAATAATTTAGCCTCTCTCTGGACCTCAGTTTCACATTCTAAAAACAAAGGACCGGAGCAAGTGTTTACTGTGGCTTTTGTTTTAGTTCGGAAAACTCTGTACTATTCCTAACATTTCCTCTAAGTGTTTCTCTTCCAAGGGGGTCAAACTTTCCTTCCTCCATGTTGTTATGTGTGTGTGTGTGTGTGTGTGTGTGTGTACACACATATACAAACAAAAATATTGCTATATTTAGACATAATTGATTTATAACATTAGTTTCAGGTGTATGGCATAATAATTCAATATTAATACATATTTTGAAATGATCACAATAAATCTGATATCCATCACGTACATTGTTAGAAAATTATATTTCTTGTACCGAAAACTTTAGATTTACTCTGTTAGCAACTTTGAAATATATAGTACAGCACTATTAACCGTAGTCTATAATGTAGTCACCATGCTGTATATTACATCTCAATGACTTATTTTATTGCACTCCCTATGTTTTAATACTTCTGGCATGTTTCTACCTGAAATACTGTGTGCGAGCTCCATTAACATCTGCTAAACAGCTCTAAGAATTGATGAAGTATAGTTTGGTTACTGCTAGCACGGATTTGCTGTTGAAGACTAAAAATAGTCTACAAATTTTATTTTTGATCTGTTACTCATGATCTATGTGTATCAGGTTTAGGAATCTTGTGTTTATTATTTATTTCTGTAGACAGAACATTCAGTAGTAAGTTCCTGAGGATATTTATGGCCTAACGTTGTCAGCCATGGACTGCCTGATTATAGAGCTACCAACCAAAAACCTGTAATATGGTGTTTGCAGCAATTGGGAGATTTAACACCACGGATTTCTTGTGTAGGCTACGGTTCATGCACTTACTTACCGTTTCAGATACATTCTCTAGAAAAACCTGCTTTTCCCCACCAGTGTCTAAGTAGGGCCTGTCTGAGTCTCTTACCATTCTTGGACATTTAGCCTCCCTTCTTTTCAGCATTTATTCATGTTCGCTGTACCAATAACGTTAGGTTATTCAAGGGCAATCCTGTTTGAATGCTGAGAATATAGACCAATTGCCAGTATCTAAAGCAAACATGGAGAATTTTCTCTGGGAAGAATTCAACATCAGCTTGACACTAATAATCATGAGTGGTGGGTAATGAGAGGCTGCAAGCCAGTGAAAAGTAATTCTGCAAACATACCTTTCTCGGTAACACGTCAGCACTTAATAGCCTAGCTTCCGCCACCAAGTAACCACACAAAACGGTATTCCAGCATACTAGCCTGTGAGAACAACATTGTTCTTTGGCTGACTTTAAACGTTCTCTTAAAGGAGATGATGTGGAACACTTACTTTAATTTTTCAACTTTATAATTACATGAAAAAGACGCACAAATTATAAAACTGAGAATCATCTGTGAAACAAAATGTTCACTTTCTTGACAGAGGGTGCCAAGTAGGTCAGTAGGTACCTCAGTTGTTATTGCATGCATAGCAAGCTGAAAGGTAAGCTGTTTTGCTACACTTAATAGAAAAGACTAGAAGGAAATGTGGCAAAATGTTAGAATTTGGTTAGCTCTGTAGAGTGGCGCTACTGAGTATTTTTATTTTCTGCTTTGTTTTCTGATGGGTTTCTCATCTGTTTTTAAGAATAATGAGCTGTGCTAATTTAAAATACTAATCTTGTCTATTTTAATAGAAAGTAGATGACACGATAAAATATATTTTCTTGTTGAAGAAAAGTGTATTTTTGTGTTGACTTAGCAAATGGGATCATATTTATTAGTTCATTTCTCCTTTGAATTAGTATCTGTGTTGGGGCTAGTTTGTTTTTCTCTGCTCTCCTTGTATTACAAGGACATAAAATTGAGAAAGAATTGACGATTGCATCTCAGTTTTTAAATTTTTTTTTTTAATTTTTATTTATTTCTAGGAGAGAGAGAGAGACAGCGTGAGCAGGGGAGGGTCAGAGAGAGAGGGAGTCACAGACTGAAACAGGCTCCAGGCTCTGAGCTGGCAGTCAGCACAGAGCCCGATGCGGGCCTCGAACCCACGAACCGCGAGATCATGACCTAAGTGAAAGTCGGACGCTTAACCGACTAAGCCACCCAGGCGCCCCGCATCTCAGTTTTTAAATATTACAGACCTAAATCGCCTATCCTATTAAGAGGAACTGCTAAGAGCTCAAAGACCTGGGTTTGGTTCCTGTAAAAGGTAACGCCTATCTCTTTAAAGACAGGGCAATACATCCCTCTTGTTTTAATGGCTAAAATCAACACCCCTTCCTATCTGGCCTCGCCCCTCCCCTTTTTGTTACTAGGTACAAACTTCAGCAAAATAAAGTTAACACTAAATGTCACTTCATAATTGCAGTAATGATCACACAGCTGTGCTTTCCTCAGTTTATAACACACGTCAGCATCAGTTTAGGGGCTCAGCTTCATTTCCTGCAGACATTCTGCGCAGACTGTTTTGGTGGCGAGAAAGCAGGGTGTCCTGTTGGTCACTGCTGGGGCGCTCGGGCCAGGGGTCGCGGCGTGCCACCTCTCGGCAACGCAAGGCTCGGCTGTGTCATTGCCGGGTGACTCGGTCCTGTATTTATTTACTTGCTTACGGATTTTCTTACTTACTTCTCAGGTATTTTTGTTGGCCAGATTAAGAACCGCTTTATTTATGAGTTGGTGAATTTTCAAGGAGGAACTCTTACACTTAAATGAACCTGTGAGAAGCCCACAGAAAAGCAAGTGCCTGCAGCGCTAATAATGAGAACTGACAAGGCGGCCCTGCTGGGTTTATTTATGACCTTCTGCCTTTGTTAGCTCTTGTGAGAAATTCCTTTCTAACCATAACAATATTGTCGGAGTTTGGCACTGTACAGAGAAATCCTACCGAGCCCCGAGGCCCACGAACTGGCACTCATTCAGCTCGGAACAGATTGCGGGGCTTGCTGGAGTTCTCCATGTTCCTTCTCTCCTCTTTTATTTAATTCATCCGTAGTTTCCACCAGGTTTTATGTACCTGGCTTCAATATATATATGTATATATATTGCTTTTATTCTCCGAACCCGAATCCACCGTTTCCGTAACACAATGTCGTACCTACTTAAGAGCTAAGGAAAATTCGGAAGAGGGCAGGGTCTTGGGAGGCCAGGAGGGACGGGTGTGTCCTGTACAAGGACAGACCATGGGACGTCACATCACATGCTCCGAACTGACGGACTGTTGTGACTCTCCCAACCGTCTCCTGTGGTTACTCCCTCTCAGCGTCGAAGTGAGCTCAGTGGGACAGATTTACCTCAGGTTATGATTTTCTCATACTCTGGTTATTATTTCTACTCCTTTTGGGTACGTTAAGAACCCATTCATTCTAGCTTGTTTCCTCATTTCCCCAATTTCCAAATGCAACAGGACATTTAAAAGCCTCAATTCACAGAGAGAATTGTGTTAAAAATTGTAATTTTCTTTGGAAGTAGAAGAAAATCCATAATGTTCAACCTGTACCTCTTAAAATGAGATCCTTGACAGGAATGTTCTGTATGGACTTACTTAGACCGTGGGAGATACACCCAACCTGAAGCAGTGGTGTTCCGCATTTCTAATAACTGGTCCTGTTTCTTCGGTGTTGCCAACAGTGACAAAACAGTATTCCATTTCAAGTATTGACAGACTCATGACTTCGGTTTCTTCTGAGAACCTGTTCCCAGTGGCAGTTTTGGGGGTGGAGGAGTGGGGATAAGCTCTGTAGGACCCGTTTAACTGCAAGTACCAGTGTCTGCCTTTGCTGTGTTGACCTCTTTGAGGAAGTGGGTTGTTCGGCCCCCGGCCCTGCTATATCAAAAGGCCACACTATTAAAATCGGTATTGATATTTGTGCTTTATTCTACTTACCTCTTAGCTGATTCTCAAAGTCGTCCTCAGCCATCTTACTGAAGAATGTACAAACAGACTTGCTAATGGAAGCCATGAGGAAAACTGTATTAAAATCCTTAGCCTTGAAGCTCCTGGAGGGCTCTGTCCGTGGAGCCTCAAAGTCTTGGTTTCAGCTCAGGTCATGATCTCATGGTTCCTGAGTTCAAGCCCCGCATCTGGCTCTGCACTGACAGCGTGGAGCCTGCTTGAGCTTCTGTCTCTCCCTTTCTCTCTGCCTCTCCCCCACTCATATGCTCACGTGTGCGCTCATGCTCTCTGTCAAAATAAATAAACTTTAAAACAAATAAAATTATGTCTGCTCAAGTACAAGGAAGAAAGAAAAAAATTCTCTCAAATCTAATCACTTAAAATAACCACTGTTAACATTTTAATACCGCTTAGGACTAAAAAAGGCACACATATATTTTATATGTACATAGAAATGCATACATATTCATATAACATTTTACATCAAGTAGATGTTACCTGATTTTCACTCAACAATCTTTTCAATAAAAATTACATTTTTAATATAGAATTTTAATAATTATTACTTATTTTAAATCTTTAGAGAGAGAGAGTACATACACAGTTGGGAGCAGGGAAAGAGGGCAGAGAGACAGAGACAAGGACCAGGAATCTTAAGCAGGCTCCGTGCCCAGCACAGAGCTGGATACAAGACTTGATGTCACAACCCTGACATCATGACCTGAACCAAAGTCAAGAGGCAGACCCTTAACCGAATGAGCCGCCGAGGCGCCCCAGATAATTGTTGTATATTTCAAATAACCCGCTACTAAGTTGACATTTAGGTGATTTCTAACTTTTTTGCCATTTTAACATTTAGCTTTCTATTTTTGTTGTTATTCATTGTCTTAAATGTATTTCTACACTATGTGATATAATAAAGATCATGGTGGTTAATATTTATTAAATAGATTCTCTGTTAAGCTAAATTCTCTCCATATCATTGGGACTGAGATCATTTTATAGGTGAAGAAACCGTGGCATGGAGATGTTAATTCACTTGCCTCGTTTATGCCACTAGGAAGTGATAGAGTGAAGATTTGAATCAAGACTTTGCAACCGGGGCTGGGATTGCCTTTTCCAGTCCCCCTTCGGCATGCAGTGTTTATCGTTGGTAACACTGCGTTTTAAAGTGCCAAAGACTATTTACTTAATAGAATATTGATTGTTAACATACCTATTTGCCTGACACATAATTATCTGGTGAATATTTGTTAAAGAATGGAAGGATGCATTCATGTCTCTATTTACTCACCCTGTTTTATAAGTGAGATGATTTTCTATAAGTCATTTGCAAATTCTTTATCCTGTATTCAAAATGTAGTTTAGGTTACAGAGTGTTAACAAGCAAACCATGTGTCTCAAATGCATGTCTGTTTATATATGTGTGTGTGGGCATTTATGTTCAAAGCACCTATTTATCGAACATGTACATGGCTAATAGTTCTTATCCATAATTCTGTCTAATCCTCACTATATAGCGTAAGTGATATTTCCCCTATTTTTTGGATGGTGAATCTGAGGCTCAGTGAGGGTAAGTAACTTGCCCAAGATTGAGTGAAGAAATCATGGATCCTGGACTCGATTTCAGACCATTATTACTCCCGAATTCATGATTTTTACCACTCTGTTATTACTGTAAACCTATATTCCAGTAAATATTTAATGAGCACTTACATGCTTGGTGCTTCGGTGCTTTATGTACAGCAACTCATTTAACCCTCTTATCAACACTGTGAGGTCATAACTTTTATTGTCCCCGTACTAAGTACAGATGAGGGGTGGAGGCTTCTGCGTCTCTGTCATTGCCCAAGTCCTTGGAATTTGCAAAGGAAGAGCTGGGTTGGGGTCAGCTGTGTGGTTCTAGAGCCCAGATTCTTTGTACCCATCATTGCCCCCATCTGAAAAGATCATTGATACAATACGAAGGTTAAAAAAAACAAAAACAAAAAATACCCCAGCTAACATCTAATGAATGCTTTTAAAAAGTGATTTTCATTAGAGGAGAGGAATATGATATAGAGGTTTAGAAGACTTTACGGCCCTTGCTAGGGATTTACAGATTGATGCCTGGAGTTTAAGTCCAATTTTATTTCAAAACTTATAATTTACTGGGATAAAAGAAGAATTAGGCCATGTGATGGGCTTGTGAGTCAGCTTACTGAGGTCCCTTCCCTGGTCAGAGGTTTTAGAAGGCAAAGGGAATGTGAATTTTATCCTTTCGCCATTCAGAATCCTATATCTGAATTTGTTTATGCTGTCTTTGAGACTGCTTATAGTGGACTACAGTGCCCATCAGAGAAACTCTTCATTCTCCTCGTGGGCCCTGAAATGTGCTCCAAATGACAGGATAACTACTTGTAAGTGTGAGGCTCAGTGACACCATTGCACGGTACATAAGTGGCTCTGTTGAGAGGTAGTGTGTTTGAGTGTGAAACAGGCTGGCCTTCCAGACTTAATTCAGGCCCTTACTGATGATGATATCATCATCATCATCACCATAATCATTATTAGTATTTACAGGTTTCTTTCTGAAACCCTGAACAGGCTTATGACCACCTCCTTTTGAGAAGTAGTTTTTGAAGTAATAGGTTATAAAATGGTTATATGCTCTTAGGAAAAATTATGATATAAAATTGCACTTGAGTGCTAGCCCTTGGGGTGTTAAGTGACCGGCTGCCCCTTACATAGACGGAAAACGACTCACTTTGGAAACCTCTTATCTAAGTGGTTCTGTGAATTGTAACAGAAAATAAGAAAAACTCATGTTTTTAACTTTGACTTTGGGGGGATGTACTGAAGAATGTGTCATATTCCACTTTAAAATATAAAAATAGTCCTCACAAAACATTTCCATCTGTAATGTAGTGAGGCTAATCATGTAAAAAATTTTCTGGATTCTCTACTTTTTTCCTAAAGAACTCAGAAGTCTTAAAAATAATTTCCATGAAAATATAAAAATTTCAGCTTTCTTTTATATTGAAACCATTAAACTATTTCTATTTTTAATGAGATAATTTTAATCTGTCTTTAAATACTGAAGAAATGGAATAACTCATTTGTAGATATTTTTGATTATTATTAGAAGAGGAGATAGTCATTCAAAAAAAGAAATTGGAATTTGAGCTAATGTGGCCTTAGTATTTATTGCATCATTAATTCTATTTAAAGAAATGTTTTAATGTTTATTTTTGAGAGAAAGAGAGAGAGAGAGGAAGCTCATGTGCAGGAGAGGGGCATAGAGAGAGAGGGAGACCCAGAATCCGAATCTGAGCTGTCAGCACAGAGCCCGACGCGGGGCCCAAGCTCACAAACTGCGAGATCATGACCTGAGCCAAAGTCAGATGCTAAGCCAACCAAGGCGCCAAACCCCACGTCAGTTTTATTTTTAACTTCTTTAAAACAAGAGTGATTCAAATGCTGCGTCTAAAGACATAACTTATTATGAGGAACTCATGTCTTTTGAACGCCATGCCCTTCACAGTTCCTTCTCGATTGCTCTGTCCCTTTTATTGACCCATTGGCGAAATAAACATGATGATCCCCACTTTGTAAACAAAGGATTAGGTTGTCTTGCCCACAGCTGATCCTTGACGGCACCCAGCTTCAGGAGCCCCTTACATCCAGCACTTTTCTACTGCAGCACGGCTTTCTCTCTGTGCCGACATTTTGTTATTGACAGAAATATGGTAGAAAGTCCGTATTCACGGAGTGCAGGCAGCCCTTGCCCCTCTCATTGAAGCGCTTATGAATGAGTGACCCAGCAGGGCCACCTGCAGAGGGAAAGGACTACCTCCTCCAGGCAGAGTTTGCTTCTCCTTTAGCTACTGTTTGGGTTTGTTTTCAGACCCAGTTCCCACCTCTTAGTGGATTTGGCTGTAGGGCCGGCAGAGCCCTTGTCACTANCACTCCCCGAGTCTCCCTGCTCCCTCACACTTCCCCCATTGCACACTCGGGCACACCTAACTCCAGTCCTGCCACACCCATCCTTTTAACTTACTGTTTCTTATCTAATTCTCTCAACAACTGTCTTTGGCAGGTACTGGTGTTTCCCCTCGTTTACAGATGCGCGAAGCAAAGCACAGAAAGATTATTAAATATGCCGCCCGGTCACTTAACAAGTGGCAAAGCCAGCGTGTGAATGTAAGCGGTCTTATTCCAGAGCTCCCACCGTGGAGCATGCTAGCTTCACTCCTCTATTGCCTCTTCTCCTCTATCGATCATGTATTAGTGCATTGGCTTTGGGGGGTTGTTTTGTATCAACATTTTTTTTTTGTGAGATTCATGTTAATATTTTTAACTGCAGCTCATTCCGTTTCACCACTGTGGAGTGTCCCATTTTCTGAATACATCTCTATTTTATATTGCTGGAAAGCTAGACTGTCTCGTTTTTGTTGTGACAGTCCTGAAACAAGGTTTCAGTGCACGGATGTGTCTCCTTATGTACCTGTGCCAGAGGGCACACTAAGACGTGGACTTCCTGGGTCACAAGGTAACCGTACCTTCAGCTTTACAAAAGTGTGCTTACAGAGTTTTGTCCAGAGTGAGCATACAAATTTATACTCCCACTAGCCATGCCTGGAAAAGCAGAAAGTGCATATTTTTTTCTCTCCATTGTTTTTTTTTTTTTTTTTTATGAAACTTCAGTTGGAAGTATTATTTCATTTATTGTTGATAAGAGTATCACCTAATCATCTTATAAAGGAACTTGAGTTACACTGAAAGACATATAGAAAAGAATTAACTGGCTTGACCATGTGAAAGTTAATGGAGACAGGACAGCCTTTCCTTACAAAAGAATCCCAAATAATAAACGTAGATGGAACGAAGGAAATAGAAAGCCAACGTTAGGGCACTGGAGTCCTGCTGCAGGCAAGGTCCACTGACAAATGCTAATTCACATTGTGGGCAAAACTTGAGAAACAGGATAACTCACATCGCTTCAAATATATCCGCCCCCCAAATATTTACCTATTCTGTTCGCTTTTAACACACACCCACAAAGTCTTTGATGCTCATCCAGGAGGTGGAATTAATTCCCCTCCTTCGGGTGTGGGCTGGGCTTCGTGACTCCCTTCTCCTGAATGGGAAATAGAAAAGGTGAGAAGTAACTTGCCTGTGGAGAAACCTGGGAGGCCTCACCTTAACCAAGTGATCGCAGGTACTGTCACCTCTCATAAGGCATGTTTATATCCTACCCATACGATGCCTTGTAAAGGGAACTGCACATCTGTGGTTCTTTCCCCAAATCTGTAACCTCAGCCTCGTCATAGGAAGACACCAAGCAAGCACAAATTGAAGGGCGAACGCACCACGGTTACGTAAAATGTTAGCATGAGGGAGCCTGGGTGAAGGGTGCGTAACAACACCCCCTAAGTACTCTTTGCCACTTTTGTATTAAGTCTAAATTTCAAGATAAAAATTTTTGAAAAACCCAATGAGGGGTCAGAACAAGCATATATGTTCTTATGGTTCATGTGAATAGGGAAAATGTCAAAGTAACTAAGTTTTAGTATTGCTGTATAAGTAAAACTTCTTTCTATTCCACGTAGACTCAGTACAATTTGTGTGTTGCTCTGTTTTTTTTTTTAAGTTGCTAATTTATTTGCAGTTCCTATAGGTCTTACTATTTCAAAGTAGCTCATTGCTATATGCCGAAGAAATAAATGTCTCCTGAGGGTTCATGCCTTTTTGTTTTTAAGTTTTATTTTCAGAATTTCTACGTGCTAAGCATTACACTTCTAAGATAAACAGTAGTTTTTCACCATGAGAGACGCAAAAGGTGGTGTTGATTGCTTTTCTGTTATAAAGATTTATGATACGCTTTCAGCAATAAAAACTGGTATCAGTAGACAAACTCTAAATCTTACATATTTACAGATCTTGTTAGTTTGTCAATTTGCTTTCAAAGCACATGGGTCATTCATACCTTAGAGTTTCTTACCTGACGTTGATATTTGTGCAGCACAAGCCCATAAACCCGTACCCTCTTCCGGCGTGTAACAAGCTGGTCCTTCCCCCTTCGTAACTGCGTGTCTCAGGAGTCGTCACCAGCGGTTTGGGGGCAGGGAATATAAAGAACATCATCCATTAGGGGCGCCTGGGTGGCTTAGTCGGTTAAGCGTCCGACTTTCACTTAGGTCATGNAGACACTGCAGTACTATTTTAAGGGTAAGGTATATATATTTCAGCTCACTTACCCATTCAGTGATTCTTACACATGACTGAAAATGAGCTACAGTCTGGAAAACACGCCACCCTTTAACCTGGACTGTAGTTATCGAGGTCTTTGTGGTCGTTCCTTTATGTGTTAAATTTTACACGACGCTAAAATATATGGCTCTTTATAAAACGTTTTCCCGGTGTATTCGTAAAGCGGTACCTGTAATTGTAGCCGTGTTCTCAAGGCATTCTTCGTTCCTAAACACTTGAAAACATGATTGTTTTCTTTCAAGTGTTTAGCACTTCCTTCTTGGCACTCCTCTGCATTCCTTCTCCTCCGATCGCACTGGAAGTCATCTTTGAGACGGCTGGCTGGCTCCCTGGCTTCTGAGTGCAAGCCCAGGCTGCCTGCCGGGGCACATGGAGGCGGTTCATGGCCCCCCCCCTCAGCCTTTTTCCTGGGTTCCCAGTGCGCTTCTCCCCCGGCAGCTTCTCCCCACTGCTCCTCAAGCGACAGCCCGCCCACAGCGCTCGCCCTTCCACATTGTTCCATCTGCCTCCAGGCTCCTGCCCACCACTCCTCCAGAGGGCACACCTTGGCTGCTGGTCGGGGCGTCTCAGACGGCAGCCCCCGGGGCCAGCGCGCACCGCTGAGGACACACTGCTGTGTATTCCGTCCACACCACTTATGATCCGCCCCTGCACCGCAGAACCTCTTCCTTTCTTAGGAACCGACCTGGCTGGAGTCTCTTCATTGAGACTCTGCGCAAGTGGACGTTGAAGTGTACGGGAGCGCGGTACAGGCCGGTTTAAACATAAGACGTCAGTCACATTTTTTTCCACCTCCTTTTCCACCACCTCTGTCTCCCGCACCCCACGGCTTCACCTGCAAACCTTAGCTAGCGCGTGCCTGCCTGGGGGTGGCACTCCGTACGGAGACCTCGCCCCAGATTACTCGGGATTCTCACTTTATTCTGTAGTAACCTCATAGGTGGTCTGTCATTTGTATTAATAGGTGTATTCTTTAAGATGCCATTGCTCTTAGAATAGCAACGGGCCAGCAGTTATTCACACATGAGTCTTTTTTACTGTTTTCAGCACCGACGTCTGACGTCGACTTCGACTTGAGGCTAGGAAGGGTCTGGAGGCTCCTGGCTATGTTGGACGATGAAATCAGTGAAGAAACCTTTGGGTAGGAACAACAGATTGGAGCTGATAAGATGCTACAGCTTCGGGGCGCCTGGGTGGCTTAGTCGGTTAAGCGTCTGACTTTCGCTTAGGTCATGATCTCACGGTTCGTGGGTTCGAGCCCCGCGTCGGGCTCTGTGCTGACTGCCAGCTCAGAGCCTGGAGCCTGTTTCAGTCTGTGACTCCCTCTCTCTCTGACCCTCCCCTGCTCACGCTCTCTCTCTCTCTAGAAATAAATTTAAAAAAAACTTAAAAAAAAAAAAAGATGCTACAGCTTCATCATGTAAGAAAATATATACAGTATCTCTGGTACATGGAAGGTGCTAAATCAATGGTAGTAAGAGTTGTTGCAAAAAAAATCATCATTATTATGTTCATTATCATTATCATTTGTGAGGACGGTCCTAGGAGTGTAACCAAGCAGGGCAAGGTTGGTTCCAGATGAAAGTTAATCCCAGATTCCATATAATGCAAAACAAAACAAAACAAAAGAAACCAAAAGGAGATTTTCTTACCAAATAGTTTTTCAGTTCAAGACTGCCCATACTGTGGTCAAGGGTCTGTTTGTGGCTCTTTCCAGCCTACATGACATCTTGAGACTGTTGTTAATAGTGGAAGAACAGAGAATCTCCCTGGGCAGAGTTCAAAAACCGAGAATAATTTAGGATACCCCCTGAGGCTTGTGCTGTGGAAAAAAATTCCCTGACATGATGCATATTTCATACTTCTATTGTTTACCACGTCTACATTTAGAACGCAGCACATTTTATATCAGGAGTTCTAACCCAAGGACCTTTGAAGCTTCTATTTTAGGTGCTGATTTTTCAAAATCAAAGGAAATGTAACCACTTTAACAATTGTTGCTTATGATAGTATGTGTGACTCTGAATCCTGCTTCTGTAAAGTATCAGTTTAGTTGATTACCCTACAAATGTCCCTTTGAAATGAGAGTTACGCATAATGGAATCTTGGCTGGAGAAAAAGAAAAAGAAAGTGGTTCTCATTACAATGAATTTTGACTCATGAATTTTCTTTGCATTTATCCTTGGCTTTGGCTAGGGGTTTGTCATTTGTGGGGCTTGTGACTATGTTTAAATTAACATCAAACTTTTTTTTGTTCCAGTTGGCCTCATACATCTTAAGGCTATGTGTTATATATAGTGTCAGCATATAAAGAAGAGATAAATATTTATTATTTGGACATGTTTAAATAGAAAGTGATATATATAACTTGGAAAGAAGATGCTCTTAGAGCCTAAAAATTAGTGCTTTGGAGGATTTTTTCCCACGGATTCTGTCTTTCTGTGCTTTTGCATTTTTTTATTCGTTCAGACAGGAAGCCTAAGCTTTTAACTCGTTTGCTGTCTAGACAAACGAAAACAGCAGGGACTTGGGTGGGCTGCACGAGAAGAAACCCACAAACATAGTAGAGATTAAACAGAGTCACCGCAAGGTTTTCCCTTTGTGTGGACGTGTCAGTCAAATTCTTGACTCAATTCTAATATCAGTTTCAAGGTGTATTTGTATCACATGTCCAAAATGATACTTCTAAAATAAGGTTGGAAGGTATGAGGTGATTTTACAGTGTGCCCAGCATCAGTTTCTCAAGAGCTAAGCATCTAATGAGGCTGGGGGTGGTTAGCCTCAGGGATGTTAATTGGAAACAGAGGGCTGAGAATTCACTGCTAAATCTTAAGAGCGCGAAGTCAGTAGTTTTCACTAGAGCATTTATGGTAAATATTTAGAAGGATTTGCATGTGCTGGCTTGCTCTGCGTGCTGTTTGCAGCTGTATTTTACCGCAGAGCACATAAATTCGGCGACAGTCACCAGAGCAGCCAGTCAACCCATCTCTCTTTAGCACCACACTTGACACAAGGAGTCACCGCCCTTAAGAAAGTTAGAGTCTAGTTAGAGAGAGAAAAAGAAAAAATGCGCGTCTGAATTTTATACCTGAAATTCTAAAAAAGAGAAGAGACACTATTCCTGCTTTGGAAGATGACGGAGAGACATTTTTTAAAAGACCACTGAACTGGCATTTTAACCTGTGCGCCAAACCCATGGGAAGTCACAGTGAGAAATCATTAACTGTAGCCTATTAAAATCCTTAAACAAGAGACCTGAACTAGTCTCACTGATTGAAATATCTTCTCTGTTTCTAATTCAGTGTTTATCCTCATGTTCTCTTGGGGCGCTTCTGAGCAAGCGATGCCCAAATGTGTGCACTGCTCTGCAGTTTTCTATCAGAAACCGATCCAATGCTATCAGCTCATTGTATTGAGGGCCGCAGCTTAGAGTATGTTGGAGTTGATTTGCTTTTCTTTAAAAACCCACTTATTTAATTAAACAAGGGAGTACGTTTTCTAACGTATTCCCAGGTCTTTGAAGACAGTAAGACGTCCCCAGCATTGCCTGGATTTATCCTTTAGGAAGCTAACTTACTAGCTAAGTTGAATACCATCAAAACCAAAGATGCCTCTTGATGTAGTGAGTCATAATATATTAAACATATTTTTAGGGAGGATCATCTGCAATATGTAGACACGAAAGAATGTTTATACTTGATGTTGTATGCTTGTTACATGTATGTGTAGATCTCTAAAAATTCTTCCTGTGCTCCTTCTTCATGGCATGTTCCCAAATACATCCCTCTGTCCCTGCCCTTCCCCACCCTGCCTGTCCCATTGTATTGAATCTGGACCATATCTGCGCTCTGTGTTAAGTCGTAAGTGTGTCTCTTGTCAGAGCTGCTAGCATTGTTACTGCTCCCCGGTGGCATTTCATTCTCCGTGCGGTGAAATCTCCTGTACTCCTCACTCAGATCAGAATGAAAATTTTACATGGGCGGAGAGATGATGGTTGCGGAGGGAAAGCCTTTGCAGGGAACTTTCATTTAAATTAAATTTTATTTTTTTTTTTTAATGTTTTTTTATTTATTTCTAGGAGAGAGAGAGAGAGAGAGACAGCGTGAGCAGGGGAGGGTCAGAAAGGGAGTCACAGACTGAAACAGGCTCCAGGCTCTGAGCTGGCAGTCAGCACAGAGCCCGACGCGGGGCTTGAACCCATGAACCACGAGATCATGACCTAAGCGAAAGTCGGACGCTTAACCGACTAAGCCACCCAGGCGCCCCTAAATTAAATTTTAAAGTAAAACAAGCCTTTCTTTTTTAAGGCATTGATTTTCGGAAAATAAATTAACCATTGGCGGCAGAAGTTAGATCATTTTGGGGGTGCTGGAAAGCATTCAGTATTCTGAGTGATGTCACATACTGAAAACCCAACTTGATAGCTAGATTTTACCAACTCCCCTCATCCCAGCAGATACCGAATTTACTGTGTATGAGCCCAGGAAGTCATCGCCTCACCCGTCACTCCATCGATACAAAGCAAAGATGCAAAGGGAATGCTTGGGGCAGGGGGCTCTAGCCCCTTAAAAGAGTCCGCTCTGCAATTACGTTACCTGCCAGCTTTCCAGCAAGATAAATGAAGCACTGTAGCTTGAAGGTGCCTTGGTCAGAATGAGATGCAGTAAGGTCTCTCTGTTCTTTACAGGCATCATAGATCTGATAGTACTTATAAAAGAAGAATAGAGTTGGTGCCCTGCTGACTAAATTGTCCTCTAGAGGAGTATTAGTTACAGAGCTTCTTTGTTAAGTAGGCTGAATGTTTAAGCCACTGTTGAACTTCTTTTATTAACATGTTTTAAGATAGCTATACGTGCAGATACCCTAAGTGTCTGCAGGGCGGGAATGTTCCTCTATAATTTACATATAAAAGTTACGTGTATGTGTAATAGTAATATAGAAATTATATCTTTTTATTACTCTTCTGTTGCACCGAGGTCTAGTCAGCACTGAAATTCTGATGACATGTTGAACACTAAGAAAGCCACCGTTTTTATATTTTTCTCTTGGTATTTCCTTGATCACCTTGTTGAATAACAGAAATGTTTTTCATGCTTTTGCAGCTTGAAGGAAGCTTTCCTAACACCCATTTGTGTCACTTGTTCAACCATAACTTGGAATTTTAAGGGAGGACAGGGAGGGAATTTATAGGTCGTGCAGAGAATTTTACAAATTTCCAAGTAACAATTTGGTTTTTTTTTTATGAAGAAAGATATGCATTAGATTATTTAACTTCAAGTAATGATGTTTAAAAAAATTGAATCTACGTCAAAGGCTTTTCTATGTTTAATCCCATACATAGTATAATAAAAGATAATAGTTTTATATCTAGTTATCTATTAAATTTTTTTCCTGTAAAGAAGCATGAAACGCCTGTCCCCCCAATCTCCCCCCACTGTTTCTTGCCCGATGGTCGTTTATTGACAATGCATGTTTGTTAGGTGTCCGCGCCTACACAGGCCCGCCAGCCACCCTCGTGGGGGCTCCCGGCTTACCCCGCTCCTGCACAGAGAACGCAGCTCTCTCCGGCTCCCGTTCAGTATTTTCCTGGTGGATGTAGACGTGGAGTCAGTCCCTGTTCTTGGCGGAGCTCCCAGAATTCCTGACATACAGGGTGTCACCATGTGGTTCAACTGCGGCCTAGCTCCCTCCAGTTTACCCCAAGGAAGAGGAGAAGGCAAGAGAGGCCGTACTAGAAATATCTCAGCTCTCAGTCAGGGTTAGCCGGCTTTTTTGAAAGGGCCCGACAGTAGACATTTTAGGCTTTCTGGGCCATGGGGTCTCCATCACAGTCTCCTCGCAGCCCTGAAGCAGCCGTGGACGATTCGTAGAGGGAGGGCGGTGACGGCGTTCAATAAAACGTTACGGCGCTGAAGTTCAGATTTCAAGTATTTTTCATGTATCACAAAGTATTACGCTTGATTTTTTTTTTCTTAGTCATTTAACAACATTTGGCTTGTGGGCAGAGCAAACACTGGCAGGGTCCCGTTTGAGCCCCCAGGCCGGAGCTTGCAACACCTGCTTTGACAAGCCCCACCTGTGTGTCCCTTTGCAGTTCTGTGAATGGGCTACATCCGGTTAGGAGGGGGATGCCTTGTGAGCAAGTACTTAAACCCCAACCCCTCTTACACACCTCTGCTCCTGTCCTAGCTCTGAGGCTGTGCCCCTGAGGAGGCAGCAGTGGGCCNGCTCTTTCAGCAGGCCCACGTGTATGTGCGTGAACACTGCTAATTTCAGTCTTGTTTCTAGAAACTCAGAGAATTGCCTTCATTTCTGAAGTGTGAATACTTTCTACATTGTATATTGCCTGTCACTCTCTTAATAACCTTTCTCTCTTTCTGACCCTGCTTCGCAAAAGTTGCGCTCGGTTCCGAAAGTCTGAATTGAACTGTTGTAAAACTGGGTACTCAAGTGAAATACAGTGTTTTATCAGCTGAATATGTGCAAAATCATGCAGCTTGCGTGTCCTGCCTAGAAATGTTAATATATTTTATTCTCTGAATTCTGAAAATATGATTGAGTGTTCCCCATTTTATTTTGGAGATTTGATGATACTTTCTCTGGTGGAGATATGTTCAATCTACCCTGATACCATTGCGTTTATGTTTGTTACTCTAAACCTAGAAGTGATTCTTAGATGTTACTCTTCTTAGCATAAGAAATTTTTGTTTTCTGTAACATGCATTTTTGTGAGGTTTTATAGCTATTTGAGACTGTATTTTTAATCATGGGCATTTTCACTGTTAAGAAAGAGAAGCCCATTATATGATATAAGAGATGGTTAACAGATCAACTTTCCAGGAGACCAGGACCCTGGCCCTGAGTTTGCTTTGCGAAATTTCGGGGGACCCCGAAGACCCATAACCAGCTATGCTCTACCCGGTCCTGTTGGTGCTTCCTGGTCTAGATCCAGTCTACCTCCACCAGTTTTCAAAGCCCTCGTTTTAGAAGTCCCAGTAGTAAGCAGTGAGGTAAAATTAAGCATGAATAAAGTGGAATGCGTAGAGAGTATAAATTAGAATTAAATATGCTTTGTAGACAACAGCAGAACCTGCCATTTATGATCCCACTCGGCAGCATTTGGCCCTAGACCATCCGGACAAATAATTTTATACTGCAGCCCGGCTTTTAGAACTTGGCCAGCACTAGCTCCAGGCCCCACCCGGACCTCCAGACTCTCAGTGACCTGGGAGCGCCCCCCAGTGGGTGACCCATCCTGGGCCCTGGCCCCACAGCAGCGAGGAAGGCCGGACGAAAGTCTCTTCCTTTCATCCTGACGAGGGTGCAGAAGATTCCTCTCTCTCAGCTTCCCTTCATCCTCTTGAGTGAATGGTTCTGTCCTCCTCAGTGGTGTAAACTCCATCAGTAACTGACTAACTGAGCTGTAGTTTCTGTGTCTCTCAAATGGCAATTTTAATAACTGCCTTATTGAGTGTTAGGAACAAATTCTAGTTGGCATGAAAAATTGTTTGTTTAGCTTAAAATTGTTATAAAAAGTGAGGCATTAGAACCCACTTTCTGCCAACATAACCTCAAAGGGATTTATTTTCACAGGATCATACAAACATATACACATAACTACTTCATCATCATGGTACTTACAATTACTTAAGATGTAAGTATTTCTTACCACGAGGTCTGGTTAAAATGTTGCTGTCCCATTCGAATGTAATAGTTCGAAATTCACATAGTCCTTCAACGTGGACTCTAAATAGAAGGATCCCAAACTATAGTTTCCAGTTTATGGACGCCATCATTCCATTGAGATGGTAAGTCACCACCCAAAGTGCTGTCTCCTGTAACTCTTGGAACGGGTTTGTTGGACTAGGTGCTGGCAGCTACACGAAAGCTGCCAGATGGTTTTATGAAAGAGAGGTGTACAACTTTCTTCACTCCTTAGGACTGGGCCGGATCTTAGGGTTCAGCTCATGTGAGACCTCCTGAAAGTCTTCTAAGAATGAGTGGCCACGCTCTGAATTGGGGGTATTATCTGGAAAAACTGCTGTCTCCAAAAGGGGCCACTGTTGCAATTTCGAAATAACGTTTTTGATCGGGCATGGATCCAAGCGTGTTGCTTTATGAATCTGTTGGTGTTTCTTTCTCAGGACTTGTCTGGCTCCATTGACGACCTCCCCACGGGAACGGAAGCAACTCTGAGCTCAGCAGTCAGCGCGTCTGGGTCCACGAGCAGCCAAGGGGATCAGAGCAATCCTGCCCAGTCGCCTTTCTCTCCGCACGCGTCCCCGCATCTCTCCAGCATCCCTGGGGGCCCGTCGCCTTCTCCCGTCGGCTCTCCTGTGGGAAGCAACCAGTCACGATCTGGCCCAATTTCTCCTGCAAGTATTCCAGGTATTCATTCCTTAATATTTATCGTTCCACTCGGTGCTAAAGACACACCTAGGGCTCATCGATGACAACGTACATTCCGTGGTTGTTGTTGTTTTTTTACGGTGAAAACGTGGCGATGAAATCACGTGGTAATGGAGCCCCATGTTAGAAACATAACTTCGAGAGTCCCAGTTGCCAAAGACGCTCTACTAATGAATAAACAGTAAACACTCAATTCATAAAATCACCAGCTAGTTTGATGCTTTTGGTTTGGACGTTGACCTTATGCCAGAAAATTACTGCCTCTCTGTGTGTTTTGTAACGATTCTGTGCATAAGATTCTCTGTGGAGGAGTGCCACTGAGGTAAGGTGGTGGACAAGGATCAGCCTTAGTTTTTATGGTTCTATTTAATTTATTCTCTGGCAGTCAGTTTCTCACATGTTTAGTTTTGTCTTCGCCCGTGCTTTACTGGGCCAGCACCCGTCCACGGCCTCGTCACCGACACAGACTCATCTCCTCATTTTGACGGAAGGAGTTTGCGCTCCAGTGAACACTTGCGTTCAGCTAGTTCAGCAGCCACACTTTGTCTGTATCCTTCACCCTCTTTGTTGTGTACGTAGGGTTCTTTGTCGTTGTGTTGCGTCGTGTTCCTCCAGCTTTCTCCTGTCAACATCGTCCATTTCTCTCATCAGCAGACTAAACGTAATTTTTTTCCACGTAGCTTTTGCTAACATGATCTAGGTGGCTGCCAGAAAGTGCCTTTTACTAACCCATTAGAACGAATATTAAATTGTGGCTCAATCTTCTGATAGTTTAATCTGTTCTCTTGAAAACATAGGTGGTAGTTTTACCCCTTCTTACCATTTTACTCCTTTTATATTTAAAAAATGCTTGTTATGGGATGTTTTATATATAAACCTATATATATTCATATATCTAAACATATATGTGTATATATGAACATATACAGCATGCTAATGATGAGACATAACTACCAAATGAATATTCATGAACCCACTGTCCAGTTTAAGACCTGGACTCTGACCAGTGTTGCTGTGTCTGCCTTGTGTTCCTTCCTTACCTTTAGTCCTGTCCTTCCCTGCCTCAAATACTCTGTGAATATTCTTTTTAATTGTTCTTTTGGGGGGTTTTTTGTGTTTTTGTTTTTTTTGAAGCATTTTATTATAAAAATTCATAGAAAATATATCATTAGTTTTATTTAGTTTTGAGATTTATAGAAGTGTATGTAGAATGACTATATAACTTACCAACCAAGTTGAGACCCTTTTGGGGACATGGATATGTTGCTATTAATAATTATGGGACAGCAGGCGTAACAAGGGAGGAGTCTTGGCAAAACAGACAATGTGGTTACCCCATTCATACTGTCCATGGTTCCTACAATTTGCTTTTTTGACTAAATGTTCTGTTTCTAAGGTTCATCCATATTTTAGATAACAACTATAATATAGCACATTTTTGATTTAGGCATTTTGATGTTAACCTTTCTTTCAAAAATATGTTTGTCCTCACAGAGATTATAATGAAACCTGGATTTACCCACTTTTTTTTTTATAACATTTTTCAAATTCTGAATACTTTATATTCCAGAAATCCTTAGGCAGTTTTTGGTGTTGAGATGGGTTTTGAAGCATCAACCACCTAAATGTTGGGAAGTCATATGTAAAGTATTGTATTTGTCAAGCAAGAACTCCTTTCAAAAATTGGATCAAAAGGACTTTTCTTAATAACTTCAGTGAAAATTCCTCAGAGGTATAAAGATATTGTAGTCTTTTATTTAAAACTGCTGATATGGGTAATTCACAGTGTGATGATTTTCATACATGTGTTTATCATTCCAGTGGGGATTTTGAAACTTCTTTTTCACCGTTTGGATTTGGATGTGGTGTAGAACACATACCCAACACAAGAGCTCACTTTGGTCACGTGGTACCACGTACCGTGGAGGATGTAGCTCAGCAGGTGAACTGGCTTCAGAGCCTGGTGCTTAGTTCTATGTTGGGCAGCATAAAGTTGGTCAGCGGATTACACTTCTGGTGATCCGTTAGCCCCAACTCAAAGGAGGCCTGTTCTCTGTGGTTGCTGCAGGCAAGGGCCTGGATGGGATTCTCTCCGCCAGCTTCTTGGGAAAGTAAGTTTGTAGTAGAATGCTTTCAGGTTTCTCAGAAATGTTGTTGAAAGCATACACTTTGTTTTTAAGCTTGGGTCCAAAATGCTAACCGCCCAGGGACTACATTTTCATTTCACACACTAGTCCGACTCAGCTCCTCTCCATCCACGCGGCACAGGGAAGAAATGACACAGCAAAAGTTCACTTTTGGGGGTGAGGAACGCTCTTCAGGTAGATCCGTAACCGTGTCTGCTGAGAGAAGCTGCAGAGCAATGGGATTGTATAGAACATGGCAAACAGAACGTTTCTTTAAGGTCGGTGTTATTCTAAGAGTAGTAACCAGCTGGAAGTCTGGTCGGCCGTTTTGGGACCTGTTCCCTTTTCTCCTGGTGGAACCCCAGAGAAGACTGCAACTGGTTGGCCTTCTGTATATAACCATCCGATCTCACCTCACTTTATCGCCACTCACTTGCTGTATAACCTCGGAGAGGCCTCTACCCTCTCTTTGCCTCAGTTTCTGCATTTGTAAAGATAAATAGCCACATCTCCTAGGGTTCCTGTACAGATTAGATGTGTTGATGCACACAAAGGAGATGCATGCGAAGCACTCAGGGCATGTTAACGGTCACTGGGGTTCCGGTTACCGGTAGCTGAGACCCAGAGGCCCACCCTGTGCTGTGTCCAGAGCAGCACAGGTGGTTTGGGCAGCAAGTCTTCTGACTGCTCACCCAGAGTGTTCTTGCACATTTCAGAAGACACGCATGCAAAGTTTTCAGTGATGATTTGCTCTGTTTACTGAGGCTACTTAGTAGGTGTGCTCAGAGCCAGCCACGAAAGCGTAATGTATGGTTACGAACTTGAATCGTTTTTCTTCTAACTTGGAAAAAAAAAAGATGGCAGGTTAGTGGTTGACCTTCTTGGGGATTAGGTCTGAGAAAGTCAAGGGGACACATGCTTCTGCACCCTTGCTTCGCTGGGACCAGAGGCAGATGGATGCCGGTGTGGTGTGCTGAGCAGGGAGTCTAACATCAATTTAACCATAGATGCAGTTTAAACAGTGGGTTCTTCCTCCCACGTTTTGTATGTATTGACACAACATCAGCTAACCGATCAGTACGAACCTCTCAGCGGCCTTAGCCATGGCTGCCACTTGCAGTCAAGCAGGTTGCTCATTGGACAAGGACATGGGCCAGAGGGGCAAATGGGAGTGAAATTCAGGCTCTTCTCCTGTGGGGAGGGACGGCTTTTTTTTTTTTTTAACTCCCACGGAGGAGGCCCTCCCCCCCATGCTTGCCCCGGACCTCTTGGTAGCCACCCTCCATGGCTCGAGTGCAGACACTACCTGCTTCTCCACTCTGTTCCCAAAGTGAAGCCTGGGGACACGTAGACATCCATTTTTAATAGATGCTCATCGTGAATCTTATATGTTGCTGTTTTAAGGGGATTTGTTAGAAATCATGCATAGTTTTGTTGGAAAAAAAAAAAAAAACTTGGTCTTCTCCTTCCCTCCACCTAGCCTATGTGCCCTTGTTTTTTCCTTTTTTTTTTTTTAATGTCTTTGTGTAAACTCGGTCACAGGTTATAAAACCACATTTTAGGGATGGTCATAAAGTTGCTTATTCTTTTTTTTAATTTAACCAAATGCAAAGACACTTTCCCTTAGAGAACAACCAGGCCCGTTTAGTCATCTCACCTTCTCCTTTCCCCTGCCTAGTCCTTATGTTTAAACTTTGTTATATCCACGTTAGATCCTTAGATCACATACAGTCTCCTGCCCTTCGCCTCTGAGTCTGTACCAATGGAGTAAAAACCCCAGGCAGCGGGCACACGGTTTCCCTCACGGGGCAGAATACTCACGCTGCTGCTTTGCAAACATCTGTTTGGAATTTCCCCCATATTCTTTTTTTTCTGCGTGTAGTCTTGTGCTTTCTCTTCTCCCCCTTCCTTCCTCTCATTCCCGGCACTAAGTTGTTTTTTCTGATCTCACCTCTCTCCCATCACCTCCTCCTTGAGCTTGCTGCTGCCTCACCCTGTGTCACAGATCGAGTCTTTCAATCATTGTCTGCCCAGCAAGTCATTGTTCAGACACACAGCTGTCGTGTGGCTGACGGCCTCGGTGCCGTAAAGCCAGAACGCTGTGGTGGCTACTTCCTGGCGCTGCTTCCCAGGGTTTGTTGCAAAAAGAGCCACCCTTTTCTCCTTCGCTGTCCCGAGAATGAAACGGACGGCTAAGGAGAAACTCACAGAGGCAGACACACAAAAGCCCAGGAAAGCATCCCGAATGGCCGAAACCGTTTCTCCACCCCCTGCAAATCTGCCCTCCTATGGTGCTGCTGCACGAGCATTGTGAGTGTCATGGGAACAACCATGTGATACACTCTGGCACCACGTCGGCCCTGGCACATCCCTGACTCAGTGGGGCTTTTCCTTCCTGCGTTCTTTTGAAAAGCAGGATGGAGATTTTCTGTGGTGAGTAGCCACATGGACTCTCCCTTTGTTTGCACATTACTGGCCCCCAGCACTGCACCGACCCGTGGTTAGAAGTCAAAGAATTTCAGCCCCGGCTGTTTAATCTAAACGAGCATTTGAGACCCCAGATGTATACGTCACTACCTCCCCCGGTGCCGTGATACATTTTCTTGTGTTTTGCTTGTTGTTTTCACTTCCCTCTCCCCTTTACATTGATGTATTTGTACTTAGATACGGAAATGAGATACCTTCATCTTTCTAATTGGCAGCGTGCACGTATATGCACATTTACATCAGGCACATCTAACGTCGAGTGCGGTTGATGCCGAAAGGTCTGATATCAGGTGTTTGGTTTCCCTTCTAACAAATAATCCCACACCACCACCACCCCCCACCCCCGTACTTTGGCTGCTTCCTGGCTCACATCGTAGAGTTGTTTACCTCGGTTTTAGGGAAATAAACTCTTGGGCCCTGAATGCATCGTGCGGGTCTCACACTGGGCCTAATTCGTCCTAACACGCAGCAGAGCTGACACAGCACAACATGAGAATGCGATGCCGTCGCCAGACGATTTACTGGACGTTAATTCCGCCCGTCTTGCCTCCAGAGCCAACAGTCCCCGTTTACTAACAAAGCAAAAATGTAAATAAGCCGAACTTTTTTTTTATTTTTATTTTATTGGCTAAAGGCTTTTGTCAGCTTTTTCCTCCATGTGCTGTAAGCAGCCACAGTGTTTAAATATTAAGAAAGGTGAACATACAGCAGGGAGGGGGGATGGGCAGGCAGGAATTAACTGTTCACAGCCCGAGCAGCATTTCTGTTTAGGGAAACTTTAAATTTCCAACTGCTGAGAATAGTTCATCGGTTGTGTTAACAAAGACCTAAGGATAGTAACTGCAAGCCCCGAATAGATTTCCCTCATCTTTTTTTTTTTAAGAACTTGGCATCTGCGCCACGTCCAATTTTAAGTCCCTTTCATCTGACAGGAGAAGGGCTGTGGATTATAATAGCCTGGGACCAAAGATACAAAACTAGGTATTCACGTTAGTGTCGTGATGAATAGATGTTTGTTTTCATGGCTAGTCCTTCTGGCTTAGTCGTGGGTATTTATTAGAAGGCTGATCAAAGATCATCTCCTCCTGGCCATCACAGGCAGGGAGAAAATAGAGTTGCATCAGATATGAAAGTAGAACTCTTGCTTTTTGAGTTTTATGCCCCTTGCTGTTTGAGGTCTCACCTCCCACATCGCCCCTCCCCAGCTCCACTGCTGGCCGAAGAAGAGTGGGCAGCCCTGGGTCAGGGTGGTTTAAGAGGTGACAGCCGTGAAGGAGGAGGGCCAGGTGGAGAGAAGTCTTTCATAAATCTTTCAGGAGCCGCCCTCATCACTCCAATCGTTGGCCCTTCGTGCCTCCCTCCTCTGGAAGCTCTCCTCTCCCTCCCTCTACAGTCGGCTGGAGCATTTCCTGGGGCGCACCTCTGCAGGCAGCCTCCAGGACCTACTGGCTTCCAGGGAGCCCCCTGGGAGCAGAGCACCCTGCTGGCTGTGCTGCTTCACCTCTGCAGACTCAGACCTGGCAGGTGACTTCAGCTGCGTCCTTCGGAAAAGATCACAGGTTTTAAGAGCCTGTAGAATTGGTCTGCCAGTGATCGCCCCTCCACTCTCAGAAAGCCCCAGTTACTTTACAGTTAAACCTGATTTTCTGAAGCACTATCATGTCAATTCCTGGATGATGAGCACTGCACCCAGCATAGCAGCTAGTCACATCTCTACCCCCCACCCCGGGAAAATCTGAGATACTCAATGAATTCCCAAAAGGGTGGCACACCTCTGATTAACTATGGAAAATGTAAACTCCTTGGGCAGCACCATGGTATATTCAGAGCTCTCCCGAGGCAGTGCCCACCCCGTTCTCCCCTCTGCTTAGCAAGTGAGAGCTGAGATTTCCGTGGGAGCTGATGGAGCTGCACAGACAAACAAGAAGATATTCTGGTCAAAAACTCATTTTCTTGCTTAATCTGACATTCAGACAAGCAGATTCTGGAAGGATGCTATAATGGGAAAGAGAAAAATGAATTGCATTTAGGAGTTAGTCATAGGCTGGAGTGAACAGGAAGGATTTTAGTGAGAGGAAATGATAGTTCCTGGTCTAATTTGTCAAGATTAGTACCTATAAAATGTACACCGAAGGGTGCAAGCCAGTCTCTCTGGGTTTTTTAGTCCATTCCCGTCAGGTTTTTAGAACTCTTAGGGCTGAAGCCTAACCCATCCTAAGTAAATAAATTTTCCACTCTTCAGTTTATCTTTGCTTAAAACTCGAGGTAAGATTATGAGTTTATTTCACTCTGTGGAAGTGGTTCTGAACCAGTTTGCTGTCACGATCACATCAGTAGCATCTCTGAAATGGCACTGTGCATAATGACACATTTTTTACTTGAAAGTCTGCACAGTCACCCTACCTGGTAATCTTATTTTAAAACATCTATCAAGTGTTCTTTTTTGGCTTCTCTCGAAGTCGAAATCCTGCAACAGCTTGTTGCAAGGAAGATGCATGCCGCTTATTGGCAAACTGAGCAGGAAAAAAAAATTCTTAAACACAAAATGCCATTGATATATCCATGTTTTTAATCTGTGGCAGCCTGGAAAACATCAATTCAGCGGTTCTACAAACTGTGGAGAACTTCAGCCAGTATTTTTCCCCCATACAAAGTAAACTATTTGTATGTTACACAAAACAGTAATTTCAGATCCATTCCAAATGATGCTGAGCAACACGTAAGAAGGCAACAGTACGTTTTGTCTTTGAGAGAGATATGATGGCACCTCTGTGTGCCTTAGTTATGAGATAGGAGAGCCTTCCCCTTGAGGGAACTAATTTAAAATTCCGACCAGGAGCCTGGTTGTGGACTCAGCATTTTGGTCATGGGTGTGCTCCTGCCGTTAGTAGCGCACGGGCTCCCCACTGCTGACCTGCACCCACATCCGTGCGTTTACAGCAGCCGCCCGAGGGTTCTGAGCTATCCTTTCCTTAGGAGGCCCCTCCTGACCCAAGTCAGACATTTTGATCATTGGGAAATGAGCATTCCAATCATTGGGGAATGAGCATTTCTTCTTTTTCTCCAAAGGGGGAAATTGTTTCAATTCTTCCATTCCAACAAATTTCAAACTAAACCTTTTCCACTTCTTCCTTCCCAGTCAGAAATAAGAGATCATTAAGACATGTCAGAATACACATTCCCAGTGGTTTGGCTCCCCTCAAACACTGGGAATGTGTATTTCATGTGTATTAAGTCACGCAGTTCAGTTTAAACTTGCCCCTCATTTTCATTCTCTGTCTTTGGTCTTCTGCGCCTGAAAATATAGGGAAGTCCATGCCACCAGGGTAGTATTTCGGTCCCATTCTCGCTCTGGAAGATTAGCAGTGACTAATGTGTTTACGTGGTCGATCCAGCCGCCCACACCCACTTCTCCATTATTTTTTTACACTGTTCACCAGAGAAGTACTTCAGTCGCCTTGTTTACTGTTTGATTTCATTTCTCGAGCTGAGGGGACTGTCACCCCCTCTAAACTCGGGCTTAACTAAGTAATGCTGTTTCTTGAATCAGCAGAGTGCCTCCTCGGGTGAAATGCTATTGGCATTGACCTGCTGTTTTCTGTCCTCCATGGGAGCGATGAATTGGAATGGAGGGGAACAAAGCTTTTGTGAACTAATTTTATCCCAGAAGTAAAAGTTTCACAAATTATCTGACTACTCATTTTGGAAAGTGATACTAAAATGAGTGGAACTTTGAGTCAAGATGCCCCTAAAGCTGACTTCACAAACTTGTGATCTAAAGGGAATAAATACCAGTTGTGAAAAGAACAAGACCATTTTGCAGTGGGTGTTACGTTTATTTCCCTATCTCCTGATAGCCCTGGAGCCAGGATTATTATGATGTGTTGATTGATTATAGCCGTTAAGTCTCTTACTAATCAGTTTCATCACTTACTCTCAACTCACGCACTTGCACCTTTGATTTCTCTTCCATAACAGGGTGATACGGGTTGTCATTGACTAATGAAGAACAGAATTGGTTTCGGCATGAGACAAACGGAATGCCGACACCAATCCTAAAATGCATTAATCTTTAATAATTCACATCTGCATGTTTATAAATGATATAACCGGGGATTGTTAATGTTGATGTTCTCCCTTCCAAACAGAAAGTGACATAGGAGTTTGTACTTGCAAACTACGCTAAATGCATATAGCTGAATGCCAAGAATGTGACCTTGCTGAGGATGCCAAATGTGTTAATTCATTGGATGGCTTTTCTCAAAAGAAGCATGTTGTACTTTTGCTGTTGGATAAATCAGGTGATTTCCTGAGGAAGACCAACTGGCGCAATTGCTCCTCTTCCTCCCTCCCTTGTTTATCATTCTCTTCTTTCCTTCATTGATTCGGCCGAGTGCTGAATACATCTTATGCTGCATGTTTCTAGAAACTGGGGACAATGCACTGAACATAAATGACAAAGGACTCTGTCCTCATGAAACTGAAGTTCTAGTGGGAAAGATAGGAAATGAGTATATAATTCATTATCAGATATGGTTAGGGGGAAGAAAAATCAGGTTGCTTCTCTCAGAGAGCAGTGACTGGGATAGGTGTCTCTTAGAAATGCATACTCGAGCAAGGGACTCAGCCAACAAAGGCGAAACATTCAGCCAGTGACTATCTGGGACTGAGGGATCCCTGCAGAGAACCAGCAAGCACGCGGCCCCACATCAATACTGTGTTTGGTGTGCTGGGCAAGGGAGTTGTTGGGGCTGGAGCACAGTAAGGAGGGGCAGATGGGGACAGCATGGGCAGGCAGTTAGATTAGAGGGTAACCAAGGGCCAGTTTACACGGGGCTCTGTAAGTTATGATTGGGATTTAAGAACTTATTTTAAGCGTGATCGGAAGCCACTTGGCAGGAAGAGAAGGGCAGAGGATGGGGTGATCCAATATGTACTTTAAAAGGATCATCCTGGTTGCTAAGTGGACTGTAGGGGCAAGGCTGGAAGTGGGGGCTGATTAGGAGGCTACTTCAGTAGCCTAGGGGAGGGAGTTTGGTCGCGGCTGGATGCGTGAGTAGCAGAAATGGGGAGCAGAAGAGTTTTGACTGGTAAATGGTGGTTTGATTGGTAAATGGTGGTTCTGTACAGTGGAAGACAAAGGAAAGAGCAAGTTTTTGAAGAGGGAGCCAAGAGTGTGGTTTTGAACTTGTTACATTTGAGGTGCTTATTAGGCATCCAAAGGGAGATTTGGAATTGGCAGCTGGTTCTAAGAAGAATCCGGATTCCAAGCAGAGACCGAGGCTCGAGAAGTGAGTTTGTGAGTCACCAGCATTCTTGATGAGATTACCTAAGGCGCCAAGCCTGCATCATAGTCACCTGGAGGGCTGGAGAAAGCAGGTGACTGGGCTTCAGACCCACTTTCTGACTCAGTAGGTTTGGAGTAGAGCCGGAGAATTTGTATTTGCAGCATGTTCTTTGTTGATGCTGCAGCTGCTGGTCTGGGAACTGCTGACCCGGGGAATGAGGGGGTGACGGTCAGCAGTTCCCAGCCCTGGCTGCACAGAGCCTCCTGGCAGAGGATGGGTGCGAGGCCCAGCCCCCAGAGGTGCCGAATTAACCAATTAACGGGCCTGGCTGATGTCGGTTCTTTCTAAAAGGCTCTCCAGGAGATGATTGTGTATAGCCAAGCGTGAGAAATACCGAGAGAAGCGTTCTGAGGGCAGAGCCCCAGGGCACTGAGAAATGAAGACACTGTGTGAACAGGGGAAGCAGAAGCCAGGGGTGCAAGTGGACCAGCAGGGAGACTGTGGTGTTCTGGAAGCCACCCGGGAGAGCGTTTCTGGAATATGGAGAGTCCACACCCCCACCCCCAGTACAGCTCAGCACTTCCCTGTTAGTGTCCGGGGCCATGTTTTACGGGGGGCCACGTCTCCCACTTCCGTCATTTTTGTATTAGGCACAGGAAATCTCATGGATACACACCTCATGTTTTCAGGGCAGCATGTTGCCATTTTTTGACCTTTCTATAAATAGGCTGTGATTCAATTGAAATTATAATGTCACAGGAAGAAAACTCTTGTGATAAAATAATAGCTCTAGTCTCAGGCCCAGCTCCGATATTAATCGAATCCCGAGTTTCACGGTTGTTCCTTGAAGTCTGTTTCACACGAAATCCGAGAATCATGTCATTTATATTCTACTTGAAAAAGGACAAAAACCTACATTTTTTGAGACCTGAACCTCAGTGTAGTTTCTTTCCTTTTTATGGCGCATCAGGGCCTTTTATTGGAAGCTGATGGAGGGAACTAGTTCAGTATTCCGTTGTTGATACCTACTGATTGTGATTTTATGTCAGCAGCTTGACCCTCGAGCTAGATTCCTTTTGCCTGGAGTATCTATCTCACCCCTCGCTAGCCTGGAAATACTTATTCTCGAAGATCCAAGTCCAGTCCTTCCCTTCAAGAGTCCTACTGACCCCTCTGTGCCGAGGGGTGTCCACCTCTCCCGGCGGTTCTTCAGCCAGCCCAGGGCCTGTTGACGGCAGTGAGCACTGCCTTTTTGTTTCCTTTTTTTTTTTTTTTCAATATTTTAATGCTTATTTACTATTTTTGAGAGAGAGAGAGAGACAGAGTGCGAGCAGGGGAGGGGCAGAGAGAGAGGGAGACACCAAATCCGAAGCAGGCTCCAGGCTCTGAGATGTCAGCACAGAGCCTGATGCGGGACTCGAACCCATGAACTGTGAGATCATGACCTGAGCCAAAGCCGGGTGCTCAACCAACTGAGCCACCCAAGTGCCCCTCCTTTTTTTAAATCCCTGGTGGGAAGCATAATGTCTGGCAAGTCAGAGCACACTCAGTAAATGCTGACCAAATTAAAGAGATTATAGCTCACTTAGAATAAACAGGAATTCAAGAAAAGAAAGTTCTAAAATGGATTACTTATATGACCTATCCTTCTGTGGGCTGAGAGCCATCTTTCTGCCTTTGTTTTTCACAGTTTATGGGATCATTCTATTTCCTTTTCTCCTGGAAGAGATTCCACTATGACAGATTATTTTATGTGCTTTTCCCTTAAAAATAAAACCTGGAATAGTAGTCATAAGATTTGTCAGTCTAAACCAGGCTTCTGTAGTGTAGACCCTGCCTGATTTAGTCTGTCATACCCCAGAATTGTGCCACATAACAATTATAGCAGGAGCACCTGGGTGGCTCAGGTTTGAGCATCTGACTTCGGCTCAGGTCGTGATCTCATGGTTTGTGGGTTCTAGCCTCACGTCGGGCTCTGTGCAGACAACTTGGAGCCTGGAGCCTGCTCCGGAGTCTGTGTCTCCCTCTCTGCCCATCCCCTGCTCATGCTCATGCTCTGTCTCTGTCTCTCTCTCTCTCTCTCAAAAACAAACTATAAAAATTTTTTTAATTATAGCATAATTCTAGAATTGTCCCATATCCAACTTTTTCATCATCTCATTACTTTAAATAAATTATCTCTTACTAATAACTAACCCTATTTTCAAAGAAAATGGCCAATTAAGAACAGATTGGCTATGGAGAGTGTTGTCATCTCCCAGATGATGCTCCCATCTCCCAAGTGGGTGGCGGCCGCGTTGCCTGGATAAACATGGGGTGGCGAGCAGGAGCCAGCGGGACTGGAGTCTGGGCTTTGGCCGCACGTGACTACTACGCTTCAGATATTTGAAAGTGACGAGGCGAAGATAAAAATGGCTATCTGTTAAAAACACACATTTCAAAAGCGTACTGGCTGAACACTGACTTAAAGTCTGAAATCAGAGAATTGATCAGAAATGCACAAGCACATGGTCCCGAACGTCTTCCTCGCTGTCCGTGTCGCCCCAGCCTGTATCCTGTGCTCTCAGGACGACCCCCATACCAGAGGCCCCCTGTGACCTGGGCATAGTCCCCCGGCTCCTCTGCAGTCTGCTTCGAGGGTGTCACATTGCCCACGCCAGACCCTGTCCTGGACCCCGCTTTGGCCCTAAGTGGCCGCTGAGAGCACTGCTGTTCCCCTCCCCCCCACCCCCAGAGCCGCTAGATACAAATGAGGAAGCGGCATGAAGGGTTGGCTACACCTCTTAGAACAGAGAGATTTCTGTCCGAAGCCTTGGATTTCTTGAAGGTTTTCAGCATGATGCAGTGCTTTAGCTTTCTGTCAGTTTTAGAGGTAGTTTTAGGGGCACCTGGGTGGCTTACTCAGATGAGCGTGCAAACTCTTGGTTTGGCTCAGGTGATGATCTCAGGGTCATGGGATCAAGCCCTGCCTTGGGCTCCGTACTGAGCATGGAGCCTGCTTGGGATTCTCTCTCTATCCCTCCCTCCACCCACTCTCCCCGCCAAAAGAAAAAGAATAAAATAAAATAAAAGTTTTATACCAGGAATTTAGAAGGCTTAAGTTTTATCACAAAAATAAGCATTCATTATTTAATGTAATTACAGATACAGTGAATTTTTAAAACGTTTAGAGAATAGTATAGTATTTTAGTATACAAGTTCACAATTCCATATCATTTTTTTTAAGATTTTTTTAATGTTTTCTTATTTATTTTGAGAGAGAGAGAGAGAGAACGAGCAAGGGAGGGGCAGAGAGAATGGGAGAGAGAGAATCCCAAATAGGCTTCATGCTGTCAGCACAGGGCCCGATGAGGGGCTTGATCTCTCCAACCACGAGATCATGACCTAAGCCAAGACCAAGAGTTGGATGTTTAATGAACTGTGCCACCCAGGCGCCCTGACAGTTCCATTTCTAAATAGAAAATATGTAGAAACCACGTTGCCTGTAATACCAATAGTTATGTCTCTTGGTCCCAAGTTTATATATACTGTGCTGTCTTCCTCAGATTGTAATGTTTAATTGCCAAAGCAGGAGTCTTTTCCTGTGTTCTGCATTCGAAAGCAGCATAGAAAGGCCTAAGAAATGACCATGTGCACCACCCTGGGCCTGGAAAGCAAGGGGGCATGTGAGCGCTCCCTTGTGGATTTCTGGGGTGGTGGCCGGGGCCCCAATGAGTAAGCATCAGCGTGTGGCACATTTCACAGCTACTCATGTTTGCAGTCGAGAGTTGTCATGACATGTGCGGGCCCAGAATGAGAAATCTGTGACAAGAGAGGATGGAGGCAAAGGAAACTTTTGTTAAAGGAAAGAAAGTGCCTTGGCTTTAAAAAGGCCTGTCTCTATCAGGCAGCACAGAGCAGCGATCAAGTGGAAAAAAGGGAGCAGGCAGGCGCCTCATCTAATCTTTCTCCTGGGGGCCCAGGTGGACAAATTGGCAACCCTGTTCACAGCTTTTTTTCCCTCTCCCCTTTGTACCATAAGAGCTGCTAATCGGATCCATGCTGCTGCAACTGTGGTTAGTTATTAACAGAATAAAAGCAGATTTCTTCAAAAGAACGGGTGGGGGAAACGACTGTACGAAATTGCAAGGTTGTTAGAATCTTAAATGCACAGCAGTCGATTTTTCCCTTATTCTGAATTATACGATGAATACAAGTCTTTCATCTGTCACTATACCCATTTCTTCAGAAGGCAGCCAAATATTAAGCTTCTCAAACAAAAAAAGAATCCTAGAAAGAGGAAAAATATTGAGGAGGAATAAAAATGGGTAAGAGTGGGGGGAAATTAGGTTTTGTTTTTATTAATTGGTCCTAGTGAGAAGAGATATAAACCACATGCTCGATCTGGTGTGCCCTGCCCTGCCTCTTACCTCACATCAAAGCAGGGATTCGAGCAGACTTAGCTGTGGCTGTTCTGCGTCCTGTGTCTGGTGATCGCGCGCAAGGCAAGTTCAGAACCCGCCACTTCCTTACGCACGACAGAGCGCTGCCGAGCCACACTCCCGGGGGGGGAGCTGTGTTCCCCCCGAGCGCACGCAGACTTCCCCCACCCAAGGGGGTTTTCTCTGCACCCCAGAGACCTTCGGATTGGACGCCCCAGCTTTAAAGCTGTTGAGAAGAGTGTGTGTCCGTGAGAACACTGAATACGGACGGGGAGCAGATGTACGGTACAGTACGGTTGTGCAGGTAGTGGAGGACTTTTAGTGCATCTCTGATGTTCAGAAGAGAGACCTCATGACCTGTCCGAGGCACCCAAAGATGGAAGTGACTCCCGCTTTCAACCAAATCACACCACACCTTTTTCACACTGAAAGTTAACTCAAGTGGATACATTTTCCCTGCAGTTTTGTCTTTTATTTACTAGCCTTGTTTCCTTTTTTTTTCCACGACCACAATTGTAACCCCTTCACCCGAGAAACTAGGGGAGCAAAGGGTGCCTGAACTGAACGGCGCAGGGAGGAGTGTGGCCAGCCGGGTCAGGCCACGTCGCTCGGGCCCCGCAGCAGCCGTAGGGCAGGATTGAAAATCCTGCTGCAGTAAAACCAGAAGCCACCTTTCTCCCGCTCCTTCCAGTCACTTGGAAATAGTTCAGACTAAGAATGTTCTGTCTTGTTTGTTTGTTTTTAAATGTTTATTTTTGAGAGAGAGAGAGACAGAAGATGAGCGGGGGAGGGGCCGAGAGAAAGGGAGACAGAATCCGAAGCAGGATCCAAGCTTCAAGCTGTCAGCACAGAGCCCAGTGCAGGGCTCGAACTCAAACCACATGATCATGACCTGAGCCGAAGTCAGACACTTTACCGACTGAGCCACGCAGGTGCCCCAGAATGTTCTGTTGTAACGCTGAGAATCTCTGGTATATCAGTGTTTTAGGATTCTGGTTTATCTTTAATCAAAGCCTATAGTGAACTGAAGAGTAGAGTCTGGAAATCTGTGTTGCCTGTGTCCCCTGATTTGTTGCAAACCAGCAAGAGCCTTTTCACTTCTTGTCTCAAGTTCTCTGTAGAAAAGCGTCCACCCAAAAGGCCTGAATGAGTTTCAGATAATCAGAGTATTACGCTGACTTCCATGTGAAGACATTGCATAACTTTAGTACATTGATAAAAGAGGGCAACTGGAAAAATTCCGGTTTGAATCCAGTGGGCTAGACAAAATAAGATGTTACCCCAAGTTGGTTTTTGTAATAAAAGCAAACAAGCAAAACCCCAGAGTGCTTGAGGCACAGCGGCTCTGCGGGCGCAATCCTCACATAGACCGCACCACATTCGCTGCTCTCTTCCTGGTCAGCTGCGGGCGTCTGTGGCTCTGCTGTCCAGGGCTCCCGCAGGGAGGCAGAGGCTCTAACTCCTCAGACTGCAGGAGGGCCAGGAGTTGAACAGCTTCATCCAGCAGGTGATTGACTGTTGGGTTAGAATGAAGATATGTGGCTCCTCTACGGGTTCTGCCCCGTTTGGGGCATCTTGGGAATTTCCTCATTCCTTTAATGGCCCAGAAGTACATGGGGCAGGTGCGCCTCCACTGTACTGACTTACTGGTGCATTTTTAGGACCTGATGGCACATCAACAGTTGGCATTATCTTGGGTGAAGATTTAGAGAAATCTAACGCTACTTTGAATGAACATTTGAGCCATAGGACGTGGAAGGAGTTGTCTTCCCAAGTTCAGGCTGACTCTTTCAACTTGGGGGACCAGGGGCACCTGAGTGGCTCAGTCAGTTAAGCATCCAACTTTGGCTCAGGTCATGATCTCATGTTTCCTGGGTTCGAGACACGTCAAGGGCTCTGTGCTGACAGCTCGGAGCCTGGAGCCTGCTTTGGATTCTGTGTGTGTGTGTGTGTGTGTGTGTGTGTGTGTGTGTCTCTGCCCCTCCCCCACTTGCAGTCTGTTTCTCTCTAAAAATAAATAAAAACATCTAAAAATTTTTAAAAAATAGAGTTGAAGGATCATATTGCTATGATTGTGTTTCCATTCAAGGGTACAGCTAGAGGGGAGCGTTACTTTGTGTTTTATATGCCTTTTATTTGAGGTGGAGTTTGTTCACAGTAAAGAATTGTGTTGGCGGTCTGTTCCCAGCTGCTCTGCCACCCTCCAAACCCCAGTGCAGCAACCCCTGGAAAGAGCAGACCTATTTAAATCACCAAATAATATTAAGGACTTTATGTCCACCTTCAGACACTTCAGATCAACCCTTAACTGTAACCAATAAGCCAGAACCTGAGCAGATTGTATATTTGAAATGTCTGCTTTGGACTATATTCAGGTTTCCTTGCTTGAAGCAAATGGACTAGAAGACACTGACAGAAAGATACCATCCTCAAAGTAATTTGTGGATTTTCTAACTCATTTAAATACATGCCTAAGACTAGGACATTCCACAGATTTATGGATTCTTGAACACTCATTTTTCACCCACACTATTACCATGAGGCATTATGCAGGTGTTTAAAGTTCACTAAAAGCAACAAAAAACAATGACCAGTGAAATCTTTGCTGCTTGAATTGCAGAACTGCACTGTGTTACCACACACCTGTTTGGGCACTGTCTTAGATAAGATGTTCAAAGATTACCTCAGCTATGGAGTCCAACTACATAACCCACCAGTGCCATCTCATAAAAAAGTCATATTTGTCATTTATCATGGCAGAAGAAAAGATCCTAACCCGTACTTCGGGTAGAAATTAAAGAAGTAATGTCTGTGTCTTACTACAGCCCATAGTAAGATGTTACAGCGCTCTGACCAGCAGGATAGGTCGAATGTAAGAAAGATATTTCCCGAAGAGCTATAACGTCAGACTGTGGCAAGTAAAACCCATGTTTTGCTCTAAAGAGTTGAGAGAGAGCTGATTTCCATAACATGAAGAGAGTAGGAGGATATATTAGAATAAAACGTCCCAATATCTTAGTTTTCAAGGCAGCAGAATTGAATAATGCAGAGACGTGCAAGATGAAAGTCGATCTTGGTCATGATGTATTGCTAATTGGTAGCAATAATTTCTACCATGTTTTTTTAACCTCTCACTAAAGTTAGTGTAGCCTCCAAAAATTCCTTAAGAGTAGAAGAATGACTCAATTGCTAATTGCTAAAAACTATGAGATGTATATTGATTTTGTAGCAGCATTCCAGGAAAGAACTTGATCATGGTAGAGTTATTCGTAAAGTGACTGGAAGTACTTCTCATTTCTTCTCAAAATTCAGTGACAACCACAGATTTAGCAATTCAGTTCAAATGAATTCACAGACCCTACTGTTTTCTAACAGTAAACCTTTCTGACCCTTGGTAATTTCAAGGAATTTGTGAATAGCACCCAAGTCTTTGTATCAAACACCCCCTGATTCCCCACATAGCCTAAGTGTCCTTATTGAGGAAGACTGGACAACAGAATTGCCCAGATTTCTGTGGTGTTTCATGTTAATTTTAAGAAGCCAGTCTTCTCGGATTACTCATGAAGAAATAATCATGTAGGACATGGCCTTCTACATAGTAAGTTCTCAGTGGTTTGTTTTTTCTTTATTGTTTACACTCAAGTAAAACTGTCTTCTATTTACAAGCGACCTGTGACACAGACATGCATCCCGGATGTTACTCTCCCTTGATCCATTTTTGCCCCGAAGTCAGCTAACGGGGTAAAATTGGAAGGGGAGAATGAATTCCTGGCAAAATTGACATCAAAGTTGTGTCTGTCATTCAAACTCCAGTTTTGCCCTGTTGATTAATTGTATCACTGCTCCATCTTTGATACTAAAACCTTCCTAGTTTTGTTGATTTTTCTAAAAAAATTTTAGCTGCAAATGTATGAACAGAAGAAATGTTTTTCCTCTGCTCACTAAAACTTTTGAAAAATGGAAATTCTGGCGTTTCTTTGCCTATTAGTATTTTATATTAAGATAGCCCAGTCTTACTTTTAGAAGGATGAATGATTTGTTTGCCAGAGGCTCTTTTACTTCAGTTAGTGTTTTTGTTCTTACAGAATTCCTGTAGTTGCATATTGTAGTCACTTAGGAAGGAATTAACCCCGGAAGTTTTTAGCCTTGATAAAGGATTATGTGAAAGTGCTAGTCATCTCATGTTCATTCTCTGCTCCCCCAACACAACAGTGATTGAGTATAACTTACGTGATTGCATCTCATCAGTGGTTCTGATCTCTTTATTTATTCTGATATGACCAAAAAAGTTGGGAAGATGAAACTACAAGTCATCGCTTACCTAACAATATACCTGCAAAATGCACTTGCAATTTAAATCTTAGAACCACGCTTGCATCAATTACTGAGGAAGCCAGTGTAATCCTACACTAGATCTGATTTCCAAAGGGCATAAACCAGACTCTGTTACTGATTTATTTACGTAGTCCTCTTTGTTAAATATGGGGGAGTATGTCAGGTTTATACATCATCGTTATTGTTAATAAATACCATTTGATGTTTATTGACTTTTTGAGCAAGTGTGCCTAAAATGTTTCTTTTTTACTGACACTATCATTTAAATTAGGAGTTCGCAAACTACCACCTTTGGGCCAAAGCCAGCTTGCCACCTGTCTTTGTAAATAAAGTTTTATTTATGCTGTTTTGTTTATGTATTGTCTATGGTGCTTTTGCACTACAGCAGCTGAGTTGAATAGCTGTGACAGAGAACATATGGCCTGCAAAGCCTGAAATATTTACTTTCTGGCAATTTACAGAAAAAGTTTGCCTGTCCCTGATCTAGAATAGTAAGATAAACCTACACGATTACTGATAACTAAAGGTTTAATTAACTATTAGTCTGGGTTTGGGGTAATCTATTACACTTTTTTTTTTTTTTAAGTTTATTTATTTTGAGAGAGAGAATGGGGGAGGGGCAAAGAGGGAGTGACAGAATCCCAAGCAGGCTCTGTACTGTCACCACAGAGCCAGATGTGGGGCTTGAACCCATGAACTGTGAGAGCATGACCTGAGCCAAAACACTTAGCCACCTGAGCCACCTAGGTGCTCTTGTCACACCTTTAGTTATTCAATAAATATTTATTGAATGCTTACTGTATGTCTGGTGCAGCAGACATAGTAGGGAACAAAAGAGGCAATTCTCTGTACCCAAGGAATTTACAGTTTAGTGCAATGAGAGAAACAGTAAACAGAGAAGTAAAATAAGAATTTAGGTGAGTGCTAGGACTCTGTCATCTGTAAGAAACCTAGAATTCAGCACTTGTTAATACTGACTGCCCCACAGTCTTACTCTGTGAACTACATCAAGCTATGATATAGTCATGTTTCAATCTAAACACTGTAAGTTATACATTACTGGATGTGTGTCAACTTAGAAAATATATACATGTTAGCCTCTTTTCTCCCAATTCTGTGAAAGTCCAGTGTTTTTGTTACTAAAAGTGTTTAGTTTGATGGTTACCTTGATCCAGTTTTTAAGAGCTCTTTTTAATTAGAAAAATTTCACTTGAAATCTCTTCTAGTGTAAAAATTCCAAGAAACGTATTAGCAAACAAAATTCAACAGTACGTTAAGAAAATAATGCACCATGACTAAGTGAAAATTATTCCAGGAATTCAAGGTTGGTTTAATATTAACAACTGTCTTCAAAATTATGTACAATGTAAATAAACTTGCAGAAAAGTATCTCCTTTAATAAAATTCAATACCCAATCATGATAAAAAATACTCTAGGAAATAGCAGTTGAGGGGTACTTTCTCAACCTGGTAAAATGTATATGCTTTAGTTTATAAACCAGTGTCTTGGGTAGTGAGGAATCATTGGAGACATTTCCACTAAAAGACAAGCAAGGTAAGGATGAGCATTGTCTCCACTACTATTCAGCAATGTTCTAGACATGTTGGCCAGCACAGTTAGACAGGAGAACCCTGAGGCATAAAAATGGTTATAGAAGAAATAGAACCATCTCCATCTACAGATGATATAATAGTAAATCTGGAAGACCCCAGAGAATCAATGATAAATGAACTCGAAATATAGAAGAATTCAGTTTTATAACAAGATATAAAATTAACACACAAAAAAACAATAGCCTGTAACATGTGCTAACTATACTTCAATTTTATTAAAGGTCAGCTGGGAAGATGGCGAAGTAGGAGTACCCTAAGCTCACGTTGTCCAAGAGATACAACTAGATAACATCTATATCAGCGTAAATAACCCAGGAAGCAACCCAAAGACTGGCAGAATAGACTCCACAACTAAAGGCAGGGAAGAGGCCACATTGAAAGAGGTAGGGAGAGTGAAGATGCTGTCTGGGAGCAAAGTGGGCCAGGGTCTTCCTCTGAGGGGAGGGAGTCTGCAGCATGCAAAAGAGCAGAATACAAACTTTCAAGCTGGATGCTCGCACACAGGGAGGGCATATCTCCATAATACTTGCCTTTGGAAAAGCAAAGGGCCAAATTTGGTGAGTTCTGAAAAACAGCAGAACTTACAGACCTGGGATTATCAAAGTCAGCTAGCTTAGCTCTGGGAAAGCCCTGGGGCCCTTAGGTAATGAGTCCCCACCGTTAAAGAGACAGCAAGGCAAACAGCCCGTGCAGATACAGCACAGAACCAGCAGTTTGAAACTGGGGGCAAACAGGAGGCAGTGATTTGCTCATCTCAGATTGTGGCCCAGAGTGACAAGGATGACGGGGAGACGTCTCCAGGAACAAAGAATGTGTCACACACCATTTCTCTCCCCTACCCCCCAGCATAAACCATGCCCATCTGCAGGAACCAGCCCAGCGCTAACACTTCCTACCTAATTTGCTTACACCAAGCCCCGCCATGCTTCCACGGGCCCACCTTTCCCAGTTATGCTCTCGAGTCCCCTAGCTGCAGGCCCCTCCCCCTAGAGGACCAGCGGAAACTGCCGACGCCACCTCTCCTGCTCTGTGCATTTTTACAGGCAGACCGCTGCACAGCTGGCTGCCCATAGTTGGTAAAGAGAGCCTCTGTAGACAACTGGGTTGAAGGAACAAGAGTCCAAGACTCAATAGCAGAGCGCACACAACACACATAGGAGACGCTCCCTGGAGTGCCAGACCCTGGGGAGTAGGGGACACTGTACTGCGGGTCCCTACAGGAGGACCTCTTCTTCATAAGGCTGTTATTGTTAAGAACAAGAGATGTAGCTAACTTTCCTAACACAGGAAAACAGATGCAGAAAGTAAGACAAAATGAGGAGACAGAGAAACCTCTCCCAAATGAAAAATGGGACCAAAGGACAGCAAGACACTAAAGTAAAGCAGAAGTAATATGCCTACTAGAGAATTTAAAGCAACTATCATAAAGATACTCACTGGGCTGGAGATAAAAGTGGAGGACATCGGTGAGACCCTTAACACAAAGATAAAAAAGAACCCATTGAAATTTAAAATACACTTGATGGAATAAATAGCAGGCTAGATGAAGCAGATGAACGAATTAACAACCTGGAAGACAGAGTAATGGAAAGTAACTACGCTGAGCAAAGGAGAGGAAAGAAAATTATGCAAATTGAGAATGGTTTTAGGGAACTCAATGACTCCACCAAGTGTAATAACATCTGCATTATAGAGATTTCAAAAAGAAAAAAGATAAGGGGGCAGAAAATTTATTTGAAGAAATAATAACTGAAAGCTTCCCTAATCTAGGGAAGGAAACAGAGGTCCAGATCCAGAAGGCAGAGATCGTCCCAAAAATCCAACCCAGAGAGGTCCACACCAAGACACATAGTAATTAAAATGACAAAACACGGGGCACCTGGGTGGCTCAGTCGATTGAGCTTCTGACTTCAGCTGAGGTCATGATCTCATGGCTCATGGGTTCGAACCCCATGTCAGGCACTGTGCTGACAGCTCAGAGCCTTGAGCCTGCTTCGGATTCTGTGTCTCCCTCTCTCTGCCCCTCCCCTGCTTGCTCTCTCTCTCTCTCTCTCTCTCAAAATAAATAAACATTAAAAAAATTTTTTTTAAACAGCACAAAGCCACAATTAAGAAAAAAAATAGCAGCAAGAGGAAAGAAGGCAGTTACATACAAGGGAAACTCCATCCACAGATTTTTCAGCAGAAACATTGCAGGCCAGAAGGGAGTGGCATGATATATTCAAAGTGCTGAAAGGAAATAATCTGCAGCCAAGAATGCTCTATCATTCAGAATAAGAGCAATACAGAGTTTCTCAGACAAATAAGTCCTAAGGGGGTTTATGGCCACTAAACCAGGCTTAAAAGAAATATTAAAGGGGACTATTTGAGTGGAAAGGAAGACCATAAGTATAAGAAAGTGAAAAACACAAAGGCAGTAAAAGTAAGTTTTTCTGTAAAAAGTAGTCAAGGGATTCATAAATATGATAATATGACACCATATACCTAAAATGTGGGAGTGTGGGAAGGAGTAAAGAATGAATTCAAGCTTAAATAACCATCAACTTAATATAGATTGCTGTATGCAGAAGATATTATTATATACAAACCTAATGTAACTACAAAGACCAGTAATAGATATACAAAAACTAAAGAGAAGAAAATTCCAAGCATATCAGTCAAGAAAGCCAACAAACATGGAAGAAAGCAAGAGAAGAAAGAATCAGAGAAAATCTACAGAAACAACCACAAGTAACAAAATGGCAGTTAAGTGCATATATATCAAAATTACTTTGAATATAATGGACTAAATGCTCCAAACAAAAGGCATAGGGTGACAGAGTGGATAAAAACAAAACCCATCTATATGTTGCCTATAAGAGACTCATTTCAGACCAGAAGGCACCTGCAAATTAAAAGTGAGGGGATGGAGAAACATTTGTCATGCAAATGGTGCGAAAAGAAAGCCAGCATAGCAATATTTATATAGGACAAAACAGACTTGAAAACAAAGACAGTAACAAGAGACAAAGAGGGATACTGTATAATAATAAAGGGGACAGTCCAGCAGGTGTATATAACAATTGTAAACATTTTTGCCCCCAATATGGGAGCCCCAAATACATAAAACAGTTAATAACAATCGTAAAAGAAATAATCAATAGTAATACGATAGTAGTAAGGGACTTTAATACCCCACCTACATCAGTGGACAGATCATCCAAACAGAAAATTAACGAGGAAACAGTGGCTTTGAATGACACGCTGGACCAGATGGATTTAATAGACATATCAGAACATTTCATCCTGAAACAGCAGAATACACATTCTTAATCTTTTCAAGTGCACACAGAACATTTTCCAGAATAGACCACATATTAGGTGACAAAACAAGTGTCAAAAAATTTTTAAAATTCAAAGTCCTACTGTATGTTTTCTGACCACAGCTCTATGAAACTAGAAATCAACCATAAGGAAAAGTCTGGAAAGAGCACAAAAACACGGAGTTTAAATAACATGCTATTCAACAATGGGTCAACCAAAAAATCAGAGAAGAAATAAAAAAATATTACATGGAAACAAATGAAAATGAAAATACAATGATAGAAAATCTTTGAGACGCAGCAAAAGAGACTGTAAGAGAGAAGCTTATAGCAACACAGCTCTACCTCAAAAAGCAAGAAAAATCTCAAAACAAGCTAACGTTAAACCTTAAGGAGCTAGAAGAATAAAAATAGAATGAACAAAACCCAAACTAGGGGGAAAAAAAACAAAAACCCAGAACGGAGAAATGAAGCCAAGAGCAGTTTCTTTGAAAAAATCAACAAAATTGATAAACCTGTAGCAAGACTCAACTGGAAAAAAAAGAGGGGAGCCCAAATAAAATTACTAATGGAAGAGGAGAAATAACAACCAACACCACAGAAATATAAACATTTGTAACAGAATATTATGAAAACTTATAGGCCAGCAATTCGGACAATTTAGAAGAAATGGATAAATTCCTAGAAACATATAAACTACCAAAACTAAAGCAAGAAGAAATAGAAAATTTGAACAGACCAATCACCAGCCATGAAATCGCATCAGTAATCAAAAAACCTCCCAACAAATAAAAGCCCAGGACCAGATGGCTTCACAGGTGAATCGTACAAAACATTTACAGAAGAGTTAATACCCATTCTTCTTAAACTATTCCAAAAATACAAGAGGAGGGAAAACTTCCAAATTCATTTTACAAAGCCAGTATCACCCTGATACCAAAACCAGATAAAGACACCACAGCAAAAGAGAAGTACAGGCCAGTGTCTTTCAAGAATATAGGTGCAAAATTCCTCAACAAAATAATAGCGAAACAAACCCAACCCAACAATACATTTAAACAATCATGCACTACAACCAAGTGAGTTCAGTACTCGCAGAACAATCAACGTGCCATGTGTCAACAGTAAGAAAAAGGGTAAGAACCATATGGTTAGTTCAATAGATAACAGTAAAAGCATGTAACAAAGGACAATATCCACTTATGATAAAAACTCTCAACAAAGTAGATTTAGGTTAGTAGTAAAGTCCTTATGAAAAATCCACAGCCAAACATCATACTCAGTGGGGAAAACCTGAGAGCTTTTCCCCTAAGATCAGGAACAAGACAAGGATGTCAACTCGCACCATTTTTATTCAACATAATACTGGAATTCTTAGCCACCGCAGTTAGACAACATAAAGAAATAAAAAGCATCCAGAAGAAGTAAAACTTTTACTATTTGCAGATGACATGATACTAGACATAGAAAACACTAAAGACTTCACCAAAGAACCAATAGATGAATATAAAATATGTGTACCGAAGTCTTTTGCATTCCTATACACTAATAATGAAGCAGCAGAAAGTGAAACTAAGAAGAAAATCCCATTTACAATCACACCAAAAACAATATCTAGGAATAAACTTAACCAAAGTGGCCAAAGACCTGTACTCTGAAATTTATAAACCATTGAAGAAAATTAAGGACAATGCAAAGAAATGGAAAGACATCCCATGCTCATTGGTTGGAAGAACAAATATTGTTTAAATGTCTGTACTAGCCAAAGCAATCTAAAGCATTAATGTAATCCCTATCAAAATACCAAGAGCAGTTTTGACAGCACTAGAATAAACAATCCTAAAATTTGTATGGAATGACAAAAGACCTTGAATAGCCAAAGCAATTTTGAAAAAGAAAAGCAAAACTGGAAGTAGTACTATTCTAAATTTCAAGTTATATTACAAAGCAGTAGTAAGTAAGACAGTACGGTACTGGCATAAAAATAGATACATAGATTAAAGGAACAGAATAGAAAACCTAGAGGGGTGCCTGGGTGGCTCAGTCAGTTAAGTGTACAACTCTTGAGTTTGGCTCAGGTCATGATCTCATGGTTCAGGAGTTTGAGCCCCGTATTGGGCTCGCTGCTGTCTGCACAGAGCCCATTTCAGGTCCTCTGTTCCCATCTCTCTCTGCCCCTCCTCAACTCATGTTTGTGCTCTCTCAAAAAATATTTAAAAAAAAAATTTTTTTTAATCCTTGAAGAGAACAAAAACAGTAATCTGACATTGGCCATAGCAACATTTTTCTAGATGTGTCTCCTGAGGCAAGCGAAGTAAAGGTGAAAATAAACTATTGGGACTATAGTAAAATAAAAACTTTCTGGGCACCTGGGTGGCTCAGTCGGTTAAGCGTCTGACTTAGCTCAGGTCATGATCTCATGGTTCGTGAGTTCGAGCCTCACATCGGGCTCTGTGCTGACAGCTCAGGGCCTGGAGCCTGCTTCAGATTCTGTGTTCCCTTCTCTTTCTCCTCCCCGACTTGTGCTCTGTCTCTGTCAAGAAAATAAATATTAAAAATTTTTTTTAATTAGAAAATAAAAACTTTCTGCACAGCAAAGGAAACAGTAAACAAAACTAAAAGGCAACCTACTGAATGGGAGAAGATACTTTTAGATGATATCCAGTAAAGGGTTAGTATCCAAATATATAAAGAACTGATACAACTCAATACCCAAAAAACAATCTAATTAAAAATGAGAAGAAGACATGAAAAGACATTTCTCCCAAGAAGACACCCAGATGGCCAACAGACACATGAAAAGATGCTCAACATCATTCATCATCAGGGAAATACAAATCAAAACTACAATGTGATATCACCTCACACTTGTCAGAATGGCCAAAATCAAACCCCCACGAAACCACAGGTGTGGCAAGGGTTTGGAGAAACAGGAGCTCTGTGCGCTGTTGATGGGAATGCGAGCTGGTGTAGCCGCCATGGAAACCAATACACAGGTTCCTCAAAAAATGAAAAATAGATTTCCTACTACAAGGAATTACACTACTGGGTATTTACACAAAAATTATAAAAACACTAGTTCAGAGGGGTACATGCACCCCTATGTTTTTGGCAGCATTTTTTACAATAGCCAAAGTATGGAAACAGCCCAAGTACCTATCAATAGATGAACAGATAAACATGTGGCGTATATACATACAACAGAAATCTTATTTAGCCATAAAAAGCATGAAATCTTGCCATTTAGCACAACATGGATACAGGTAGAGAGTATGTACAGAACAAAATAAGTCAGAGAAAGAACCATATGATCTCACTTATGTGGAATTTAAGAAACAAATGAGCAAAGGAAAAAAGACAAGCCAAGAAACAGAGTCTTACCTATAAAGAATAAACTGATGGTTAGCAGAGGGGAGGTCGATGGGGGACAGGGGAAATAAGTGATGGGAATTGAAGAGTACCCTTATATGATGAAAAAATGGAATGAAATGAAAAAAAGAGAGAGAGAAAAAGCAATAGGCTTCCTCTACACAAGCAATAAGCCGTTGAAAGACATACCCCTAGAGAAAATCCCATTTGTCATAGCAACAAAAAAGATTAAATGCTGAGGAATAAATTTAACATAAAATGTACAAAACTTTTATGTGCTTATAAGAAACTAAAGAAGACATGAACAATGAAAGCTGTCTCCTGTTCTTGAACAGAATGAACTCAATAGTCATCCATTTTCCTTAAGTTAATTTATAGTATCATTGTAATCCCAATAAAAATATTAATAAGCTGTTTTATATAGACACATTGATACTAAAGTTCATATAGAAAAATAAATATGGTAGAACGCACTGAAAAAGAAAAATGGTTTGAGGAGTTAGGGAAGTGTAGGAGTAGATCTTAAAAGCTCTTAACACAAAAGATAAAATTTGATCTGTATCTGAGATCATACACAAAAGTAAACTCGAGTAAATTAACATGAGACCATGCATGTACTTAACAAAAACTGGGGTGAATTCCTCTTTAACCACGATGCAGAGAAGAGCTTTCTAACTAGGACACAAAATCTAGAGGCAATAAAAATAAAGATTGATGATTTTGGCCCCTTTAAAAAAAAGTTCCATTACAAAAGATATCATAAAATCTGAAGACAGTTGACAAAGGAGAAGAAAATATTTATAACTTATACCAGAGAGGAAGAGCTAACATCCCTAATATATAAAGAATTCTTAATAATTTCAAGACAAGGGGCGCCTGGGTGGCTCAGTCCGTTGAGTGTCAGATTCTTGATCTCAGCTCAGGTCATGATTTCACAGTCATGAGATCAAGCCCTGAGTTGGTTGGTCTCTGTGCTGACAGCACGGAGCCTGCTCGGGATTGTCTCTCTCCCTCTCTGTCTGCCCCTCTTCCACTCATGCATGTGTGCTCTCTCTCATGCTGTCAAAAATAAATGATCTTAAAAAAAAGAATTTCAAGACAAAAGTACTAAAAACCCAGATTGAAAAATGCGGGAAACACATGAAAAAGCAATTAACCAGAAGAGTTATAAAAATAGCCCTCAAAATGAAAAAGTGGTCAAACTCAGAATCAGGCATGTAAATTCGAAAATACCAGATACTGTTTCTCACATTAAGATTGACAAACATTTTAAATAACCACATATTCTTGTAGGTTATGGAGAGACAGGCCTTTCAAATGTCGCTGGTGAGAATATAAATTGTTTCAGAGCTTCATAGAGGGAACTTTGCATATTGTTTTGCTCCATCAGTCCCACTTCAAGGAATTTACCTTAATGATGGGTCTCAAACAGTACAAAAATACACATGGAAGAGATTGGAAACAACCTAAATGCCCATACATAGGAGAATGGTTGAATAAACTAAGGAATATTCACACAAAGGAGTACCATATACCTGTTTTTCAAATGAAAAATGTTATAAACTTGTAGGAAGTACTTTTCACAACCTGCTGTTTAAGTGAAAAAGCAAAGTGCAAAAGAGACCTAAGGTACGCTGCCCTTCAAGTAAGGAATAAAATAAGAGAATACACAGGTGTCCTTTCATTTATGCAAAATGTATGTAGCAAAGATAAACCAAAAACTAAAGAGATTTGCTTATTATAGAGACAGCTGGGAAAGAAGTGGAAAGAAGGAGAAATGGGAATAGAGTAGCAGAGTTGGAAGGACTGACTTCTTAAAGTATCTTTTTGCATAACTGTTACTTACAGAACCATTGAAGTGTTTCACATACCCCCAAAATATCAAAACAATTAAAGCCAGGCAATGTGTGAAGGGAATGCAGAATGGAATACAAGTCCTAACAAGTGGCTCTGTGTTTCTCGCAGCGATGTAGATTAGTAATTCTGAAATTACTTTGTGTATATAATAGAATTGAACAAATTAGTAAATTTTAGATAATGAGGACTGGGTTTCTTACTATTATAGGAAGAAGTTATAATAAGGAAAGAGGGAAGGTTAAAATACACGCCTAATTCTGGATTGGAATTGGAGGTATTTGCATGAACTCATGGTTACACACACAAATACCAAAATAGAGATATGCACATACCATATGCATATGGATTGGTGTACATACATACATTTCCTACTTCAGTTCACTGAGGGGACTTAGAAGCAGTAACACCCCAGAAATAATGAGCAGACCTAGTACCAAGATCCTAGTCTGTGAACATCATCTTCCAATAAAAATTACCAGCACTCCAAGGAGAAGCAGTTGCTTACAGGGCTGGGTCATGAAAAATGCAAAATGAGCCTGCAGTGTCTTATGATTCCAAACACCAAGGACTTAAAGGAGTTTCTGATGGCCAAATCTGGAACAATTTGAGTGAAATAATGTCAACGTTGGATTTTAATCTGTGGAATAGAATGAATGTATTATTTTTCTGTTGTGTTTTAACAAATTATCACACCCTTAGCAGCTTAAAGCAACACACATGTCGCCTTTTCCATCGCCCGGCGCCCAGTCACAGTCTAGTCAGGTCCTCTCCCCAGGTTCTCCCAAGGCTGCAAAGTGTCGGATGGTCTGTCTTCTCATCTGGAGGCTCAGCTAAGAAGAATCTGCTTCCAATCTCATTCAGATGTTGGAGAAACTAATTTCCCGTGGTTATAGAAGTAAGGCTCTCAAGTTCTGGAAGCTGCCTGTCCTTGCCGTGTGGCTCAGTTCACATCATAGAAGCTTTCTTCTTCAAGGCCATTGGAGGCATCTCTCTACTCAGAGAAGCCTAAATCCTCTTTTAAAGTCATTTCTACACAGCATCACACATCTCCCCCCCTTCTAATTATCTCAAAGCCAGCCCATTAGAGACTTTAATGATGCCTGCAAAACAACTCTAACTTTGCCACGTAATGTAATTTTAGGAGTGACGTTTCATCACTTTTGTTGTATTCTTTGGTTAGAAGCCAAGTCACAGGTTCTGGCCTCATTCAAGAGGTGGGGGTTACACAAGGATGTGAGTCACTAGAAGCTGTAGTATGTCTTCTACAATGAGTCTATACAGATAGAAATAAATAGTCTTAGAAATATATAAACAAATGGGGAAGAAGAGATAGTTCTTCCTCATAATAGATTTCCATTAATAAGTGTAGAAGAAAAGAGGGAAATAAAGAAGCATCATTACAGACACCATTGAGATAAATGTTCAGACAGGATTCTGTGATGGATGCTAAAGTCCGTGCATGCACGTCTGAGAAGACACAGGAATTGCATAGTCTCAACTCCCCTAAGTCGCTCATAACTACAGAGGGCAAAATCATAACTTCATATTGTAGGAATTTGGTAGACATCCAACTTTGCCAAGTAATCAGGGTAAACAGTATCAGAAATGAAACATCAGTGTCATGAACAGCACTCTCCAAAGACATCGAGGTCATAAAACATAAGGAAAGACCGAAGGCCTTTTATAGGCTGAAGGAAACTAGGAGAAATCACCACTAAATGCAATGTGAGATCCTAGAATGGAAGAAAAGAAAACCATGGTGAAATTCAAATAAGATCTTTAGTTAATAGAGTGGTAGGTACCATGGTCGGTGCCTCTTGATAAGTCTATTTTGGTTATTTAAGATGTGAACACTAGGGGAGGTGGGTTAAGGGATATATAGGAGCTGCCTGTAATCGTTTTGTAACTTTTCTCTAAGTGTAAAATTAATGAAAAGTTTTTAATAAAAATCACGGTATAGACTTCTGGGAGTTTTAAGTTAGCAACGGTAGAAATTCAGGTGACTTAGTTTTGTTCTGTTGCACCAAGATTTTGCACAACGTTGTGTACTTGGCCACTGGAGGATAAACATATAGCTGTAAAGTGGTGGGATTTATCCGAACTCAGCATCATGTTTCCCAGTTGTAATGTTTTTTCCACTGTGCTTGTACCATTATAGACATAGACAAGGGGAAAACGGGGCTTTCTTTAGAAACTCCGTTTCAATGTTAAAGACTACTCGTAAAGTTTCTTCACTATGCACGGCAGTATTCTCTTTTAAAATAATTACCAAATTTTGTTTAAAATGTTTTATTTATGAGAACTATATGTCCTATAAGAGTCTATGGTCGTGAGGGTGTTTACAGAACTCATTTGGTTCAAAACACTCTGAATTGTCTTCTTTATATGGACCCTGGACACAAACGAATCCTATATTGTATTTCTCAAACATATTTTCTGATTCATCATCTGCTATGACTGTGTTTCTACCTCTGCATATGAAGGATGAAGTTCTTAGTAGCTACGAAACGATTGGTGGAAAGATAGGGAGGTAGAAGCACAGGGAGAATTTAAAGCCGTTTGCTCAGATCTGTCTTTACTATGAAAGGGCTCTTGTTTATTTCTTTAAAGGATGGATTTAATAATAAATTTTCCCATTGCCATAAAGAAAAATCTGTCTTAGAATTGCACCGGACTGGCAGTAGCGCTGCCTGAAAGTATTTTGTGAATTCATGAGATGGGTTTCTTATAAAGCCTCTTTTATTTTTACTTGAAATATTGTACATGAGAGCAGCGCCTTGGGCGTGCATAGTGTCAGTAGTGGTGTCCTATATTAACGTAGAATTACTGTTTGTTTTGCTGTCATGAGTCCATGAATTCGGTCTGTCATACAGAAACAATCACTGTAATGTAAGCACTTACTGTCTGAGTGCAGCTGATTCCCCAGTGACATTTTAAAAAGTCAGGATTTGGCTGCAGCATGCTTTCAATTTCTAAATGGGCTGCAGATTGGGGGCCTGCGGGTATTTCATAGGAAGCACATGACCCTGAGTGGACACAGCAACTTCTGTGTATCTGTGGCGGAGTTGATGACCAGTATTTACCCTTGAAATTGTTTTCATCCAGAATGTTGTCTTTTTACTCTACGTTTAATTATTTGGTGCTAACACCAATTTACTAATGTCTAGGAGTAAAATGAATGGCTGCATAGATGTTGTACTGTGTGTCTAGATCTTTATGCACTAGGCGTGGCTGTAACTTAAGAGCTTACTCCTGGTGGTTTCACACTGCAGTGTTTCTCAGCATCCGTAAATTCAGGTCTTGGTTTGCACTTCATCTGAGAATGAGAATGGCATTTGAACCCAGGAGCGCTCGGATATACATTCATAGGTTTTACCTTCTTTTCTAAAAAGTGAGAAGCCTAATCGCACGAAAACAATGTCAGGTTTTGTTTTGTTTTTATATAGTTCTATTTTAACAACTATGTGTACGTGTTATCTAAAGGGAAAATCATCTTCCTGCCTCTCTGGCTGTCACAGACACAGCCATTATTAGAATTAGTAGTGAGTGACAGTCCTGAGAGACTCTGGGGACCGTGCTCTTTCTGGTCTGTAGTCAGGCCGCCTGGCCTAACAGGGATGCCATTGGTTAGAAATATGAGAGGGCGGATGTTCGGCGTCAGCACCAGGCTCTGCAGCATGACCTTCACCGGGTGAATTGGTGGTAATCTTCAGTACGTTAATTTCCTTCTCTACTCCGTTGTGATTCTTGTAGCAATACACAAAACTGTAGAAAAGTAGGTCCCATGATGTCAAAGCAGTTAGCTTGACCTAGCATAGTCATAGACTGTAGTACCTGAGGGCTATGCAGGGAGATCTGTGTGTGCCTGCATGTGTGTGTGCATGTACGGTGTAGGTATGCATATATGTGTATTTCAGTCTTTCAGTTTATTTTAGCAGAGGGAAAAGTGAGAAGATAAAATAGCAGGGTCTTCATGCCATGAGAGCCAGCACCTTGAGGACTGTGTCAAATTCAACCGCCTTTATTCAATAACACTTTTAGTTGAAGTATTTCTAAACCTCTGAACCAGAAAGTGAGTTGAGATCTCAAGTACCTCTGATGATTCTTAAATTTCAAAATCCTGTCTCCTGCCTTCACATGATTCATTATCTCCCTTTAATTAATAAAAATAGTAAGTATCTTTTCCTTTAATTCATATTGTCAGATTAAGGACCATTAAATAACAAAGATTTATTAATATGTGTTATGGTAATGTGGGGATTAAAGGAGTAAAAGACAGGATTCCTGTCTCAAGGAGCTTACATTATAGTTTGAAAAGAGAAACGGAGCACACATTAAATAAATGGAAATCAAATAGATGTTAAATAGATGCTGTCACTTTATTAGCAAGCAATAAAGAGCAAAAGAGGTGCAGAATAGTATTTCCTTCTTTAGTGCTAACATATACTACATTTTATAGTACTATGTTTTATGTTTTTGAATGGACGTCTCCTGTGTTTATGTTAAATCTCTGATTCATTATAAAGAAGTTTAAGAAATTGGGTGATATTTCTACTTTAAATAAATATTACCAACAAAAAGTTGTTGGCCACTATGCATGCCTCGCTGCTTACCAACGGGTTTAAACTCGAGAGGATGAGTTGAGCTCTTAGTCTTAGATTTCATTAAATGCCTTAAATAAGTATATGTCAGATTTTGACTGCTGATTTATTTGTGAGCTTGGGAACTCATTCTGTAAGAAATTAAACATCTCAGGCGATCGTTTAGTAAATAGGATTATCCGTGTTTCTTCTCTGTTTTACCAGAAAGGGGAAGAATCGCACACTTTTTGAGCCATGTCTTTTTCTCTGTGGGGCCACACCTTTTGTGATCATTAAGATGAAATAAATGTACCTGTGTCTTGGTTTTCCGCAATTGCAGCATTAATGTAGGGGGCTCCCCATCCCCACTTCCCTTCCTGTGTTTTGCAGGCAGTCAGATGCCTCCTCAGCCACCCGGGAGCCAGTCAGAATCCAGTTCCCATCCTGCCTTGAGCCAGTCACCAATGCCACAGGAAAGAGGTTAGTCTTCAGCTCATGTCTTACATATCTTTGTGCTTTGAGTATATAAAGCTTATATGAATTTGGTCATCTGTGCATTTCCTTATGAATAATTTTCAAAGGATATTATGTTTCCTCCTCTGATGAACGAAATAACACATGTAACAACACATATAACAACGCCTACGGAAAAGAAGGGTGGTTTCTTGCAGACTGGTGAAGTTTTACCAAGCACAGTTCAAGACCCAAAGGCTATATATGTCCACACAGCATCGTGAAGCATAAATTATACGTGACTGTAGCCTGACAGTTGACCTAGCTGTGTAAAGGGGACTGTCGATGATGCAATTTGGATATTGGTCCTGATGAAGTAAAATGTTAGAATGTGTGTATGCTTAGCTGTTTTGATCACTATTTGTCCCATGATACTTAAACAGTAACAATTTATACACATGGTAAGACCTTATATTATAAAATTATAGGATCTTGGTACTAGAGCCAACCTGAGACATTGCAGAGTCCATTCACCTCACTTTACAAATGAAGAAACTGAGGACCAGAGAGGTTCCATAGGAATTCCTCGTTCTCAGAGGCTCACTAGTGCCGGAACCAGAAGAAAGACCACGGGCTTTCCCCAAAGCCCTGAACTTGCGGGGTGTCCCACATTTGCAAACTCTTTGACCTTTAGCTCACTTAGGCATGTTGACCTCATGTACTGTTGACTTGGTTGAGGCCTTTGGTCTTGGTGCATCTTTGTCTTCTTTCCCTCCTTCTGTAGCAAAGCTACTTTTGTTGGTGGTGATCTTAATCCAGATTAGTGTAGACCAGGCTTTACAAGCCTATTGCACCATCTGGTGCTGTGCCAAGTCCCTTCCCACTACCTGTGAGTCTAGGCTCGCCCATCTTGCCCACGGAGCCTGCACTTTCATTCTCTCCCCTCCTCCCTCACGCTTATCCGGAAGACAGAAGTTGCTAGCTCGGTAGCTGCTATTTCAAGGTTCCTGACCCCGCATGTTTATAATTATTTCTATATAAGTTGTACAGATGATGGTTTGCTTCTAATTGGAATTATACGGTTTTAGTTACTTTACATGTTTAATAACTCAGCACCCCGTTATTTAGAAAGTACGTCCATGGAAAGATGGATTAGCCCTAGCTGCACATCATTTGCGTTGAAATGAATATTTAGTAGGAATAAAATGAAATTTTTATTTTCTAATATCGCAACATATTTAACTTTTTTATTATAACTTAATGTATAACTAATACTTTAATTCCCTTATTAAGATACTACAGTATGCCTTAATAATGGAATAGTTAATGGTTTTCAAACTTTAGGGTGTCTGAAAATTACCTGGAGAACTGCTTAAAACAGATAACTAGGCCACACCCCCAGATGTCTGAGCCAGTAGGCTTGCGGCAGGCCACTGCAGAGCCTTTGGGACAAATGCCCAGCGATTGCCGATGCTGCCGATCTGAGGACCGTACTTTGAGAACCACTGCCTTCTAATGACAATATAATACGTTTTAATAATTATGTGGTGTGTGCATTTGTCCCTCTAAACTCTCCACTGTAACCAGCCTGTACCTCACATCCTTTTTCTATGATAACCCCTCGTGTCCCTGGCCATCTGGAGGACAGTTTGAAGTTCATGGACAGCATCCTAGCACATGCGACGGGGACTTCTCTCCAAACTCCTTTACTTGGCCTTGGGTTGCATCTGAGTTGCGTTGCCGGGGCAGGGAAATGGAGGGAAAAAAGAGATGAGAGAAATTCTCCTGCACTGAAAACCTGCTCAGGCCAGACCCAGAGCTCAGAGGAAGATATTTGCTATTTCATTTAATCCTCACACAACCCTGTAACATCATTCCCCCTGGGAGATTTCTGCTGCTTCAGCAAGCAGGGGAGGGCAGTCGGGAAGCCCTACGGTCCCAGCCTTTGTTGCTAAGAACTAAAAGAGAAACCTTCCTAGATCTTCCTCCAACATGTCCCCCATCGTCTTCCAACTGATAAGTGTTTAAAACATTTGAAAAATGTAGAAAACCAAATGTGAACAACGATAGAATTAGGAAATGCAGCTAAATTAAACTTTTAACTTAAATACATTGGCAAGCAAAATCTAGAGTTTTCTTCTGGTGTCACTATATAAAAACCACTATTTTAGATATATTTGTTATTTTTTTCCCCTCTCATTATCTTCATTACATGCAGTGCGGTTTTGGTAACTGATAATGGATACAGAACAATCTGGGTTGTTATAATGACCATTTCCTTCAAATAGCAAGAATAAATTTTATAGTTGGCACATTTTTATGAACATGTTCCCCAGACTTTCTCTGAAAGACGTTATGTGTGTCCCTGATGTGCCTTCTCTTGGTTGGACAGCCCCCTAACCAGGAAAACCTTCTATTTCCAAACGGCTGATAAATGGTGTTTTGCCGTGCATGAGTTCAGTTTCCTCCAAAATCGGATAGCAAGGATTGGTTTTTTAAGACTGTTATTTGTTAAAATCTAGGGGGAAATGTTAGCTCTTAATGGCATTTGATCAGGTGTTTTAATGGTAAATGCCAGTCATTATAATGCTTTGATATAATAATAACATTTTTCTTGTCTGTTTTATCACCTTTGGGTATGTATCAACAGTACATACAGTGCACAGCAGATCTGAGGAGACACTCGCTAGAAAAGTCCTCAGTGTTGACTCCCATGTATTGAGAAGTAATTTAACTTCATTTATACATTAACAATTGATAGATCCTCCCCTGCTCCCCACCTAGGGAAGGGATGAAAGAAGCAGAGAGGAAAAAGGTATTTTGGTGAGTTGGCCTCCTATTAAAATGTATCCTCTCTGAGACCCCATGGACCATGGTAGACAAGAACATAGCTTCTGCACTGCTGAGTACTAAAACAGCCAAGTTGAGCAATTCCTTTTACACTTAACTTTGTTTTAATAAGTTAAGATAAGAGAGTAAGATTCCAGATGCACACAGCTTCTTTAATTTACCCACAGGAGACAGATTTTCTTTAATGGCAAAGAATCTAGAAACACACTTGCCTAGAGACAGTTGCACAAAGCCGGAGCGGCCGCCTGCTTCTGTTCGGAGGCGGTTTTCTGGTTATTCCCAGTGTCCTCGCGAAGGACAGCAGTACTGACACCCTGGAGCCCGGCCGCCTCTGGGCTCAGGGAGTTGAGCCCTCACCCTGACATCCTTTCTTCCTACTCGGTCCTTGGATTCCTTTCAGGAAGAACATTTATCAGTTTACTGTGTACTCGGTTGAGGGGAATTTTGCAAACCTGAGGCTGACCTGGGATCCGAACCGCACTGGTGTTGGCAGTACCAGGTCCACTTCGCAAAGTTGGGTGCAGAGTCGGCACGCTGCCCGGGGGCCCAGCTCAGTGTTCCCGAGTCCCTGCAGTGCCCTCCCCCATCTCCAGTTCCCTGCCCTCTGACCTGGGGCTTCGCTTTTTTTNGACTTATTTCGCTCAGCATAACACCCTCAAGGTCCATCCATGTTGCTACACATGGCCAGATTTCATTGTTTCTCATTGCCATGTAGTATTCCATGGTATAGATAAACCACATCTTCTTGATCCATTCGTCCGTTGATGGACACTGAGGCTCTTCCCAGGTCTTGGCTATTGTTGGGAGCGCTGCTGTGAACACTGGGGTCCATGTGCCCCTGTGCATCAGCACTCCTGTGTCCCTTGGGTAAATTCCTAGCAGCGCTATTGCTGGGTCATAGGGGAGTTCTAGTGTTCATTTTTTGAGGAACCTCCACACTGTTTTTCAGAGGGGCTGCAGCAGTTTACATTCCCACCAACAGTGTAGGAGGGTGCCCGTTTCTCCACATCCTCGCCAGCATCTAGAGTCCTAAAAATATGGAAAGCTTCACGAATTTGCGTGTCATGCTTGCGCAGGGGCCATGCTAATCTTCTCTGTATTGTTCCAATTTTAGTATATGTGCTGCTGAAGCGAGCACCTGGGGCTTCTCTTTCAAGTCTGTCTAAGGACAGCAGTCACAAATCCATTTCCCCACCTTGTAGGCAAACATGACTGAGTTTCTACAGTTTCCTATTTGCCGTCTCTGAAAGGGGTGTATGCAGGAAAACATGGACATGGCCATTGCCACGTACAAAAAGAAGGGACACGTTTTAGGTATTTGCTGGCCTCTTTACTCTCCTGTGGTGCTGTCTCCTGCACGTTCTCAGCTCTCTCTGGTAAAGCACTTGACTTAGCACTCTCCCGTTTGCACTTTATGTGGCGCTAGAACTTTCTACTGACCAAATAAAGAAAATTCGTTCGAGTTATTTGGTCTTAACTTCTTCATTGTTGATAGAAGTTTAAAAGAAGAAAGGTCGGAACTTCACGTTAGTATTCCATAACACGTTTGCCGCTGGTTTCTGTCTTAAATCAAATCTTCTCTCTGTAGTTCTCCTTTAGTAACATACAGAATTGGTATTAAAGCACGTCACCGAAAAAAAAAATCAAGCAGTATAAATTATAGCACCCAAGGCATTGGAAGAAGAGTTCAGATAACCCTAAAATACTAAAATAAATGTTACAAGCAAATGTGGCTAATGAGTTTAGATTCATTTTATCCTCATGGTATAATCTTTAATTTGTGTGTCTTAAAATTTGAGAAAAGCAGTAGGAAATGGCTCCTTCATATGTTGCCCTGTTTTCCAAGAGGGCTTGGAGAGAGTATCTACTCAGTCATCTGAGTAGATAAATAAGTATAATTATTATTAACACTAAAATGATTGCATTTTTAACCCCCGTAAAATGTTAAGCTTAATGAAACTAGCAAATGCCCTTCTAGTTATTGGATGAGCAATTAGGTGAAAACGTTTCAAGAAGGCTTATTTATTTGGACAGATGTAGAGAGGTCAGAATTAATTTTTTGAAAACCTTTTAATTGAATTCCCTTTTAATTTTCACAGTGGTGTCTAGTTAAATATTCATGTTAATGCTGGTGGTTTTCTGAAGGTCTGCACTAGATCTGGGTTCTCCGAATCAACGTACGTTATTTAACCCTTTTCATCTGGTGCGCCAGCAGGGACTTCCTCAGCGTAATCCCATAGTATTTGAATAATTAGAAAGTAGTAATGAGGATTTAATTAGTCCTTGAGATATGCTGAAAGCAGAACCACTAGAAACTTTCCCTTCTGGACGCGGATTACAAGCAGAGCCGATGCTTCCGCAGGACTGTGATGTGGCAGCAAATGTATTCTGTCGCTGGAGGCAGTTCTTTGGCACCGTCCTGTGACTGTCAGATCTGCACGGAAGGGGTCCTGGGTGAAATCTTCCAGAATTATTGAATAGCNTCTTTCTTGTCCACTCCCCGGTAACCTTTTCTCTCTCTCTCTCCCTTTACTGTTCATGCAGAGTTGCTGTCAGAGCGTACGGGCTGACCGCACATGATGGAAAGCTGGCCCTTACTCTGAGCAGCCACAACAGATGAGACGAGCTAGGGAAGGTGTGGGTTTACCCCGCAGCTGCAGGACTTGGAGAAAATAGCAAAACTTTGCATTTTGTACATCTCAAGTATTTAATCCAGCCAGACTCCTTTCTTGGCCCCACTGTGTGTCAGAAAGCATCACAAAATTCCCATCTTTGGAATCTGATGTTCACAGTGATATTTATCATTAGTTCCATTTTTATAAATATAAATAGCGCCATTATCTAGAGAAAGTGTGTAGCAGACGGGCGAGATTGGACAGTTAGATGTTCTTGTGCGCCTACCCTGAAAAGGTGAGTCAGAATTTGTGTGCTTCCAAAGTATGAAGTTTCAAACTTAACCTATTTTATGTAGAGTGAACAGAATATGTCTTCATTAGTCTCTTATTTTTCTCGTTATTAATCCCAAATGTTAATTGCCTTGGTATAATTTTATTCTGACTCTTTAGTGGTGTATTTTAGCTGCTTTTTAAAGTCCTAATAGAATTCCTCGTCGAATTTCTAGGCACATTCTATTTGCTTAGGGCAAATCTTTCTCTTACTTTTTAATGCCGAGGGCAAAAAAAAGAGATCTCTCAAAATAGATCGAGTGTCTTACTATAAATTAAACTGAGCTCTTGAGGGCCAGAACTGAATCTTGTTCACACTCTGATTCCCTGTGTCTATGACAGAGCCTCATGTATAATAGATGTTCCACAAAGATTGAGCCGGACCACAGAAAATAATTCAGTCTTCACACCAATTCAGAAGTTTCAAGTTGTTTCAGAGCACAGACCAATCAAAGAACAAAACATGTCTTGTTCTTAAATTAAGAAAGCTTACCATATTAATCAGTCTTCTCTCAGTTTTACCTTTAAAGGTCATTTGCTGTGGCGTAGGGTATTTATCTCTCTTACAACATGGTGGCCATTTTGATCTTGCACCAGATTAAAGCTACCACTTCTGCTGCCCCCATCATTCCTGGATGTATTTCTGTAACTGTACAGACATGACTTCAAGCCGAGCTGAAGTCCTCACACATGGAGTCTGGCGTTAAATGAGTTGTCCAGGGGCACCTGGGTGGCTCATTTGGTTGAACGTCCATCTTGTGCTCCAGTATGATGTTGTGCTTTGTGAGCTCAGACCTCGCGTTGGGCTCTGTGCCTGTGAGCACCGTGTGGCCTCGTTCGGCCTCCTCACTCCAGTGCTTACGTAGTATGTGCTTTTCCTCGTTTTAATCTTCAGGGAGTTTGGAACCAAGAAACCTGAGTTCAGGTGCGCGGTTTACCCCTAACTACTTTTGTGACCTTGGACAATTAATTAAATCTCTGCTTCCTCATATGTGAAGTGAGGATCAGAGTGTCCTGTGGATTTGTTGCATGGATCAAATGCAGCCTCATATCTGAAGGTTATAAATTGCAAAGCGCTGTGCAAATACTAATAATAAGCATAAGCATCAGGCACAAATGACTCAGGGGACACCTGGGTTGAAGTTGAAAGCCTTAAAACGCAGTTCCTCCGCTCCTCCAGCATATAGTAACACGCATAAAACTGCCTCTGCTCTCAGCACCGAAGCGGACGTGTGCAGCTAATGCCAGAAAGACTTGTGTAAGGAAAGGCCAGATATTTTGCCCCCATCTACCATCTGGGTAATCAGTCTGATGCTTCCCCGGACTCTCATTTGCCCAGTGATAGATGATGTCAGTAGCCGAGAGGGTTCTGTCGGGGGGCGGATGGGGAGAACTTAGATGCTCGCGTCTGTGCCTCTGAATGTGGGGCGCCGCGGTGCAGGGAGGGAGGAGAGAGTGATCCTGCCAGTTAACCTGGGAGCACAGCTGGGAGAGCCCCGGGGGGCCTGGGGTCCAGCCTCGAACGGGTCATTAGTTTCTGTCTTCCTCCAAGCACTTCACGTTGTGCAGGGGAGCGGGCCGGCAAATAAACACTGGAGATATTAAAATGTAACAAGAATATTCTTTAAAATCTATTTTTCTCCCCAAATGGGAACCTGACACCTATTTGCGATGAGAAATCGCTCTGTCTGTCGTTATAGTCGGGAGACTCTCCGCCGAGGTGGTACAGCGTGTGACCATTATTTCACACACGTGGGGAAACATCTTTTATTGAACTGGCTTGAAGAAACAAGGCAGTTCTGTGAATTCTTAACAGGTGCCAACATGAAAACAAATTGTCCGTGTGCCAGAGGAAAAACGTGCCCCGCTTTTTGGTGGCTCATGGAACCTTGGGTGTTTTGCTGGTGTCCTGGCAGTGCTAGAGTCCTCCAGCACCTCCGAGGAAGAAGTCGTGTGTTCATGTCATCGGTCCCGTGCCCCCTTGCTGCCCTGCATTAGCCGCCACTCTCACTCTGCCTCCGCTCTTTCCTTTTTCATGGCTGGGATGAGCCATGGCATGAGCTTTGTGTCTGCCTCTGTTTTCCAACAGGATTTAAAGCCTGCAACACTCAATGTTGCAGAATTTGTTGGGCTGCATGAAGAGGAAACGGACATACCATTGGAGGCTGAGATCCATGTTAAAATGCTTCCCAATTTAATATCCTGAAGGTTTCCATTTTTGCTTGACTGTTTCTTTGACTTTGTTTCTAAATCGGCTTTGTGCACCCTTCACCTTGGGCACGCGTTTTCATCAGATAGTACTTGAGCTCATCAGTGACTGGTTCGGAGTTGCGACGACCCACCATGGCCTGTTTGGATTCCCGGAGCTCTCTGCTCCATTTTCCTCTGTGTCATCTCCCCCAAAGATGCCTAATGGCCAGTTAACTTTTTTAATTAAGTATCATTCCATCCTACTTTTGCAAATTTTTAAAGTCCTTCTACAGGTAAGCTTTATCTCCGTCTTGCCCCATGAAAAGTTTTTCCTCACTCCTACATAAAAATACTCTTGTGTTCATTTCATGTCCAGAAGGAAAATGTGACTGCTTATAATGGTTGCGTAAATCAGTTTCTTTTTCTTTTTTCTTTTGGAAACACTAAGGTTTAGATAGTAATGCTGGATCTTTCCTATAAAACAATTTCTTTTTTGCAAATTAGACAATTCTATAACATGCTGTTTGTAAAACCAGGAAAAATGTCCACTTATTAAACCACAAATGGTACAATGCTGAAGAAAAAACTTGAAAGGTCCTGAAACCTCACTTAACCTAATAATAATATAAAGCAACATTTTAGAAATGCTAATTCTCTGTTAGACCAGTTTCCTAAGGTAGCAACGAGTGGATTGTTTTGTAATGGAGAAAGGGAAAATGTCCCTGGCTTACTGTCTCAGATCGGCCTCTAGAATAGAGACCAGGAGCATTTTCCCTACACTTACCATTACTTACACCGCCACATAATAAGAATACATGGTTTGTCTTGGAATTTTCCATTGATACTAATATAAATATAGAAGAATGACTCCAAAGAAAATAGTTCTTGCCATGCAGACTAAGTGACTAAGGTAAGAGTCTGGCAACCACCTCCATTCCCATCTTTAGCTGTTGAATACGCAGAATATGGCATTCAAAAAATTACTAGATTATAGTTAGATATCTAAATTAGCACAGTGTGCCCTTGGAGTAAACGTTCCATCTTACTGGGTGGCAGAAACAAGCCTGGCTAAGATCAGGCTTTTCTCACACGAGCTTCAGGGCTCCTTGACCGGCCCCCACCGGAAAAGCAAGTAGTACTCCCTCTGGCCCGAGGTCTCAAGTGTTCTTCCTTGTAAGTAGAATGAGAATTGTTATCTTCTTTACCCTCCCCCCATACACACACACACACACACACACACACACACACAACCCCTAATGGTTTTGCACAGATGTTTATCAAGTTAGTCATTGGTCGTAAGTGCTTATAATCCAGTGATAAACAAGTCAAGATCCTGGCTCTTTACCTTGAGAATCAATTCAGGCACTTGACAAGAATCTTGATATTTCAGTCCATTTCTCTGCATCTCTTTCTCTGTATCTCCCCACCCATCTATCCCTCCCTTCCTCCCTCCTTCTCCCACTCTTCTTCCCTCCCTCCCTCTCCTTCCCTCCTCTCTCTCTCTCTTTCACTCACTCTCTCTCTCTCTCTCTCTCTCTCTCTCTCTCTCTCTCTCTCTCATTTAAAAGGCATGCTCTGGGGAGTCTGCCGGATCAGGAAGGATGTACGCTGAGTCTTGTGCCACTCACAGCTCATCAGTACCGTAGCTGTTGGTTGAGTGGCCCGAGACTGACAAGCTTAGCTTTTCTGAGCCAAGTAACATGACTGGCCAATTATTTCTGGAACTAGCTCTCTGGAAAAGGGCAAAGCTTTCTAGATAGTCAACTGGGTGAGGAAAGCGACCCACCAGCTATTGCTGGCTCTGTCAGAAGAGGTGTAGAGCAGGCAGGCCCGCACAGCAACAGAGAGCCGCGTGCTACCTGGGGAAGGGCGTCAGGCTGCACGCCAGGAGGCTCGCAGGGTGTGGCATTTGTCACCTTGGTGAATTAACCATGGTCCAGGGACTTGCAGCACTTCTTGGCTCCACCGGAATGAATGGTTTGTAGGGGAGCCTGGCAAAGGGAAGCTAGTTTGGAAACTTGGAGCCATTCAGACAGGAAATAAATGGTGGGTTGTATTAAAAATAATATGAATAATAATAGCTATCACTTATTGAGCCTTGGTGCTGTGTGAAGGCGCTAGCTGCCCATAACATTTTCTCACTTAACCTTAGGATGTAGGCTCCCTTGTCATCCACGTGTTTCAGAAAAGGAAACTGAGGCTTAACTGCTGACTAACTGACCTAAAGTCACCTTAACCGTATGTGGCAAAACCACAAATGACAGTGGAGATGGGCAGAGTGAATGTATTTGACAGATAATTATGTGAAAGAAAACCAGGCTTTCTGCCTGTTGGGCTTTTGTCAGTGACTCCTTTCTCAGGGCGCTGACTTCCTTTCCCTGGAAACGGTTCTTCAAATATACTGTGCATTAAGGAGCCAGACCATGACATTTATTAAACTCTTTTTTGTAAAGTAAAAGTAAATGGACCTCTGGATGAAGATGTTTTCTTACTTGTTACAAACATGTCTTTGGTTCTGAATCTGTGCCAGGCAACTTGCATGATCCTGTGGACACAGATGCCGAGAGAACGTGCTTCAAAGCCGCAGTACTTAGTCTGGGGGAGAAACAGGTGCTCCAGATGGTAGCGAGGGCAGTGTGGTAACCGCTCTGCCTCAGCTGACACGCATGGTGCTTTCTGGAAGGCCGAGGAATGCTGTCAAAGACCACAGGAGGCGGGGCCAGGAAGGACTGGAGTCTGTTACGTGGAGGTGGATGGCCTTGTGGGCACGCTGTGAAAACGGCATACTCAGTAGAGGGCACAGTCGAGTGTTTTGTTTTCAAACAGTGATTCCCATTTAGTGAGGGTTTTTTTTTTTTTTTTTAAACTCAAATACATTTTTTAGGGGCACCTGGGTGGCTCAGTCAGTGAAGTGGCTGACTTCGGCTCAGGTCATGATCTCGTGGTCCATGGCTTCGAGCCCCGCGTCGGGCTCTGTGCTGACAGCTCAGAGCCTGGAGCCTGCTTCTGATTCTGTGTCTCCCTCTCTCTCTGAGCCTCCCCAGCTCGTGCTCTGTCTCTCTGTCTCAAAAATAAATAAACATTAAAAATAAATTTTAAAAAAATACATTTTTTAAATATCAGAGTGCATTTCACACAATATGGGTAGCCATTGTTTCATGAAACAGTATGTGTGTGAACCTGCTTGTGAATATATAGACACATGTTCACATACACACATTGGATCGTGATATAAAATACATTTCTTAACTATGGGTTATGGTTAAGAATGTCTTAATTCACAAATTAAACTTTGTGAGCCTCAGTGTCTCCATAGTTGTTTTGAAGTTTAAATGAGCTGAAGAAGAACAAAGCTATTAGCACATAATATATGTTCATTAAATGTCCGCGGTTACTGACAGTCAATGGCACACTGTCTGGAACATGAGAGGTAGTCAGTAAATACTTGTTAAGTGAATGAAGGTGCCAGGACTTGGCAAGCCTCAAGCAACCTGATGCCTACAGGGAAGAAACATTGTCTGAATGGTCAAAACCGAGTGGGGACCCCATGAGGACCGTGTGGACATGGTGAGGCTGGAGAAGTAGGTCAGGCCAAATTTGGAAAGACTCGTGTGCTGACCTAATACGTTTGGACTTCATTCTGTGAAGCAATCAAGAGTCCGGGGCTAGGTCTTGAACAAACACGATTGACAGATCCCCGAAGAGATGAGGAAGGGCAGGAGTCAGAGCGTAAGAGAAGGCGCTAAGAGCGCTTACCCTTGCGTGAGACAGATCTCTCCTCTGAAAGGAAGGGGACGTGGAGGGACACAGCAGGGACATAGGTGCTCATGGCCGGGGGGGCTGGACGATGTGGGAGGTGGTGCTGCCCTTTCCTGTGCTGGTCGCTTGCTGGCAGTTACGGGGTGGCCAAGGGAGGACTTGAGACGGGGGGTAAAATGTGTAACCAGGGAACAGGCGAAGGGCCCCAGGGCCTGGAGGAGTGCGCTGAGCGCAGGTGCCGCAGCCCCTGGGAGCGCCGGCCGCACCTGTTTCCGGGCGGGTCGCTGAGGCCTCCACCCAGCAGGACCCTTCAGCGCGCTCTCCCGGGCCCCGGGCCCAATTGCGCCCTCGTCTTCCACCCTCGCAGCGCCCGGACTTCTCTTTTCTTCGGTTCTTCGCGTGCCCGGCCCTGCGTTGCGTGACGCCGCTAGCCTGCGAGCGTCCCCGGGGCAGCCTCCGTCCCCGCCGTGCTCCTCCCCCAGGGCCTTGCACGTGGCCGGCCACCTGGCTCGGGGGCTTCGCACGCTCGCTTCATGCTCCTTCCCCGCTGTTAGGCTTTATTCGCCCCTCAACCAAATTTAAAGGTCTTCCGGGACAGGGTGCCATCTCGTGCTTTTCGGTGCCCTCTCACCGTCACCACCTTCCCTTCCGCAAGCGCCAGAGTAGGGCTGCGGCTCGCGGGGAGGCTGTGCAGCGCTGCTGTGGATGAGCGGCCGGGGTGATCGCCCAGGCGGGAGCTCGCCGCTGAAGGAGGGGCTCGCGGCATCCCGGGAAAGGCAGTAGTCATGCCTCTGTAGAGCGTTTGCATTGGGTTTCTTTATTTGAGCCTCAAAATGATCTTGTAAGCCAGGGCAGGAAGTGCTGCTATGTACATGAGAGCCCGCGGTCCACACGGTGGGTCGGAGGGGCAGCCCCTAACCCACATGTTGTGATTCCAAACAGATGGGGGTGTGTGGGTGTGTGTGGGTGTGTGTGTGTGTTTCCTATTACAATGCATTTCTCTGAGAGCATAGCTTTTCTTTCTTTTTTTTTTTTCCTCTAAAGGGCACCTCTGAGTTTTCTTATGAGAAGTATGTGTCTTTTCATTTGGAATGTGGCGGTACCAGTGTGTGAGACTGGGTACACATGTAATGAAGGACTCAGAAAGACTAAATTCATTGGTATAAACCTGTGGATATATTGTATAGATAAAATGCACAAGTTATATTTTCATCTGTAGTTTCTGTGATTTTTCAGTAAGTACTTTATATAATGTAAATAATCTCATCCAGTACTTTTTCCCAAAGTTTGTGTTTCCCACGTTAGATACTTACTTGGGACATATGATTCCATAGTACATCTAATAATAAAATACACTTTGCTAATATATAGGAGATGCGTTTTATTCTTTCTAAATTTCCCTTACTAGAAAGTTTGGTTTTCTAAATTCAGATGGCTTCTAACTAGAAAAACTTCACACCTTTTTTAAAAAGCAGCTTTATTCTCTCAGCTGTCAGTTTTTTCTATTCACAAACCACGTTGCAAGCTGCCGTTTTATAATAACTTTCTAAAAGAAGCAAAAATACAATCAAATATGTCACCATAAATAGGTAGACAGTCCTTGGTTGGAATTTGAGTTTCTGGAAACATTTTAACATTTTTTTTCACCCAAAATAAAGGTTAAAATCAAAACAAAGCAAGAAACCTCCCCAATAAATGTACATGGAAGTTACAAACTTGATTCGGCTTTTCCTAGTGGGGGAAGAGTGCTTTCAGCCAGAATTGAGAACCAGAGCTAGAAGTGTCCCTTTTAAGTGCTTCCTCATCCTCCGCAGTTAAGAGGCGAGGAAACTGAGGCCAGAAAGGTTATGTAAGTTGCCGTATTCTGCACAGCAGACCCGGAAGGGCCAGGACCACCACTCCGGCTCGGGGTCCTTACTGCCCTTCTTGATCCCCTGCTGTGAATGGGTAACAGTAGCAGCAGCTAGTGACCGTTGACAGCCCACTATCCTGTGCACCTGCTGTAAGGCTTCCATGTGTATTATGTCATTTAATCCCCACACCATTTCTATGAAGGGGACGCACTTGGCCCTAATTTGCAGTTGAGGAAACCAATAATAGACACGCAGAGTTTCTATCTTTAGAATGAAATGAAGACATTCTTCGTTTCCAGCCAACTTTTGTCTTCAAAGTTTGCAGCAGTTCGTTTAGATTACGGTGATATTCAATAGCCTTTTGAAAATACAGTTCTGTGCACAGCCAAAGCCTTTCCCGGCAGGATTGCTACCAGCATTTAATTGTGATTCTCTGTTAACGGGTCACTTTGCCTCCTCCTCACTGGCCTCCGGGCTTCTGTTCTAGCCTCCCCGCCGTGCAGCCCTTTCCTCAGGCTGCAGGTTCTAGCACAATTCGCTTTTAGAAGCTCCAGGTCCGGTCGTATCGCTTTCCTGCTTAGACAGCTGGTGGTCTGTGCTGCTACGAGTGTCCACGGAGCCCCCTCCCCTGGACGGCGGGCACACGAGCGTCCATGAGCCATACAACCGTCTCCTAAGAGGAGCTGTATCCGCAAAATGAAATACTCCACAGTCAGGACAGAGTGACTAAAAGAAAGGTGGGCGAATGATAGAAATAGTTCTAGAAAAGGAACTAAAAGCAGCTATTAAACAAAATGTTCACCTTTACTCATGGTAAGAGAAATACCACCTCTGAAAGCATACGTTAAAAACCATTTGCACTTGGCGAGGGGAGCTCAGCGGTAAGAGATAGGGATACGGAGGTCCCCCCCGACCTCTCATCTGTGGCTTCGCTGTGCCCAGGTCTCAGTTGCCCGCAGTCAGCCACACGCCAGAAGCAGATGGTCCTCCTTCTGATGGTCAGAAGGTCAGTGGTAGCCTAACCCACGTCATGACACCTGTGTCCTTCACCTCCTTCATCTCATCGTGTAGGTATTGTGTCATCTCACATCACCCCAAGAAGGAGCAGCGTGGGTGCCATACGGTATTTTGAGAGAGAGGCCACATTCACATAGGTTTTATTACCGTATGTTGTTAAAATTGTTCTGTTTTATATTAGTTATTGACGTTAATCTCTTCCTGTGCCAATTTTACAAATTAAACTTTATCATAGGTATGCTTGTATGGGGAGAAAACATAGTATACATAGGGTTCAGCACTACCCACAGCTTCAGGCATCCACTGGGGGGCTTGGAATGTAAGCCCACAGGTCAAGGGAGACAACTGTATACCTTCTCAAACCTTCGTATCATCTTTGGAATTTGTAGAGTTACACAGGAACTAGAGTAACATGGATTCCACGTGTTTAAATAAAAAAAAAAAAAACATAAAAATGAGCTGTTCATTCTAGCTAGAAAGGATGTATCTGCATATGTGAGGTGTTCAGTTAAAAGATATCTGTGGCACTTTATAAACCAGAAAATTATCATCTGATCTCTTGTCTATATCGCATCTCACAGAACATGTTCACACGCTATCCCAGCTGACCTGACAGCAGCATCTTCTTCGTTTTAAAACGAGGAAACTGAGGCTCAGACAAATGAGGATTTGCTGAAGGTCACACAGCTCCTTGGATCAGTGCACACTGTAACGTGATTATTTACTTATCTGTCTCCCCCAGTAGAGTCTAAGCTAGTGACGCAAACCAGACCGTAGTCTCGGCCTTGTGTTCCCAGATGAGTGCCATTATGACCAATGCTCAGAAGGGAGGCAGGCAAGTGGCGTCACCTTCTCCTTCCGTCGTCTTGGGGAACATGTGGAAAGAGAGGAGTCTCGCCGAAAACATGAAACAAGATTTCAGGACGCTTGTGTAAGCGGAACCATTGCAGAAGCAAAAGCATCCATAGAAAAAAAATAGCTTTCCAGTTTTAACTTCTCTGGAAGGAGGGTGCATTCCACACCCCTAGAACCTTGTGTCTGCATTATGGCACTGGAGGCCGTGACACGATCCATTTGAATTTGTTTTAGTGTTCCGTCTCTCTTGGAATCTTTTCGCAAACTTGATTTTCTGCAAAATCCCAGTGATGAGTAAGGGAATTCAAGTGGAACATGGCATATATATGTTTAAGGACTGAGTAAACAGTCAGAAATAAAGAACTAACTTGCCCTGGTAAGAAGTCTTAGAACTCATTTGAACAAACCTTAAGCCTATTAAGTGTCCCAAAGGCAGCAATAACCTGAAGATGTACTATATTATCAGAGGTCCTAAATCCTTCAGCATGGACACTTTCATGGTTGAAGTGAAATTTAATGCCCCAGAAAAGGACCTGTGTTATTTTCTTGAACTAATGAAGAAGACAGCGGCCATTCTCTGAAAGAAAGAAAAACCCACACAGTCTATATGGAATTTAAATACATTTTTTATTAAACAGGACTCTATATGAAACTCTTGAGAATTTTATAGTAAAGCTTAGATAAATATTTCATGAAACATCTTAAGATGCAATCATTTATAGTAATTTCAGTGCTCTGATTTCTGTTTGTTTTCAGATTTGAGAAAGCAAACATTTTCTATGGTGATTTATATCTAGGAGCTGCCAGTTGAGCCCAATTTCATAAGACTTATCTTTATAAATAAATGGAATAGCTCTTCTTAGTTTTATTTTATTCTGTCTCTTTAGAGGAAGCCATGTTGAAAGATTTTTTTTTTTCCTAACTGAAATATAAACCGTGGCTTCTGCAAATGCCCTGCCTCATTTACCCCCCCAGGTTGTAAGCTGATGTTGGATCTGGGCCTCATCTTCCCCCCAGCTGCCTCAGTAGACTCTCTAGAAGCCACTTCTCTGGGTTCTGCCCCCACCCCACCCCCACTGACGTAGGGAACTAGAGCCCTCACCCGACACATGAGACCTGTCACCAACCCAAGCTCCTGGGTTCCGGGAGCTGTTCTTCAGACTGCCCTTTGTTAGCATGCTGGTTTGATGGTGTTAGCTTGTTCTTAGATACATGTCCTGTGCTCTGTCACAGTGGGTCTTCCACATTCATTCTACATACTTGCTGATCTTTGCCCGAATGGCTGGCGATTGGATGTACCTTGCCGTTATGGTTCTGCGTAACTGAAAGATGTATTTTCTTTATTCATGTGGATAGCTACCTGCTAATAAGCACCTACTTTGTTGTGCTCCCCGCTCTGTTGAGCGCATGAGGAATTGAATACTCATTCCTTCAATCAGTAGTTCCCTACCACGTGCCAGACGCTTGCTGGCACTTGGGAAGCAGCCCTGAGACAAACCTGATCCTTGCCCTTGCGAAGCTGATGTTGAGCTGGGAGAGAGAGGCTGAGGGAGTTGGAAATACAGGGAAATGATTACCAGTTATGAGAAATGCTGTGAAGAAACACAAGTAAGAAACAGCCAGGGGTGGGCAGCCAGGGAAGGGCCCCGGCAGGTGGGGGAACATTCTCGGGGGCTGTGCTATGTGATGTTAGCTGCTCCGAGCCATAGGAAACGGGGTCGGGGTGAGACCGGAACGCACGACCACGGAGGAGCCCAGGCCAGAGTCAGGGGTTTGCATGTGGTGCCCGGGCTCACAGCGAAGCCTTGAGGGCTGTCATGCCGGAGAGACATGCTCTGATTTCCTTTTTTACTCCTGGCCGATGGTTCTGGCAGCTTTGTGAAAGTGAGGAGGAAGGAGCACCGCGGCGGTGGGTGGCGCTGAGGCTTGGAGACGGGGGTGGGGGGAGAGGGAAATGAGCGCAGGCCAGGCTTCTGGAAGAATGGAGGGGAGCGGAGGATGAGAAACAGGGCAGCTGCAGAGGCAACAGACATAGGAAACGAGGGGAGGGGAAGGGGCGGCTAATGGGGACATCTGTGTGNCATTGTTCACATGGACCCGTAAGCGGTGGTCTGGGTCAGGGTTCGCAGGTCTGCAGCGCTTAGGAGTCAAGGTGAACGGTGGCTGCTCAGGACACTGGGGGCTGGGGGTGGGG